>NC_089839.1:123290843-123605843 GCF_035609145.1 Eleutherodactylus coqui | reverse complement strand
GAGTGGGCAGAGGCCAAGGTCCTGGGCGGGGGTGCAACTCAAATTTCTTCATACTTGATGCTGTCCTTGGAGCGATCAAAGAAACCGTAACTGATTTAATGAGACTTTCACAGGGTCACTGTATACCTGTGGTGGCAACATTTGCGACACCTCCTGCTTAAAAGAAATCTTTTATATTTGAAAGGGTTGTTGAATTGTGGAGATGCATAGAAGTGCTAGCATCCGAGTCTGTTTTATGGCCACAAACATGGCTCCTGACAAATTTGTGACAGAGGTGGCACGGGATTGGAATAATTGTAACCCAACAGTCCTTTCTAGGAATACTCCTCTCATTGTGTGCATCAGCAATTTGGCTGCCTGGGACCAGTAGTTCACACTAGGTATTCCCAAGCATCCGATCAACTCATTGTACACTGCCTGTTTTTGGATGTCCGCTGACGTATAATGCCCTGAGTGGTAAACAGTCGGATTGGTTTAGGCTTGAAAAAATACACGCATCCCAGTCAGCACTGGTCGCCATGTATTATCTCTCGTGTTACCACAGTTATCAAAGATACTGGATTGGAGCATTCACAGGAAGCGTGACTGATTTCATGAGACTTTCACAGGTTCAATAAATATACCTGTGGTGGCTACTTTGGCGACAGCTCCTGCTTCAAACCAATCTTTGGTTTTAGAATGCGTTGCTGTAATGTGGAGATGCCCACGTTTGCGGCTCCTGACAATTTTGTGACTGAGGTGGCACAGGATTGGAATTATGATCGTACGTTAATTTATCAGCAGTTCTCATCAGCATTGTGGGCTATCGCCCACAATTTCAAAGAGGGTCGCTGCCAGGCCCTGCCAACCCTCTGCAGTGTGTGTCTCCTGTTCCTCCTTATCCAGTATGCACTTATAAATAGACATGAGGGTGGTGTGGCTATCAAGTTAGCATGTGGCATAAGGAGAGCTGAACGCTGCGCAGGAAAAAATCTGAGTACACTGTGGGTGCAGGCTTGTGCCTGCGTCCTGGGGGGGATTGGACAGCAATGCCAGCATGTAACCCAGGAGAAGAGGCAGATGTGTCACCTGCAGGCGGTGATTGGCCTTTGTTGCACCTAGTGTAGTGCTTAGCTAAGAAGTCCCTGCGCGTGTGCCTTGCTGATTATGGTCTGGCCCAAGTAAATTTTTAGGGGGTGAACACCAGGCTCTTGCCCACAATTTGGCTCAATAGTGCAACCTGGGAGCCTCATATGCGTCCATGCATGCTGCCCCTGCCATTTCCTATCCATTTCTGTGGTGTTTCCATCACTTTCTGATGTTTTCAGGTGATTCATACACCCTCTCCTACGCGGAGCATCTGTCACCTTGAAAAATGCTCGAGTCTCCTATTGACTTCAATGGGGTTCGTTACTCGAAACCAAGTCTTTAGCATTACGAAAAGTTTGACACGAGTAACGAACACCCGAGCATTTTGGTGCTCGCTCATCTCTAAACAGCACGTATATGAATGAAGACTTGCACTCCAAAATGGGTCCCCCCATTTGTCCCGTGTTCAAAAACATACCCATTATGTCCCTAATCTTCTGTATGGATGCACAACAGGGCCCAAACCGAACAGAGCATCAAACTTTAATTGTATTTTAAATTTTAAAACCACTCACCGCGGTCCTCAGTGGCTCCAGGCTCTTGGCTACCTTTTAGGATCCAAGAGCAAGGAGATTTTAAATTTTCCAGGCTCTCCGCAGCTTCTGCGCTTGCGTGAAAAGGTCAATGGATAAGGATCTCATCGGGGGACATCGCTGGAGGTCTTAGGTAAGTAATTTCACCTCTCCTCATGGTTCGGATCCGTGACAGAAGGTAAACTTTTAGCTTTTTTTAAACTTTTTATATGATCGACATTATCCTTTGGATAACGGTGATTACGTGACCAATAATCACGTCAGGTAAGATCTTCAGGCTCTTGGCTACATTTAGTAGCCAGGTGCGGGGAGATTTTAAATTACCCCGGCAATTTGCGGCTTTTGCACATGCGTCCGCCATTTTGACAACGGGCACGTTTGCAGAAGCCCAGGGTGAGGTTCATGGATAAATCCGAGGGCCTTAGGTACCTAATTTCATCTCCACCCAGGGATATGATCGATGAGGGGAGATGAAACAAACTTTTTTCTTTTTTAAAAACTTTTACATGATCGCTGTTATCCATTTCACGGCTGGCTGATATGCGCTGTGGTCTGATGCATTGGATTTAGAGATGAGCGAGCACCAAAATGCTCGGGTGCTCGTTACTCGAGTCGAACTTTCCGCGATGCTTGAGGGTTCGTTTCGAGTAACGAACCCCATTGAAGTCAATGGGCGACCCGAGCATTTTTGTATATCGCCGATGCTCGCTAAGGTTTTCATTTGTGAAAATCTGGGAAATTCAAGAAAGTGATGGGAACGACACAGAAACGGATAGGGCAGGCGAGGAGCTACATGTTGGGCTGCATCTCAAGTTCCCAGGTCCCACTATTAAGCCACAATAGCGGCAAGAGTGCCCCCACCCTCCCAACAATTTTTACTTCTGAAAAACCCTCATTAGCAAGGCATACCTTAGCTAAGCACCACACTACCTCCAACAAAGCACAATCACTGCCTGCATGACACTCCGCTGCCACTTCTCCTGGGTTACATGCTTCCCAACCCCCCCGAACGACCCAGTGTCCACAGCGCACACCAAAGTGTCCCTGCACAGCCTTCAGCTGCCCTCATGCCACACACTGGCCTCATAGCCACACCACCCTCATGTCTATTTATAAGTGCGTCTGCCATGAGGAGGAACCGGAGGCACACACTGCAGAGGGTTGGCAGGGCCAGGCAGCGACCCTCTTTAAAAGGGGCGGGGCGATAGCCCACAATGCTGTACAGAAGCAATGAGAACTCCAATCCTGTGCCACCTCCGTCAGGAGCTGCAAACGTGGGCATAGCAATGGGGAATCCATATGCCACACAGTATTCATTCTGTCAAGGTGTCGCATAGCTCAATCCACAGTGCAAGGGGAAAGCCGTCAGCGCTCTGCCCTCTACCCAAGTCAGTCAGTGCCTTTGTGCCAGACAGGTCAAACACCACGATGGGAACTAAGTTTGCACCAACAGCATAGGGGGGTCCTAGGAAGCCAAAGACATGAACAAAAAATTGATCTGACCGGCCAAACATGGCAGACTTGCACCACGCCCACGACATAGGCCTCGGCCCACAGCTTCAGCAATCGTAGGCAGGAAGCAGACTTTACTGCACCAAGGACATAGGCCTCTGCACAAACCCTCAGCAATTGCGGGCCTACAGCGGACTCCTATGCTAGCGTAGCTGTGCACGTCTCATTAGCGCTGTATTGCTCCTGTAGTTTGTCCCAATGAAGTGCCCCGGATAGTAGAGCTAACGTCAGATTAAATACAGGTGGGCTTCGGCCCACACTGCATGCCCAAGTCAGACCGGGGTTTTTTATAAATAGTCACAGGCAGGTACAACTCCGCAATGGGAATTCCATGTGCACCCACAGCATGGGTGGCTCCCTGGAACCCACCGGCTGTACATAAATGTATCCCATTGCAGTGCCCTGGACAGCAGAGCTAACGTCAGATTAAATGCAGGTGGGCTTCGGCCCACACTGCATGCCCCAGTCAGACTGGAGTTTTTTATAAGTAGACACAGGCAGGTACAACTCCCTATTGTGAAGTCTGTGTGGACCGACAGCATGGGAGGGTCCCAGGAAGCCACCGGCGGTACATAAATATATCCCATTGCAATGCCCAGCACAGCTGAGGTAACTTCAGTTTAAATGCAGGTGGGCTTCGGCCCACACTGCATTCCCCAGTCAGACCGGGGTTTTTAATAAATAGACACAGGCAGGTACAACTCACTAATGTGAAGTCCGTGTGGACCGACAGCATGGGTGGCTCCGTGGAACCCACCGGCGGTACATAAATATATCCCATTGCAGTGCCCAGCACAGCTGAGGTAGACACATGCAGTTACAACTCCGTGTGGACCGACAGCATGGGTGGGTCCCAGGAAGCCACCGGCGGTACATAAATATATCCCATTGCAGTGCCCTGGACAGCAAAGCTAACGTCAGATTACATACAGGTGGGCTTCGGCCCACACTGCATGCCCCAACCTGACCGGGGTTTTTAATTCATAGACATAGGCAGGTACAAATCCCCAATGTGAAGTCCTTGTGGACCCACAGCATGGGTGGCTCCCTGGAACCTACCGGCGGTACATAAATAAATCCCATTGCAGTGCCCAGCACAGCTGAGGCAACGTCAGGTTTAATGCAGGTGGGCTTCGGCCCACACTGCATGCCCCAGTCAGACTGGTAATATGTACCTTAACAGTAACCGCGTTGGTGGGAATGTGGTGGCGACTGCGGACCTAGTAGCGCGGTTTTATTTCGTTGGTTTTCAGAATGTGGCCAGGATTAAGTGGGCCGTGGCGGGGGGGCTCTCTTGTTGTGTCGTTAAAGGTGAAATTCTTGGACTGCCACCAGACGGACCAATGCACAGGTATTTGCCAAGAATGTTTTCATTGTTGGAGGAGGAGGGGGATGTTTTTGAGGCACTACGTGTCCTGTCCACGTGCCCGTGGTTATATGCACCTTAACAGTAACCGCGTTGGTGGGAAATGGGCTCGCCGCCATCATGTCTTTGGGAAGCCTCCGTTTCCACACCCCAGTGACATAGCATTAGCAGCGGTATAGGCAGAGCCCAGAACTAGTAACATTTCAGCGGTAGCATTAGGGACAGGCCCCAGTAACATATCACTAGCAGCATTATAGGGGGAGCACAGTATTAGTTCCATTTAAGTAGTAGTAGCAGTCCACACAGGCCCCAGTAACATATCACTAGCAGCAGTATAGGGGGAACACAGTCTTAGTTCCATTTCAGTAATATTAGCAGTCAAGACAGGCCCCAGTAACAATTCCGAAGCAGCAGTATAGGGGTAGCACAGTATTAGTTCCATTTCAGTAGTAGTAGCAGTCAAGACAGGCCACAGTAACATTCCCGTTGCAGCAGTTTAGGGAGATAACAGTCTCTTTCACATTTCAGTAGCTGCAGTATAGACAAGGTCCCAGTTACATTTATGTAGCAAAAGTGTAGGCCAACCCCACACAGATTACTGTACCATGAGTGCAGGCGAAGCCCATAAAAATTACAAGGATTACACTGTAGGCAAGGGCCCAAAAAAAATTGGTGTACCAACAGTACAAATGTACCTCTGAATAATTGCCCATGCCCAACCAGGAGGGCAGGTGAAACCCATTAATCGCTTTGGTTACTGTGGCTTAATTTGTAACTAGGCCTGGAGGCAGCCCAGTTAAAATAAAAATTGGTTCAGGTGCAAGTTTCAATGCTTTAATGAGAATTGAAACGCAAAAACATTGTTTACAAAAGTAATATGACTGAGCCTTGTGGGCCTAAGAAAAATTGCCCGTTCGGCGTGATTACGTGAGGTTTCAGGAGGAGGAGCAGGAGGAGGAGGATGAATATAATACACAGATTGATGAAGCTAAAAGGTCCCCGTTGTTTATGGTGATAGAGAACAAAGCTTCCATCCGCGGGTGCAGCCTACGTATTGTTTAGGTACCGCTGCGGTCCGCTGGCGGAGAAGAGAAGTCTGGGGAAATCCAGGCTTTGTTCATCTTGATGAGTGTAAGCCTGTCGGCACTGTCGGTTGACAGGCGGGTACGCTTATCCGTAATGATTCCCCCAGCCGCACTAAACACCCTCTCTGACAAGACGCTAGCCGCAGGACAAGCAAGCACCTCCAGGGCATACAACGCGAGTTCAGGCCACGTGTCTATCTTCGACACCCAGTAGTTGTAGGGGGCAGAGGCGTCACGGAGGACGGTCGTGCGATCGGCTATGTACTCCCTCACCATCCTTTTACAGTGCTCCCGCCGACTCAGCCTTGACTGGGGAGCGGTGACACAGTCTTGCTGGGGAACCATAAAGCTGGCAAAGGCCTTGGATAGTGTTCCCCTGCCTGCGCTGTACATGCTGCCTGATCTCCGCGCCTCCCCTGCTACCTGGCCCTCGGAACTGCGCCTTCTGCCACTAGCGCTGTCGGATGAGAATTTTACCATCAGTTTGTCCGCCAGGGTTCTGTGGTATAGCATCAGTCTTGAACCCCTTTCCTCTTCGGGTATGAGAGTGGAAAGGTTCTCCTTATACCGCGGTTCGAGCAGTGTGTACACCCAGTAATCCGTAGTGGCCAGAATGCGTGTAACGCGAGGGTCACGAGAAAGGCATCCTAACATGAAGTCAGCCATGTGTGCCAGGGTACCTGTACGCAACACATGGCTGTCCTCACTAGGAAGATCACTTTCAGGATCCTCCTTCTCCTCCTCCTCAGGCCATACACGCTGAAAAGATGACAGGCAAGCAACATGGGTACCCTCAGCAGTGCGCCAAGCTGTCTCTTCCCCCTCCTCCTCATGCTCCTCCCCTCCTCCTCCTCCTCAACGTGCTGAGATATAGACATGAGGGTGCTCTGACTATCCAGCGACATACTGTCTTCCCCCGGCTCCGTTTCCGAGCGCAAAGCGTCTGCCTTTATGCTTTGCAGGGAACTTCTCAAGAGGCATAGCAGAGGAATGGTGACACTAATGATTGCAGCATCGACGCTCACCATCTGGGTAGACTCCTCAAAGTTTCCAAGGACCTGGCAGATGTCTGCCAACCAGGCCCACTCTTCTGTAAAGAATTGAGGAGGCTGACTCCCACTACGCCGCCAATGTTGGAGTTGGTATTCCACTATAGCTCTACGCTGCTCATAGAGCCTGGCCAACATGTGGAGCGTAGAGTTCCACCGTGTGGGCACATCGCACAGCAGTTGGTGCAATGGCAGATTAAACTGATGTTGCAGGGTCCGCAGGGTGGCAGCATCCGTGTTGGACTTGCGGAAATGTGCGCTGAGTCGGCGCACCTTTCCGAGAAGGACTGACAAGCGTGGGTAGCTTTTCAGAAAGCGCTGAACCACCAAATTAAAGACGTGGGCCAGGCAAGGCACGTGCGTGAGGCTGCCGAGCTGCAGAGCCGCCACCATGTTACGGCCGTTGTCACACACGATCATGCCCGGTTGGAGGCTTAGCAGCGAAAGCCAGCGGTCGGTCTGCTCTGTCAGACCCTGCAGCAGTTCGTGGGCCGTGTGCCTCTTCTCTCCTAAGCTGAGTAGTTTCAGCACGGCCTGCTGACGCTTGCCCACTGCTGTGCTGCCACGCCACGCGACACCGACTGCTGGCGACGTGCTGCTGCTGACACATCTTGATTGCGAGACAGAGATTGCGTAGGAGGAGGAGGGTGGTTTAGTGGAGGAAGCATACACCGCCGCAGATACCAGCACCGAGCTGGGGCCCGCAATTCTGGGGGTGGGTAGGACGTGAGCAGTCCCAGGCTCTGACTCGGTCCCAGCCTCCACTAAATTCACCCAATGTGCCATCAGGGAGATATAGTGGCCCTGCCCGCCTGTGCTTGTCCACGTGTCCATTGTTAAGTGGACCTTGGCAGTAACCGCGTTGGTGAGGGCGCGTACAATGTTGCGGGAGATGTGGTCGTGCAGGGCTGGGACGGCACATCGGGAAAAGTAGTGGCGACTGGGAACCGAGTAGCGCGGGGCCGACGCCGCCATCATGTTTTTGAAAGCCCCAGTTTCCACAAGCCTATACGGCAGCATCTCAGGCTGATCAATTTGGCTATGTGCATGTTTAACGCTTGAGCATGCGGGTGCGTGGCGGCGTACTTGCGCTTGCGCTCAAACAGTTGCGATAGCGACGGCTGGATGCTGCGCTGACAGACATTGCTGGATGGGGCCGAGGACAGCGGAGGTGAGGGTGTGGGTGCAGGCCAGGAGACGGTCGTGCCTGTGTCCTGAGAGGGGGGTAGGATCTCAGTGGTAGGTTGGGGCACAGGGGGAGAGGCAGTGGTGCAAAGCAGAGGCGGTGAACAGCCTTCGTCCCACCTTGTGGGGTGCTTGGCCATCATATGCCTGCGCATGCTGGTGGTGGTGAGGCTGGTGGTGGTGGCTCCCTGGCTGATCTTGGCACGACAAACCTTGCACACCACAGTTCGTCGGTCGTCTGTGAAAAACTGCCACACCTTTGAGCACCTCGGCCTCTGCAGGGTGGCATGGCACGAGGGGGCGCTTTGGGAAACAGTTGGTGGATTATTCGGTCTGGCCCTGCCTCTACCCCTGGCCACCGCACTGCCTCTTCCAACCTGCCCTGCTGCTGCACTTGCCTCCCCCTTTGAAGACCTGTCCTCAGTACGCTTAGCAAACCAGGTGGGGTCAGTCACCTCATCGTCCAGCTGCACTTCCTCCGAATCCTCTGTGCGCTCCTCCGTCGGACTTACTGAAATTACTATTACCTGCCTTATAGACAACTGTGTCTCATCATCATCCTCCTCCTCACCCACTGAAAGCTGTTGAGACAGTTGCCGGAAGTCCCCAGCCTCATGCCCCGGGACCCCGGGAACTTTCCAAAGGCTGGGCATCAGTCACGACAAACTCCTCCGGTGGGAGAGGAGCCATTGCTGCCCAATCTTGGCAGGGGCCCGAGAACAGTTCCTGGGAGTCTGCCTGCTCCTCAGAATGTGTCATTTTCATAGAGTGAGGAGGCTGGGAGGAAGGAGGAGCAGCAGCCAAAGGATTCAGAGTTGCAGCTGTGGACGGCGTAGAAGACTGTGTGGTCGATAGATTGCTGGATGCACTTTCTGCCATCCACGACAGGACCTGCTCACACTGCTCATTTTCTAATAAAGGTCTACCGCGTGGACCCATTAATTGTGAGATGAATGTGGGGACCCCTGAAACTTGCCTCTCTCCTAATCCCGCAGCAGTCGGCTGCGATACACCTGGATCAGGAGCTCGGCCTGTGCCCACACCCTGACTTGGGCCTCCGCGTCTTCGCCCCCGTCCACGTCCTCTAGGCCTACCCTTACCCTTCAGCAGGGTGTATTAAGAGATTAGCAGAAACAGAACTGTAATTAAATGTGCTGCTCATTGGCCTGTGGTTGGAGGCTGACTTCGCGTACGTAACGCACAGCAGAGGCAGGAAATAAGTATGCGCAAGGCTGGGTGTAAATTCACCAACTACTACCCCCAGCAGAGATGCAGTAAACTGAAGACAGTGACAGGCAGGCCAAATATAGTATATTTTTGAAGTTTTTGGGAACAACCACACTGCCTGTGATATACACTGTATTTCGATTTCCCTGTTGGAGGCTGACTTCGCGTACGTAACGCACAGCAGAGGCAGGAAACAATTATGCGCAAAGCTAGGTATTAATTCACTAACTAGTACCCCCAGCTGAGACGCAGTAAACTGAAGGCAGTGACAGGCAGGCCAAATATATAGTATATTTTTGACGTTTTTGGGAACAACCACACTGCCTGTGATATACACTATTTCGATTTCCCTGTTGGAGGCTGACTTCGCGTACGTAACGCACAGCAGAGGCAGGAAACAATTATGCGCAAGGCTGGGTATTAATTCACCAACTACTACCCCCAGCTGAGACGCAGTAAACTGAAGGCAGTGACAGGCAGGCCAAATATAGTATATTTTTGAAGTTTTTGGGAACAACCACACTGCCTGTGATATACACTGTATTTCGATTTCCCTGTTGGAGGCTGACTCCGCGTACGTAACGCACAGCAGAGGCAGGAAACAATTATGCGCAAGGCTGGGTATTAATTCACCAACTACTATTCCCAGTTGAGACGCAGTAAACTGAAGGCAGTGACAGGCAGGCCAAATATAGTATATTTTTGAAGTTTTTGGGAACAACCACACTGCCTGTGATATACACTGTATTTCGATTTCCCTGTTGGAGGCTGACTTCGCGTACGTAACAAACAGCAGAGGCAGGAAACAATTATGCGCAAAGCTGGGTATTAATTCACCAACTACCACCCCCAGCAGTGACGCAGTAAACTGAAGGCAGTGACATGCAGGCCAAATATAGTATGTTTTTGAAGTTTTTGGGAACAACCACACTGCCTGTGATATACACTGTATTTTGATTTCCCTGTTGGAGGCTGACTTCGCATACGTAACACACAGCAGAGGCAGGAAACAATTATGCGCAAGGCTGGGTATTAATTCACCAACTACTACCCCCAGCTGAGACGCAGTAAACTGAAGGCAGTGACAGGCAGGCCAAATATAGTATATTTTTGAACTTTTTGGGAACAACCACACTGTCTGTATAGCCAGTATATCTCTTTCACCTTTCCCACTGTCCTTGCCTCACCAGTACTGCCCCTATACTCTGTAAAATGACTGCAGACTGAGGACGCTATGGTCTGCACACCCGATATACAAAAAAAAATAAATTGTGCAACACTGCTCCCAGCAGCCTCAACAGTACTGCACACGGTCAGATGTGGCCCTAAGAAGGACCGTTGGGGTTCTTCAAGACGAATATAACACCTAACACTCTCCCTATAGCAGCTACAGCAAGACAGCACTTTCCCTGATCTCTGTCAGAATGCATCTGTGGGAAGCCGCGGGCAGGGCAGATTTTAATACTGGGGTGTGACCTGATCTCCCCAGCCACTCACTGCAGGGGGGTGGTATAGGGCTGGAATGTCACAGGAGGAAGTTGTAATGCCTTCCCTGTCTTTCTATTGGCCAGAAAAGCACGCAAATTTCTCAGGGAAGAAAATGAAAGTACCTCGAACATCGCGTGGTGCTCGTCTCGAGACATTGCTATGGACAGGGGGCGGGGCATAGGCAAAGCCATCAATTGGAGGAGGCGGGGCAGACTGACAAATGGAAAATGGCCTGGTGAGGTCAAAGCATTTGCGCCGGCCTCATCAGACCATATAAACGGGCACTCAAACCTTTGATTTGTGCGCCCCTTCACCAGTTTTTTTGCTCCCAAAGTATCGTATATCGGCCGGCCGTGAAAAGAAGCCTAAGCAAGTGAACACATAATTTTGTGAGAAACAAGACTTGCCTGACAACATCTTTGAATGCTTCCGTGGTTATTATTGCGTCAATATATGAGGAAAAAAAGCTCTAAACAAACCAAAGGCTTCTTCACACAATCCTATTTGCACATGTTTTTGCACATGTAAAATATATGCATGCGATGCACACACAACAGAATCCATTGATATTAATGGGTTTGTTCTCATGAGTCTGTTTTGCATGCACGAAATAGTACCTGCTCTATTTTCCAGTGTATTTTCGCACCAAGAGCCCCATAGAAAATGTGCAAATACACAAGATAATGCATGAAACTCTGAGCAGAACCACAGGGAAAACACCACATCTGGAACTCATTAGGTTTAATAGCATTTTAGACTGCAAAATGTGTCACACATACGTGTGCGAACTGGCCCTGCATACACAAAAAAGTACATTACTATGAACAGACATGCATGCAAATCTTCCTTCTCAACATTGTTCACTGTGCAAATATGTTGTGCTGAGGCGTATTTGAGCATATGCTTGTGAGAAGTGACACAAACTTTAATAGAGGATTTTTTAGTCAGGTCTGCAATAAAAAGACAAAAAGCACATAGCCTTCTTGTGATATTTTATCCCTCCCAAACTTTCTTCGTACATCAAAGACAAACAGACTGCAGCAACAGATACATCAAGGCTGCTTTCATATCTGCATTGCGTATTCCGCTTTCCTGCTCCGTTTGGGGAGCAGGAAAGGGGAATCACCGCGGCCGAATGCCTCTATCTCTGGACGGAACCAAACAGCTCCAGGTGGACCCCATTGACTATAATTAGATCTGCCTGCTTTTTGCCCAGCTACGCAGCTTTTTAGCTATATCTGTAACAGTTAAAAGATAACACAGTCCCAAAATAACTTACTAGATGTTGTAGCTTAGTGTTCACAAAAATGGGTACACCATTCACAACTACTTTAGCCTTGTCATATGGCTTGACCAGCACTTTATTTTCAGTGTTACTAAAAGTAGAATGTGTTGGTAAAATTCTGCAGAAGAAAGAAAAGGTAAAGAAAGTAAAGGTAAAGAATCAATTAAATTTCATACCCATGGATTTTACATCACATACCCGAGACCTCTTAAGGTTACTTTATTAGAAGGCGCCTGGCCGACATCAGATGTTCCTAAAAGAGAAAGATATGATACTATAATCCTCAAAATAGCATGAGGTTTTATGTCTAACTCTATATGTATAGTGAAAATTTCACTAGCCAGAGAAATCTCAGTAATGTTACATACTCTTGTATAAAAAAGACAAAGTATTATAGAGGCAATAACTTTATTGTCTAACCAGCAAAATTCTACATGAAGCTTTGAAGACTGCTTAATGCCCTTCATCAGTCATAGTAAGTTTATAACTGAGGAAACACAACACAACAGAAAAGACACAGTGTCATTTACAATAGGATTTACATTTAGAACAGGCAGAAGGACAAACTGGAAGAAAGCGCCATTTACACAGGATGATTATCGTTCAAAATTGTTCAAATTCCCATGCTCCAGTGTTTGAACGATAGTCATCCCATGTAAATGCATGGAGCAACTGAACCAGAATTGTTCAACCATTCAGTTACTACCTGAAGAAAACTGAACGACTAGCCATTCAGTGTAAACAACAGTCGTTGGACTTCCGCACAAGACAGAGAGGGAGCAGGACGTGCCTCACAGAGCTCCTGCCAGCACTATCTCCCAGAGCCATCGGGACCCTCCAGTGTCCGGAAAAAAAAAGCAGCTGCGGGGAACAGAAGTCACCCCCGCTTGCTAAGCGGAAGACCCCCATATCCGAGGGACATTCGGAAAGCCCCCGGCGAGCCACCCGACCTGACCCGCGGGACAAAAAAAAAGAGAACAACCAGGACGCGGCCGGGAAAAACAAAAAGACCCTCAGCCCAAAAGCCACTGGGCCCTTACCTGCCCAGAAGGTCTCCGGTGACGCACAGACCCGCCGACTCCCTCCCGAGGCGCACCGGGAGCACACGTAGCACCGCGGCCTAGGCCGCACCTGAGACCGCGGCCTAAATTTCCAGCCGCGAAAGCCACAACCACCGCCGACCGGGCTGCAAGGAAGGTGAGGGCCTTGGGGAGCAGCAGAGAGACACGGGAGCCCCCTCGGGGATAGCGGGCCACACCGGGAGACCGCCAGAGAGCCGGGACCGGGCAGCGGTAGAGGCCGCGGCCTCGCTCACCAGCAGAGAAGGCCCCAAGACAGCGCCAGGCAGAAAGTGAAGCCTTGGGAGGCGTCCGGACAGCCCGAGAGACATCCCTGCAGCGGCGGCCCCGCAGGAGAACGGCCGGAATATTGCGGCCTGGCGGCGCCTGAAGCCGCGGCCTAGATTAGCGGCCGTGACGTCAAGGTCAAGCCCCGCCCACCATAAGCATCAGGGGGAGGAGCTGAACAGAGGCTACAGCAAGGGAGAACCCCAAACATCTGCACAGGCACAATAAAAAGAGGCCCAGAGCAAAACCGGGAATACAGGAGACGCAAACCCCCCAAACAAAGGGGACATACAAATAAACAAAAACTGCAGAAAAACATAGCCTTTCCCCCGAAGCCCACTTCAAGCACAAACAACACCCACATAAAACAAAAAAATACCAGGAAAGTGGGAAAGAAGGAAAACGAGACAGAACTAACAAGGAAAAAAGCCGGGATCTGACATAAGGACACTAGACAAAAAAAAAGGCATGAATAAATAGACCTAGGGCAAAAAGCCACATCCACAACAAAAAATAAACCGCAATAAAACACCAACAATCCGGATACAGGAAACAACTTCTAACACAACAAACTCGCACAAAACACTTGGCACAGAGAAGTCATTAAAGAAAAATGGACAAATATCTAAATGAAAGAAGCGCAGGCACCCCAGCACGAGCAACGCGCCAGTCAGACATAGACAAAACAACCGCAGGATGAAAACAAAAGAATAGACCTGTTAAAAACATCAAGGAAAAAGAAAGTAAGACCGCGCATCAATCTGCGTCCCCTCTAAAAAATACTCCACCACGTGCTGCGGTCTCACCAAACCCTAACCACGAAGCAATGGACACTTCTTCTACACAAACTAACGAACAACCAACGAACAACAGTGCGGAAATGACGCAGGCAACACTAGTGGCACAAGAGGTCTCAAAAATACTTCTCCCTTTATTTGACAACAGACTTGAAGCGTTGCACAAGTCCATAAACTCAGCAATGGCACAAATAACAGACAACACCCAAAGGCTGGCAGAACTAGAAACAAAAAACCAGAACATAGAACAGACTATCACAACGCTAGAAACCGCGTTACAAAGAAGCCAGACAGAAACTGAAAAGCTCCGGGAAAAAGTCGACGATCTGGAGAATAGATATCGTCGCAAAAACCTCCGTTTCGTGGGAATACCAGAGACAGTATCCAACAGCCAGCTTATAACCTACTTAACCACGGAAATACTACAAGCGCTCCAGATCGATATACCCAATGACCCTCTAATAATAGAAAGAGCCCACAGAATCGGCCCACCAGGGGATGGATGCAACAACAGAAGCAGACCTCGCCCAGTGATAGCAAAATATATGCACTGGATAACAAAAGAACCAATTCTACGAGCCTATAGACGGCAAGGAGAACTGATAATACAAGGGGCAAAGATCCTGGTGTTTCAAGACTTCTCTGTGTCGGTGTCACAGAAACGCAAACTGTTCACCCTGATCTGCCAAATTTTGCATGAGCGAAACACACACTTCCAACTGCTGTATCCAGCAAAACTCCGGATACAAGACGGTAACAAATCCTTAATATTCAACACTCCGAAGGAAGCAAGAAGACATCTACATATGGAGGAAAATGAAGAACAGGGTTGAAACAGCTAGGAAAAAGGAACTGATATGTTGCTCCTCACAACAACCCTGATCCAAACACCGTGGATGTGGCACTTGCCACGTGAAAGGCGAATTTAATGTTAAATGCTTATATGTTTATTACCAAGTTTCACATGTTTTTCATGATATTTCTTTTCTTGACCCATTTGACCTCTAGAAAAAGACCAACAGGAAGATCGGAGAGCCCCGCAGGCACGGCACGACCAGCACTCAGTCACATCCACGGCTCGATGGGACCGAGGGATGTGACAACGATAAAGAGGCAAAAGTAACGGTAACTATAACCAACACAAACACACCAACATGCCTATAGATACAGAAACAACCGACTATCAAACACCCACCACGATACAAACATTATCTTGGAATGTAGATGGACTAAACACACCAATCAAACGAAAAAAAGTACTTGCACATCTGAAACGATACAAACCTGACATAGTGTTTCTACAAGAAACACACTGGAAAAAGGAGGGGAGGGGCAAACTAAGAGCACCATGGATAGAAGCATGCTACACGGCCTCACACACATCAGCATCACGAGGAGTAGCCACCCTGATCAGGAAAAATACACCACACACAATAATACAAAACATAGCCGATCCACAGGGCAGATACCTGATTACTAGAATAAACCTGGACGAGCAAACTTATGCCTTGGTGAACATTTACGCTCCCAACACAAATCAATCAATATTCTACACCACATTAATAGAACAGCTACAACCGTATCTAAATGACAGAATAATCATGGGAGGAGATTTCAATAGTACACAAGATGAAGCATTGGACAGAACAGGGCCATCCACCCAAACACTATCAACCACACACGCATTATTAACACTAAAAGAACAACTCAGCGTATGCGATCCATGGCGTCTCCTGAACCCCACCAATAAGGAATATACATGCTGCTCTAACACCTATCACTCATTCTCACGCATAGACTTCTTTTTAATCTCAAACAACACCTTTCAATATCACAACCAATCGGCAATACACCCAATATCCCTTAGTGATCATGCGCCGATAGCAATGAGACTGCAACTGATCGCACCGCGAAGACTAACCAAAATATGGCGCTTCCCCTCATGTCTACGGGAGTCAGAAGATTTTAGAACATACATAAAAATCAACTGGAACAACTATGTAGATGACAATAGGGCACACATAGACAATATAAAGGGGACACGTCATAAGTTACTTATCTCACAAAAGGAAAAAATTCCAAACCGAATTTGATACACTACACCACTCCCTTCTGACGGCACAAAAAGAACATATGAACTCACGAGACGATAATTCGTATCAAACCTTCATCACAGCAAAACACCTACTAAATACGTTTGTGCATACCCAGGCGCACTGGCAAACCCAATTAACAAAAAACAAATTTTACAGATGGGGAAACAAGACAGGACGTCTGCTAGCTAACCTGACAAAAGAAAGACAACCACACAAACCGATACTGACTTTAAGACACAACAATGGAGACCACCTCACAACGAGACAGGACGAGATAGCCCAAATATTACAAGAATATTTCGAAGACCTATATAGAGCAGAGCTAACAGACATACAAGACATAAACAACTTCCTAGACTCCGTGAACTTACCAAAACTAACTGAAGAACAAAAATCCATACTAGACGCTGACACACAGGAAGAAGAAGTACGGGAGGCAATAGCGAAGGCACCAGGGGGAAAAACACCGGGCGCCGACGGATTCTCGACAGAATATTACAAAATACTAACAACAGACATCGTGCCAATACTGACCCAACTCTACAACACAATATACACAAACGACACACAAACAGAAGAATCTGGAAACTCCTGAACGATCCTGCTCCCCAAACCAAACAAGGACACAACAGACCCAAAGTCCTACAGGCCAATAGTGCTGCTGAACTGCGACTATAAATTCCTATCCAAGATATTAGCAGACATACTTTAGCAAATTCTTTCGTCCATACTAGACCCAGCACAGAAAGGCTTTACACAAGAGCGAAGTGCCATAAAAAACATCAGAGCCGCCATGGCGGCGACGGTCGCAGCACAAAACCCTGAAAGCCAAACGACAATGTTGCTGAGTCTGGACGCAGAAAAAGCTTTTGACAAAATGGCCTGGCCATTCTTAAATACACTGCTAGAAAGACGGGGCTTCGGACAGACATTTATGAACTACATAGACACAACACACACAAACGCTACCGCGACCCTCACAATGAATGGACTCAATACCCCCAGAATAGATTTATTTAGAGGGGCTAGACAGGGTTGCCCACTCTCTCTGCTATTATTTAATTTATTGATAGACCCATTACTCAGATACTTAGCACAGACATCGCTCTTCATAGGAGCAAACTGCAGAGACATAAAAATAAAGACAGAAGCATTTGCAGACGATCTGTTCTTGGTGGTAAACAACCCCAGGGAAACACTAACACCTTTAATACAAAATATCGAGAGAATTGGTAAACTCTCGGGATATACTATAAACCTAGACAAAAGAGAAGCCCTACTCCTCAGAGGACCGGCCAAACCCTCATGGGCGACGAAATATCCATTCAAATGGGAAAAACACGCCATAAAATACCTGGGAATACAAATTACAAGAAACCCTTCCAAACTATATAACACAAACATAGAACCCCACATTAAAAAACTAGAGACAACCCTGTACACGTGGAAAAACTTCACGATCTCTTTTCTGGGGAGATCGAGCCTCATAAAATGATAGAATTCCCACGTCTATTATATATTTTACACTCACTGCCCAAACTGTTAAAGTTAAAAGATGTAAAAAGAATAAATTATCTATATAGGAAATTCATATGGGGGGAAAAAGACCACAAATTGCATTCAAAACATTGAATAAACACAAAGAAAACGGAGGAATTAACCTACCCAATATCCGAGACTACAACCTAGCAGCACAGGCGCGAATCATACATGACTGGATTCACTCCAAGTCATACTTTACAAACAAATCTCTCGAGCAGGAAATGGCAGGTCCATTAAGACTCCAGAATATACTCCATAGCCCATATACAGAACTCTCAGGAAAAATCAAAAAGAACCCCCTGCTATTAATGGCCTGGAAGTCATGGAACAAACTACGTAAAGACAGTCAAGCTTCACCACAAGTATCATTACACCTGTCACTAATGAATAACCCCAACTTTCAGGACGGTAACCCTCACAACATCGTTGCCGAATGGGAGGCTCAGGGAATAGATTCAATAGAAAAACTACTACACATAAGGGAACGACGTATATTGACATACGATGAAATGAAACAAAAATACCCTGAACTCCAAATCCCGCTGTTCTCATACCTACAAGTCAGACATGACATCATGGAGCTTATACCAAAACTCCAAGAATTCGATTGGACACAGACAGGACACACTTGGATAACTAAAAAAACAGGGCCACGGGACATGATCTCCAAGCTGTATAGGACAATAAGAAACATGAGAGAGCAAGATGACGTAGACCTGGGGATTGAAAAATGGGCCCTGGATAACCCAGACTTCACCCCAACACTGATAATGCAATCACTGACCTCAGCACACAGATACCTACCATTGGCAAGGTTTCTGGAGATGAGGCTACAAATTGCCCACAGGTCATACATAACCCCAAGCAGGGGATTCCATATAGGAATTTATGCCACTTCAAAATGCTCCAAATGTCAGGCACTTCATGCAAACCTGTATCACAGCTTGTGGACATGCCCCGTAATACAGGCCTTCTGGACACGAATAAGCGAATATACAAAAACACACCTGACGAACTTCTGCCCACAAGAGCCAACATGGGCAATATTTGGGTACTTAGACCCTGAAACATATCGGTGCTCAAGAGGTGTTTGGAAATTACTACATTTCATAGCAGCGGCAGGTCTAAAAGCCATCCTGCAAACATGGATCCAACCAACAGGGTCCCCGTTCAGGCTGTTCCTGGACAAACTAGCGTTCTTGTTCCAGATGGACTGGACGGAGACATCACTTTTCAAGGAAAAGATGATACAAGCCTTTTTTGAAACTTGGTGGAGCTTTATCCAATTACTACCACAAAGGGTAAAAGACAAACTAAGAGACTGCTTCTATTACACTTGTTGGTTCCAGGAACATATGATAACAGGGGACATACCCATCTAGGGTGATACATCTAGGTCGTGCCGTAGCCATGTGGGGACGCCACGATTTTGAAGATCTTCAAGGTACAGGTCAGTAGACCAAAAAACATCTGTAGTCATAATGGGTCAAGAGTTTGAATTAATGTATGTAAACTACCTGTTTTAATGTTTTGTTTGTTATGTTTAACACAAATAATATAAAAAAGGCAGGCTATGACAGCACATCTATGCAAAAAGAAGTTACCAAACAAATTCACTGTAATGCCAAGTGTTTGTCATGACTTGTTCAATAAAGACAAAGTTTAAAAAAAAACAACAGTTGTTCACCTCTGAACAACTGCTTACTGTGAATAGAGGTAGACAGGGAAACAATGCTCTTTGGCCTGCTGCGCCTCCATGCCAGCAGGGCTTTCAGCAACGCCAGCGATACTCGCTCTTGTGCAATAGCTATTGCACAGGAGCGTGCATTACCTGACGAGCTGTCAGTCATCTTAGGGTTCCCGGGCATAAAGCTGCCTGAGTAATCTCTCAAACAAACAATTACTGGGGACCAAACAGGGCAAAAATCACTCACTTGTTGTACTCGCTCGGTTTTCAGCTCATATAAAAACCAAGCGACTGTTGGCTTGTGTAAATAGATGGTCATTAGAGATGAGCGAGCGTACTTGTCCGAGCTTGATACTCGTTCGAGTATTAGAGTGTTCGAGATGTTCGTTACACGAGACAAGCACCACGCAATGTTCGAGTTACTTTCACTTTCATCTCTGAGACATTTGCGCGCTTTTCTGGCCAATAGAAAGACATGGAAGGCATTACAACTTCCTCCTGTGATGTTCCAGCCCTATAGCACCCCCCTGCAGTGAGTGGCTGGGGAGATCAGGTGTCACCGGAGTATTTAAATCTGCCCCGCCCGCGGCTCACCACAGATGCATTCTGACAGAGATCAGGGACAGTGCTGCTGATGCTGCTGCTGCTATAGGGAGAGCGTTAGGAGTTATATTAGGCTTCAAGAACCCCAACGGTCCTTCTTAGGGCCACATCTGACCGTGTGCAGTACTGTTGAGGCTGCTGTGAGCAGTGTTGCACAATTTTTTTTTTTGTATATCGGGCGTGCAGAGCATTGCGTCCTCAGTCTGCAGTCATTGTACAGAGTATAGGGCCAGTACTGGTGAGGCAGGGACAGTGGGAAAGGTGAAAGAGATATACTGTCTATATAGGCAGTGGGCTTTTTCAAAGAAATTGGGGAAAAATACTATATTTGGGCTGCCTGTGAACGTCTTCAGTGTACTGCGTGTCTGCTGGGGGTAGTAGTCCTAATTAATACGCAGCTAAGCGTTACAGCAGGCTTGCGCAAAATTGTTTCCTGGCTCTGCTGTCTCCGTTACATCACCGCCGTCATCCCGCCAGAGGGAAACAGTATACATAATATACGCTGCCTACAGTTTCTGTCTGCTGTATCAGCTCAGCATTTAAAAAAATAGAAGCAAAATACTAAAGGCCTACTAGTGGCCTTTGGCCACTTGAGTGCTTCTGCGCTGTGAATTCCACTAGCTCAGTCATACGCACCTACGTCTCAGTGCAGGCGTGCGCAAAATTGTTTCCTGGCTCTGCTGTCTCCGTTACATCACCACCGTCATCCCGCCAGAGGGAAACAGTATACATAATATACGCTGCCTACAGTATCTGTCTGCTGTATCAGCTCAGCATTTAAAAAAAATAGAAGCAAAATACTTAAGGCCTACTACTGGCCTTTGGCCACTTGAGTGCTTCTGCGCTATGAATTCCACTAGCTCAGTCATACGCACTTACATCTCAGTGTAGGCGTGCACAAAATTGTTTCCTGGCTCTGCTGTCTCCGTTACATCACCGCCGTGATAGCGGCAGAGGGAAACAGTATACATAATATACGCTGCCTACAGTATCTGTCTGCTGTATCAGCTCAGCATTTAAAAAAATAGAAGCAAAATACTTAAGGCCTACTAGTGGCCTTTGGCCACTTGAGTGCTTCTGCGCTATGAATTCCACTAGCTCAGTTATACGCACCTACGTCTCAGTGCAGGCGTGTGCAAAATTGTTTCCTGGCTCTGCTGTCTCCATTACATCACCGCCGTGATATCGGCAGAGGGAAAAAGTATACATAACATCCGCTGCCTACAGTATCTGACTGGTGTTTCAGCTCCCCATTTAAATAAATTGAAGCAAAATACTTAAGGCCTACCACTGCGCTTGGGCCACTTGACTGCTTCTGCGCTGTGAATTCCAGTAGCTGAGTCATACGCACCTACGTCTCAGTGCAGGCGTGCGCAAAATTGTTTCCTGGCTCCGCTGTGCTTTCCGTAAGCAAAGTCAGCCTCCAACCACAGGCCTATAAGCGGCACATTTAATTACAGCGTTCTGTTTCTGCTCTACTCGTAATACACCATGCTGAGGGGTAGGGGTAGGCCTAGAGGACGTGGACGCGGGTGAGGATGCGGAGGCCCAAGTCAGGGTGTGGGCACAGGCCGAGCTCCTGATCCAGGTGTATCGCAGGCGACTACTGCGGGATTAGGAGAGAGGCACGTTTCTGCTGTCCCCAGATTCATCTCACAATTAATGGGTCCACGCGGTAGACCTTTATTAGAAAATGAGCAGTGTGAGCAGGTCCTGTCGTGGATGGCAGAAAGTGCATCCAGCAATCTATCGACCACCCAGAGTTCTACGCCATCCACTGCTGCAACTCTGAATCCTCTGGCTGCTGCTCCTCCTTCCTCCCAGCCTCCTCACTCCATTACAATGACACATTCTGATGAGCAGGCAGACTCCCAGGAACTGTTCCCGGGCCCCTGCCCAGAATGGGCAGCAATGGTTCCTCTCCCACCGGAGGAGTTTCTTGTGACCGATGCCCAACCTTTGGAAAGTTCCCGGGGTCCGGGGGATGAGGCTGGGGACTTCCGGAAACTGTCTCGAGAGCTTTCTGTGGGTGAGGAGGACGATGACGATGAGACACAGTTGTCTATCACTCAGGTAGTAGTAATTGCAGTAAGTCCGAGGGAGGAGTGCACAGAGGATTCAGAAGAAGAGCAGCTGGACGATGAGGTGACTGACCCCACCTGGTCTGCTAAGCCTACTGAGGACAGGTCTTCAGAGGGGGAGGCAAGTGCAGCAGCAGGGCAGGTTGGAAGAGGCAGTGCGATGGCCAGGGGTAGAGGCCGGGCCAGACCGAATAATCCACCAACTGTTTCCAAAAGCGCCCCCTCGCGCCATGCCACCCTGCAGAGGCCGAGGTGCTCAAAGGTGTGGCAGTTTTTCACTGAGAGTGCAGATGACCGACGAACAGTGGTGTGCAACCATTGTCGCGCCAAGATCAGCCGGGGAGCCACCACCACCAGCATGCGCAGGCATATGATGGCCAAGCACCCCACAAGGTGGGACGAAGGCCGTTCACCGCCTCTGCTTTGCACCACTGCCTCTCCCCCTGTGCCCCAACCTGCCACTGAGATCCAACCCCCCTCTCAAGACACAGGCATGACCGTCTCCTGGCCTGCACCCACACGCTCACCTCCGCTGTCCTCGGCCCCATCTAGCAATGTCTCTCAGCGCAGCGTCCAGCCGTCGCTAGCGCAACTGTTTGAGCACAAGCGCAAGTACGCCGCCACGCGCCCACACGCTTAAGCGTTAAACATGCACATAGCCAAATTCATCAGCCTGGAGATGCTGCCGTATAGGCTTGTGGAAACGGAGGCTTTCAAAAACATGATGGCGGCGGCGGCCCCGCGCTACTCGGTTCCCAGTTGCTCACGTCATACCCACCCCCAGAATTGCGGGCCCCAGCTCGGTGCTGGTATCTGCGGCGGTGTATGCTTCCTCCACTAAACCACCCTCCTCCTCCTTCTCCTCCTATGCAACCTCTGTCTCGCAATCAAGATGTGTCAGCAGCAGCACGTCGCCAGCAGTCGGTGTCGCGTGGCAGCACAGCGGTGGGCAAGCGTCAGCAGGCCGTGCTGAAACTACTCAGCTTAGGAGAGAAGAGGCACACGGCCCACGAACTGCTGCAGGGTCTGACAGAGCAGACCGACCGCTGGCTTTCACCGCTGAGCCTCCAACCCAGCATGGTCGTGTGTGACAACGGCCGTAACCTGGTGGCGGCTCTGCAGCTCGGCAGCCTCACGCACGTGCCATGCCTGGCGCACGTCTTTAATTTGGTGGTTCAGCGCTTTCTAAAAAGCGACCCACGCTTGTCAGACCTGCTCAGAAAGGTGCGCCGCCTCAGTGCACATTTCCGTAAGTCCAACACAGACGCTGCCACCCTGCGGACCCTGCAGCATCGGTTTAATCTGCCAGTGCACCGACTGCTGTGCGACGTGCCCACACAGTGGAACTCTACGCTCCACATGTTGGCCAGGCTCTATGAGCAGCGTAGAGCTATAGTGGAATACCAACTCCAACATGGGCGGCGTAGTGGGAGTCAGAGCACCCTCATGTCTGTATCTCAGCTTGGCCCACTGCTGAGGGTACCCATGTTGCTTGCCTGTCATCCTTTCAGCATGTATGGCCTGAGGAGGAGGAGGAGGATCCTGAAAGTGATCTTCCTAGTGAGGACAGCCAGGTGTTGCGTACAGGTACCCTGGCACACATGGCGGACTTCATGTTAGGATGCCTTTCTCATGACCCTCGCGTTACACGCATTCTGGCCACTACGGATTACTAGGTGTACACACTGCTCGACCCACGGTATAAGGAGAACCTTTCCACTCTCATACCCGAAGAGGAAAGGGGTTCAAGACTGATGCTATACCATAGGACCCTGGCGGACAAACTGATGGTAAAATTCCCATCCGACAGTGCTAGTGGCAGAAGGCGCAGTTCCGAGGGCCAGGTAGCAGGGGAGGTGCAGAGATCAGGCAGCATGTACAGCGCAGGCAAGGGAACACTCTCCAAGGCCTTTTCCAGCTTTATGGCTCCCCAGCAAGACTGTGTCACCGCTCCCCAGTCAAGGCTGAGTCGGCGGGAGCACTGTAAAAGGATGGTGAGCGAGTACGTAGCCGATCGCACGACCGTCCTCCGTGACGCCTCTGCCCCCTACAACTACTGGGTGTCGAAGCTAGACACATGGCCTGAACTTGCGCTGTATGCCCTGGAGGTGCTTGCTAGTCCTGCGGCTAGCGTCTTGTCAGAGAGGGTGTTTAGTGCGGCTGGGGGAATCATCACGGATAAGCGTACCTGCCTGTCAACCGACAGTGCCGACAGGCTTACACCCATAAAGATGAACAAAGCCTGGATTTTCCCAGACTTCTCTTCCCCACCAGCGGACAGCAGCGGTACCTAAACAATACGTAGGCTGCCCCCCCCCGGATGTAAGCATTGTTCTCTATCACCATCAAAAACGGGGACCTTTTAGCTTCATCAATCTGTGTATTATATTCATCCTCCTCCTCCTGCTCCTCCTTCTGAAACCTCACGTAATCACGCCGAACGGGCAATTTTTCTTAGGCCCACAAGGCTCAGTCATATTACTTTAGTAAACAATGTTTATACGTTTCAATTCTCATTAAAGCATTGAAACTTGCACCTGAACCAATTTTTATTTTAACTGGGCTGCCTCCAGACCCAGTTACAAATTAAGCCACATTAGCCAAAGCGATTAATGGGTTTCACCTGCCCTCTTGGTTGGGCATGGGCAATTTTTCTGAGGTACATTAGTACTGTTGGTACACCAATTTTTTTGGGCCCTCGCCTACAGTGTAATCCTAGTAATTTTTATAGGCTTCGCCTGCACTCATGGTACAGCAAGGTGTGTGGGGTTGGCCTACACTTTTGCTACATAAACATATTACCAGTCTGGCTGGGGCATGCACTGTGGGCCGAAGCACACCTGTATTGTATGTGACGTTAGCTCTGCTGAGCAGGGCACTGCAATGGGATATATTTATGTACCGCCAGTGGGTTCCAGGAAGCCACCCATGCTGTGGGTCCACAGGGAGTTGTAACTGCATGTGTCCACTTCTAAAGAACCCCAGTCTGACTGGGGCATGCAGTGTGGACCGAAGCCCACCTGCATTAAACCTAACGTTACCTCAGCTGTGATGGGCACTGCAATGGGATTTATTTATGTACCGCCGGTGGGTTCCAGGGAGCCACCCATGCTGTGGGTCCACAGGGACTTTACAATAGGGAGTTGTACATGCCTGTGTATACTTATAAAAAAAAAACCAGTGTGACTGGGGCATGCAGTGTGGGCCGAAGCCCATCTGCATTTAATCTGACATTAGCTCTGCTGTCCAGGGCACTGCAACGGGATACATTTATGTACAGCCAGTGGGTTCCAGGAAGCCACCCATGCTGTGGGTGCACACGGAGTTGTACCTGCCTGTGACTATTTATAAAAACCCCCGGTCTGACTGGGGCATGCAGACACCTTGACAGAATGAATAGTGTGTGGCACATGGGTTCCCCATTGCTATGCCAACGTGTGCAGCTCCTCATGGAGGTGGCACAGGATTGTATTTCTCATTGCTTCTGTACAGCATTGTGGGCTATCGCCCCGTCCCTTTTAAAGAGGGTCGCTGCCTGGCCGTGCCAACGACTCTGCAGTGTGTGCCTGCGGTTCCTCCTCATGGCAGACGCACTTATAAATAGACATGAGGGTGGTGTGGCTATGAGGCCAGTGTGTGGCATGAGTGCAGCTGAAGGCTTCGCAGGGACACTTTGGTGTGCGCTGTGGACATTACATCACCGCCGTGATATCGGCAGAGGGAAAAAGTATACATAACATCCGCTGCCTACAGTATCTGACTGGTGTTTCAGCTCCCCATTTAAATAAATTGAAGCAAAATACTTAAGGCCTACCACTGCGCTTGGGCCACTTGACTGCTTCTGCGCTGTGAATTCCAGTAGCTGAGTCATACGCACCTACGTCTCAGTGCAGGCGTGCGCAAAATTGTTTCCTGGCTCCGCTGTGCTTTCCGTAAGCAAAGTCAGCCTCCAACCACAGGCCTATAAGCGGCACATTTAATTACAGCGTTCTGTTTCTGCTCTACTCGTAATACACCATGCTGAGGGGTAGGGGTAGGCCTAGAGGACGTGGACGCGGGTGAGGATGCGGAGGCCCAAGTCAGGGTGTGGGCACAGGCCGAGCTCCTGATCCAGGTGTATCGCAGGCGACTACTGCGGGATTAGGAGAGAGGCACGTTTCTGCTGTCCCCAGATTCATCTCACAATTAATGGGTCCACGCGGTAGACCTTTATTAGAAAATGAGCAGTGTGAGCAGGTCCTGTCGTGGATGGCAGAAAGTGCATCCAGCAATCTATCGACCACCCAGAGTTCTACGCCATCCACTGCTGCAACTCTGAATCCTCTGGCTGCTGCTCCTCCTTCCTCCCAGCCTCCTCACTCCATTACAATGACACATTCTGAGGAGCAGGCAGACTCCCAGGAACTGTTCCCGGGCCCCTGCCCAGAATGGGCAGCAATGGTTCCTCTCCCACCGGAGGAGTTTCTTGTGACCGATGCCCAACCTTTGGAAAGTTCCCGGGGTCCGGGGGATGAGGCTGGGGACTTCCGGAAACTGTCTCGAGAGCTTTCTGTGGGTGAGGAGGACGATGACGATGAGACACAGTTGTCCATCACTCAGGTAGTAGTAATTGCAGTAAGTCCGAGGGAGGAGTGCACAGAGGATTCAGAAGAAGAGCAGCTGGACGATGAGGTGACTGACCCCACCTGGTCTGCTAAGCCTACTGAGGACAGGTCTTCAGAGGGGGAGGCAAGTGCAGCAGCAGGGCAGGTTGGAAGAGGCAGTGCGGTGGCCAGGGGTAGAGGCCGGGCCAGACCGAATAATCCACCAACTGTTTCCAAAAGCGCCCCCTCGCGCCATGCCACCCTGCAGAGGCCGAGGTGCTCAAAGGTGTGGCAGTTTTTCACTGAGAGTGCAGATGACCGACGAACAGTGGTGTGCAACCGTTGTCGCGCCAAGATCAGCCGGGGAGCCACCACCACCAGCATGCGCAGGCATATGATGGCCAAGCACCCCACAAGGTGGGACGAAGGCCGTTCACCGCCTCTGCTTTGCACCACTGCCTCTCCCCCTGTGCCCCAACCTGCCACTGAGATCCAACCCCCCTCTCAAGACACAGGCATGACCGTCTCCTGGCCTGCACCCACACGCTCACCTCCGCTGTCCTCGGCCCCATCTAGCAATGTCTCTCAGCGCAGCGTCCAGCCGTCGCTAGCGCAACTGTTTGAGCACAAGCGCAAGTACGCCGCCACGCGCCCACACGCTTAAGCGTTAAACATGCACATAGCCAAATTCATCAGCCTGGAGATGCTGCCGTATAGGCTTGTGGAAACGGAGGCTTTCAAAAACATGATGGCGGCGGCGGCCCCGCGCTACTCGGTTCCCAGTTGCTCACGTCATACCCACCCCCAGAATTGCGGGCCCCAGCTCGGTGCTGGTATCTGCGGCGGTGTATGCTTCCTCCACTAAACCACCCTCCTCCTCCTTCTCCTCCTATGCAACCTCTGTCTCGCAATCAAGATGTGTCAGCAGCAGCACGTCGCCAGCAGTCGGTGTCGCGTGGCGTGGCAGCACAGCGGTGGGCAAGCGTCAGCAGGCCGTGCTGAAACTACTCAGCTTAGGAGAGAAGAGGCACACGGCCCACGAACTGCTGCAGGGTCTGACAGAGCAGACCGACCGCTGGCTTTCACCGCTGAGCCTCCAACCCAGCATGGTCGTGTGTGACAACGGCCGTAACCTGGTGGCGGCTCTGCAGCTCGGCAGCCTCACGCACGTGCCATGCCTGGCGCACGTCTTTAATTTGGTGGTTCAGCGCTTTCTAAAAAGCGACCCACGCTTGTCAGACCTGCTCAGAAAGGTGCGCCGCCTCAGTGCACATTTCCGTAAGTCCAACACAGACGCTGCCACCCTGCGGACCCTGCAGCATCGGTTTAATCTGCCAGTGCACCGACTGCTGTGCGACGTGCCCACACAGTGGAACTCTACGCTCCACATGTTGGCCAGGCTCTATGAGCAGCGTAGAGCTATAGTGGAATACCAACTCCAACATGGGCGGCGTAGTGGGAGTCAGAGCACCCTCATGTCTGTATCTCAGCTTGGCCCACTGCTGAGGGTACCCATGTTGCTTGCCTGTCATCCTTTCAGCATGTATGGCCTGAGGAGGAGGAGGAGGATCCTGAAAGTGATCTTCCTAGTGAGGACAGCCAGGTGTTGCGTACAGGTACCCTGGCACACATGGCGGACTTCATGTTAGGATGCCTTTCTCATGACCCTCGCGTTACACGCATTCTGGCCACTACGGATTACTAGGTGTACACACTGCTCGACCCACGGTATAAGGAGAACCTTTCCACTCTCATACCCGAAGAGGAAAGGGGTTCAAGACTGATGCTATACCATAGGACCCTGGCGGACAAACTGATGGTAAAATTCCCATCCGACAGTGCTAGTGGCAGAAGGCGCAGTTCCGAGGGCCAGGTAGCAGGGGAGGTGCAGAGATCAGGCAGCATGTACAGCGCAGGCAAGGGAACACTCTCCAAGGCCTTTTCCAGCTTTATGGCTCCCCAGCAAGACTGTGTCACCGCTCCCCAGTCAAGGCTGAGTCGGCGGGAGCACTGTAAAAGGATGGTGAGCGAGTACGTAGCCGATCGCACGACCGTCCTCCGTGACGCCTCTGCCCCCTACAACTACTGGGTGTCGAAGCTAGACACATGGCCTGAACTTGCGCTGTATGCCCTGGAGGTGCTTGCTAGTCCTGCGGCTAGCGTCTTGTCAGAGAGGGTGTTTAGTGCGGCTGGGGGAATCATCACGGATAAGCGTACCTGCCTGTCAACCGACAGTGCCGACAGGCTTACACCCATAAAGATGAACAAAGCCTGGATTTTCCCAGACTTCTCTTCTCCACCAGCGGACAGCAGCGGTACCTAAACAATACGTAGGCTGCCCCCCCCGGATGTAAGCATTGTTCTCTATCACCATCAAAAACGGGGACCTTTTAGCTTCATCAATCTGTGTATTATATTCATCCTCCTCCTCCTGCTCCTCCTTCTGAAACCTCACGTAATCACGCCGAACGGGCAATTTTTCTTAGGCCCACAAGGCTCAGTCATATTACTTTAGTAAACAATGTTTATACGTTTCAATTCTCATTAAAGCATTGAAACTTGCACCTGAACCAATTTTTATTTTAACTGGGCTGCCTCCAGACCCAGTTACAAATTAAGCCACATTAGCCAAAGCGATTAATGGGTTTCACCTGCCCTCTTGGTTGGGCATGGGCAATTTTTCTGAGGTACATTAGTACTGTTGGTACACCAATTTTTTTGGGCCCTCGCCTACAGTGTAATCCTAGTAATTTTTATAGGCTTCGCCTGCACTCATGGTACAACAAGGTGTGTGGGGTTGGCCTACACTTTTGCTACATAAACATATTACCAGTCTGGCTGGGGCATGCACTGTGGGCCGAAGCACACCTGTATTGTATGTGACGTTAGCTCTGCTGAGCAGGGCACTGCAATGGGATATATTTATGTACCGCCAGTGGGTTCCAGGAAGCCACCCATGCTGTGGGTCCACAGGGAGTTGTAACTGCATGTGTCCACTTCTAAAGAACCCCAGTCTGACTGGGGCATGCAGTGTGGACCGAAGCCCACCTGCATTAAACCTAACGTTACCTCAGCTGTGATGGGCACTGCAATGGGATTTATTTATGTACCGCCGGTGGGTTCCAGGGAGCCACCCATGCTGTGGGTCCACAGGGACTTTACAATAGGGAGTTGTACATGCCTGTGTATACTTATAAAAAAAAAACCAGTGTGACTGGGGCATGCAGTGTGGGCCGAAGCCCATCTGCATTTAATCTGACATTAGCTCTGCTGTCCAGGGCACTGCAACGGGATACATTTATGTACAGCCAGTGGGTTCCAGGAAGCCACCCATGCTGTGGGTGCACACGGAGTTGTACCTGCCTGTGACTATTTATAAAAACCCCCGGTCTGACTGGGGCATGCAGACACCTTGACAGAATGAATAGTGTGTGGCACATGGGTTCCCCATTGCTATGCCAACGTGTGCAGCTCCTCATGGAGGTGGCACAGGATTGTATTTCTCATTGCTTCTGTACAGCATTGTGGGCTATCGCCCCGTCCCTTTTAAAGAGGGTCGCTGCCTGGCCGTGCCAACCCTCTGCAGTGTGTGCCTGCGGTTCCTCCTCATGGCAGACGCACTTATAAATAGACATGAGGGTGGTGTGGCTATGAGGCCAGTGTGTGGCATGAGTGCAGCTGAAGGCTTCGCAGGGACACTTTGGTGTGCGCTGTGGACATTACATCACCGCCGTGATATCGGCAGAGGGAAAAAGTATACATAACATCCGCTGCCTACAGTATCTGACTGGTGTTTCAGCTCCCCATTTAAATAAATTGAAGCAAAATACTTAAGGCCTACCACTGCGCTTGGGCCACTTGACTGCTTCTGCGCTGTGAATTCCAGTAGCTGAGTCATACGCACCTACGTCTCAGTGCAGGCGTGCGCAAAATTGTTTCCTGGCTCCGCTGTGCTTTCCGTAAGCAAAGTCAGCCTCCAACCACAGGCCTATAAGCGGCACATTTAATTACAGCGTTCTGTTTCTGCTCTACTCGTAATACACCATGCTGAGGGGTAGGGGTAGGCCTAGAGGACGTGGACGCGGGTGAGGATGCGGAGGCCCAAGTCAGGGTGTGGGCACAGGCCGAGCTCCTGATCCAGGTGTATCGCAGGCGACTACTGCGGGATTAGGAGAGAGGCACGTTTCTGCTGTCCCCAGATTCATCTCACAATTAATGGGTCCACGCGGTAGACCTTTATTAGAAAATGAGCAGTGTGAGCAGGTCCTGTCGTGGATGGCAGAAAGTGCATCCAGCAATCTATCGACCACCCAGAGTTCTACGCCATCCACTGCTGCAACTCTGAATCCTCTGGCTGCTGCTCCTCCTTCCTCCCAGCCTCCTCACTCCATTACAATGACACATTCTGAGGAGCAGGCAGACTCCCAGGAACTGTTCCCGGGCCCCTGCCCAGAATGGGCAGCAATGGTTCCTCTCCCACCGGAGGAGTTTCTTGTGACCGATGCCCAACCTTTGGAAAGTTCCCGGGGTCCGGGGGATGAGGCTGGGGACTTCCGGAAACTGTCTCGAGAGCTTTCTGTGGGTGAGGAGGACGATGACGATGAGACACAGTTGTCTATCACTCAGGTAGTAGTAATTGCAGTAAGTCCGAGGGAGGAGTGCACAGAGGATTCAGAAGAAGAGCAGCTGGACGATGAGGTGACTGACCCCACCTGGTCTGCTAAGCCTACTGAGGACAGGTCTTCAGAGGGGGAGGCAAGTGCAGCAGCAGGGCAGGTTGGAAGAGGCAGTGCGGTGGCCAGGGGTAGAGGCCGGGCCAGACCGAATAATCCACCAACTGTTTCCAAAAGCGCCCCCTCGCGCCATGCCACCCTGCAGAGGCCGAGGTGCTCAAAGGTGTGGCAGTTTTTCACTGAGAGTGCAAATGACCGACGAACAGTGGTGTGCAACCGTTGTCGCGCCAAGATCAGCCGGGGAGCCACCACCACCAGCATGCGCAGGCATATGATGGCGAAGCACCCCACAAGGTGGGACGAAGGCCGTTCACCGCCTCTGCTTTGCACCACTGCCTCTCCCCCTGTGCCCCAACCTGCCACTGAGATCCAACCCCCCTCTCAAGACACAGGCATGACCGTCTCCTGGCCTGCACCCACACGCTCACCTCCGCTGTCCTCGGCCCCATCTAGCAATGTCTCTCAGCGCAGCGTCCAGCCGTCGCTAGCGCAACTGTTTGAGCACAAGCGCAAGTACGCCGCCACGCGCCCACACGCTTAAGCGTTAAACATGCACATAGCCAAATTCATCAGCCTGGAGATGCTGCCGTATAGGCTTGTGGAAACGGAGGCTTTCAAAAACATGATGGCGGCGGCGGCCCCGCGCTACTCGGTTCCCAGTTGCTCACGTCATACCCACCCCCAGAATTGCGGGCCCCAGCTCGGTGCTGGTATCTGCGGCGGTGTATGCTTCCTCCACTAAACCACCCTCCTCCTCCTTCTCCTCCTATGCAACCTCTGTCTCGCAATCAAGATGTGTCAGCAGCAGCACGTCGCCAGCAGTCGGTGTCGCGTGGCGTGGCAGCACAGCGGTGGGCAAGCGTCAGCAGGCCGTGCTGAAACTACTCAGCTTAGGAGAGAAGAGGCACACGGCCCACGAACTGCTGCAGGGTCTGACAGAGCAGACCGACCGCTGGCTTTCACCGCTGAGCCTCCAACCCAGCATGGTCGTGTGTGACAACGGCCGTAACCTGGTGGCGGCTCTGCAGCTCGGCAGCCTCACGCACGTGCCATGCCTGGCGCACGTCTTTAATTTGGTGGTTCAGCGCTTTCTAAAAAGCGACCCACGCTTGTCAGACCTGCTCAGAAAGGTGCGCCGCCTCAGTGCACATTTCCGTAAGTCCAACACAGACGCTGCCACCCTGCGGACCCTGCAGCATCGGTTTAATCTGCCAGTGCACCGACTGCTGTGCGACGTGCCCACACAGTGGAACTCTACGCTCCACATGTTGGCCAGGCTCTATGAGCAGCGTAGAGCTATAGTGGAATACCAACTCCAACATGGGCGGCGTAGTGGGAGTCAGAGCACCCTCATGTCTGTATCTCAGCTTGGCCCACTGCTGAGGGTACCCATGTTGCTTGCCTGTCATCCTTTCAGCATGTATGGCCTGAGGAGGAGGAGGAGGATCCTGAAAGTGATCTTCCTAGTGAGGACAGCCAGGTGTTGCGTACAGGTACCCTGGCACACATGGCGGACTTCATGTTAGGATGCCTTTCTCATGACCCTCGCGTTACACGCATTCTGGCCACTACGGATTACTAGGTGTACACACTGCTCGACCCACGGTATAAGGAGAACCTTTCCACTCTCATACCCGAAGAGGAAAGGGGTTCAAGACTGATGCTATACCATAGGACCCTGGCGGACAAACTGATGGTAAAATTCCCATCCGACAGTGCTAGTGGCAGAAGGCGCAGTTCCGAGGGCCAGGTAGCAGGGGAGGTGCAGAGATCAGGCAGCATGTACAGCGCAGGCAAGGGAACACTCTCCAAGGCCTTTTCCAGCTTTATGGCTCCCCAGCAAGACTGTGTCACCGCTCCCCAGTCAAGGCTGAGTCGGCGGGAGCACTGTAAAAGGATGGTGAGCGAGTACGTAGCCGATCGCACGACCGTCCTCCGTGACGCCTCTGCCCCCTACAACTACTGGGTGTCGAAGCTAGACACATGGCCTGAACTTGCGCTGTATGCCCTGGAGGTGCTTGCTAGCCCTGCGGCTAGCGTCTTGTCAGAGAGGGTGTTTAGTGCGGCTGGGGGAATCATCACGGATAAGCGTACCTGCCTGTCAACCGACAGTGCCGACAGGCTTACACCCATAAAGATGAACAAAGCCTGGATTTTCCCAGACTTCTCTTCTCCACCAGCGGACAGCAGCGTTACCTAAACAATACGTAGGCTGCCCCCCCGGATGTAAGCATTGTTCTCTATCACCATCAAAAACGGGGACCTTTTAGCTTCATCAATCTGTGTATTATATTCATCCTCCTCCTCCTGCTCCTCCTTCTGAAACCTCACGTAATCACGCCGAACGGGCAATTTTTCTTAGGCCCACAAGGCTCAGTCATATTACTTTAGTAAACAATGTTTATACGTTTCAATTCTCATTAAAGCATTGAAACTTGCACCTGAACCAATTTTTATTTTAACTGGGCTGCCTCCAGACCCAGTTACAAATTAAGCCACATTAGCCAAAGCGATTAATGGGTTTCACCTGCCCTCTTGGTTGGGCATGGGCAATTTTTCTGAGGTACATTAGTACTGTTGGTACACCAATTTTTTTGGGCCCTCGCCTACAGTGTAATCCTAGTAATTTTTATAGGCTTCGCCTGCACTCATGGTACAGCAAGGTGTGTGGGGTTGGCCTACACTTTTGCTACATAAACATATTACCAGTCTGGCTGGGGCATGCACTGTGGGCCGAAGCACACCTGTATTGTATGTGACGTTAGCTCTGCTGAGCAGGGCACTGCAATGGGATATATTTATGTACCGCCAGTGGGTTCCAGGAAGCCACCCATGCTGTGGGTCCACAGGGAGTTGTAACTGCATGTGTCCACTTCTAAAGAACCCCAGTCTGACTGGGGCATGCAGTGTGGACCGAAGCCCACCTGCATTAAACCTAACGTTACCTCAGCTGTGATGGGCACTGCAATGGGATTTATTTATGTACCGCCGGTGGGTTCCAGGGAGCCACCCATGCTGTGGGTCCACAGGGACTTTACAATAGGGAGTTGTACATGCCTGTGTATACTTATAAAAAAAAAACCAGTGTGACTGGGGCATGCAGTGTGGGCCGAAGCCCATCTGCATTTAATCTGACATTAGCTCTGCTGTCCAGGGCACTGCAACGGGATACATTTATGTACAGCCAGTGGGTTCCAGGAAGCCACCCATGCTGTGGGTGCACACGGAGTTGTACCTGCCTGTGACTATTTATAAAAACCCCCGGTCTGACTGGGGCATGCAGACACCTTGACAGAATGAATAGTGTGTGGCACATGGGTTCCCCATTGCTATGCCAACGTGTGCAGCTCCTCATGGAGGTGGCACAGGATTGTATTTCTCATTGCTTCTGTACAGCATTGTGGGCTATCGCCCCGTCCCTTTTAAAGAGGGTCGCTGCCTGGCCGTGCCAACCCTCTGCAGTGTGTGCCTGCGGTTCCTCCTCATGGCAGACGCACTTATAAATAGACATGAGGGTGGTGTGGCTATGAGGCCAGTGTGTGGCATGAGTGCAGCTGAAGGCTTCGCAGGGACACTTTGGTGTGCGCTGTGGACACTGGGTCGTGCGGGGGGGGGGGGGGGGGGGGTTGTGCAGCATGTTACCCAGGAGAAGTGGCAGCAGAGTGTCATGCAGGCAGTGATTGTGCTTTGTTGGAGGTAGTGTGGTGCTTAGCTAACGTATGCCTTGCTAATGAGGGTTTTTCAGAAGTAAAAATTGTTGGGGGGGGGGCACTCTTGCCGCTATTGTGGCTTAATAGTGGGACCTGGGAACTTGAGATGCAGCCCAACATGTAGCCCCTCGCCTGCCCTATCCGTTTCTGTGTCGTTCCCATCACTTTCTTGTATTTCCCAGATTTTCACAAATGAAAACCTTAGCGAGCATCGGAGATATACAAAAATGCTCGGTTCGTCCATTGACTTCAATGGGGTTCGTTACTCGAAACGAACCCTCGAGCATCGCGAAAAGTTCATCTCGAGTAACGAGCACCCGAGCATTTTGGTGCTCGCTCATCTCTAATGGTCATTCATTGCTGAGCAACTACCTGTTTACTCTGAATGCAAGTGGGCAACCGGAAGAGTACTCCATCATGCTCTGCTTCCATTCAGTGAGTGATCATTACACCTATATGAAAGCACAGGAGCAATATTAACTGGGCCGACAGTCGTCCCATGCAAAAGAATCCTAAGATGGGGTGTAGCTCTTTAAGGTATTAGTAAGGGGTACATAGACAAAGCATTCTCACTTGAAATATCTTCTGAACTGTTACCAAATGAACAATATGGGAAGGGAAGGGAAAGTCCAGGTAAAAATATACAGCTAAGCAATGCATTTGGGAACCTTGCTATTACAAGTGGAAAGAAAAAACAAAGACAAAAAATTCTGAAGAAAAGTAGAGGAGCAAGAGACACTGATCACAAACTAAAATGTTTTTACACAAATGCATAGAGTACAGGAAACAAACAAGGAGAATTGGAGCTCCTAATACAGGAAGAGAAATATGATGTCATAGGTATCACAGAAACTCTGTGGAATACAAGCCTTGAAGGCTACAACTTATTAATAAGAAACAGAACTCAAAAGGAGGGGGAGGTAGTGCTGCTGTATGTTAGGAAAACATTCATCTCCACAGATATTCAAGCTTCAGAGCATGGTAGTTCTGTAGAAACTGTTTGGGTAAGAATTGTTTGGGAGAGAACAACAGAAAGGACACTATTGTAGGCATTTACTATAGGTTGCCTGGACATTCAGAAGATATTTATTAACTCTTTCTACGTCAGATGGCCAAGCTCTCAAAATAGAATGACAGTGATTATGGGAGATTTTAGAGATTCTAGCTATCCAGACACTTGTTGGCAATCAGTAAAAAGTAATGGATCTAACAAATTCTTATCCACTCTGGCTGACAACTTTATCCTCCTAAAAGGTAAAAGAAAACAAAGGCATCTTCTATCTTTACTTAAAGGGGTTGTCCCGCGAAAGCAAGTGGGGTTATACACTTCTGTATGGCCATATTAATGCACTTTGTAATATACATCGTGCATTAATTATGAGCCATACAGAAGTTATTCACTTACCTGTTCCGTTGCTAGCGTCCTCGTCTCCATGGAGCCATCTAATTTCAGCGTCTAATTGCCTGATTAGACGCGCTTGCGCAGTCCGGTCTTCTCCGTGTTGAATGGGGCCACTCGTGCCGGAGAGCTGCTCCTCGTAGCTCCGCCCCGTCACGTGTGCCGATTCCAGCCAATCAGGAGGCTGGAATCGGCAATGGAACGCACAGAGCCCACGGTGCACCATGGGAGAAGACCTGCGGTCCACCGTGGGTGAAGATCCCGGCGGCCATCTTACTAAGGTAAGTAAGAAGTCGCCGCAGCGCGGGGATTCGGGTAAGTACTATCCGTTTTTTTTTTTTTAACTCATGCATCGGGTTTGTCTCGCGCCGAACGGGGGGCCTATTGAATAAAAAAAAAACGTTTCGGCGCGGGACAACCCCTTTAATTCTTACCAACAGGGAGAAAATGGTTGAGGAAGTAAAGGTGGCTAATACCTTAGGAGGCAGTGCAATCCTTGAATTTTGAATAAAAAGGGGAGGAAGACCTAAGAAAACTCAGACCTCAAGCTTGGATTTCAGAAAGGCAGATTTTAATGAACTGAGAAAAAGACAATGATGTCATTGAATGACTGTGATTGGCTGAAGGCACGTGTGTTTCTGGAGGCGGGGATTTCAAGCCCTTCGTAGAGAAAGCAATGCTCTGCCGGGGACCAGGAGGGAGCGACAGCCTGCAGGAGCACTGCAGAACGCCAGGAGAAGTGAGTAATGATTTTTATTCTTTGCTGCGCTGTATTCCCAGCATATAAGGTGACAGTTGGGGGTCGTCTTATATGCTCCGTCGCCTTATACGCCGGTATATATTTTTATTCTAACACATTTCTGGATGAATTGCAGGGAAGGGCTTATATATTTAAGCCCTTCCCGACTATTCATCCTGCGCTCGCCGGCAGCCCATTGCTTTCAGTGGAACCTGCTGTATTGCCGGCTCCATTGAATTCAATGGGCTAACATCGTTCTTCTCCAGCTATGGCAGAGGAGCACGATCTTTATGCTGACAGTGCGGGGGGGGGGGGGGGCACTCTTGCCGCTATTGTGGCTTAATAGTGGGACCTGTGAACTTGAGATGCAGCCCAACATGTAGCCCCTCGCCTGCCCTATCCGTTGCTGTGTCGTTCCCATCACTTTCTTGAATTGCCCCGATTTTCACAAACGAAAACCATAGCGAGCATCGGCGATATACAAAAATGCTCGGGTCGCCCATTGACTTCAATGGGGTTCGTTACTCGAAACGAACCCTCGAGCATCGCGAAAAGTTCGTCCCGAGTAACGAGCACCCGAGCATTTTGGTGCTCGCTCATCTCTAATGAGAAGCATTTAAATAGACCAGTATGGATGAACACAGAACTTACATACATGTTAAAAAGGAAGAAAAATATGTTTATCAAATGGAAAGAGGGAAGAATATTTAAAGAAGAATATAATGCAGTCTGCAGAAACTGTAGGGCAAGTGTCAGAAAAGCTAAAGCCAATAATGAATTGAAGCTTGCAACAGAGAACAAAAGCAATAAAAAAAAGATCATGGGGGTATATCAAAAGCAAAAGAAAATTCAAAGATGTTATTGGATGCTTAAAAGATAAAAATGGTGAATTGGTTAAGAACAATATTAAGAAGATGGCCAAACTTTTAAATTCCTATTTTGTATCTGTTTTCTCTCAGAAAGTAGATGGAATTAACTGATCTTTCCTATGCTATTAGGGGAATAAAAGAGTGCAGGCTACCTATAGGCAGAGAGATGTTGAGGGAACACTTAGCTAAATTAAATGAATTCAAGCCTCAAGGTCCAGATGGATTACATCCTATAATACTAAAGAAAGCAGTGGAGGTAATTGCTGAACAAATCGCCATAATATTTGAAAATTCCTGGAGAACAGGAGAAGTCCCAGAAGATTGGGAAAGGGCAAATCTTATCCCTATGTTAAAAAAAATCAAGAAGGTGGATCCAGGAAACTACAGTCCAGTGAGCACGAATTCTATACCGGGAAAGATCTTTGAACAAATTAATAAACAGCATGTATGCAAGTAATTGGATAAAAATTAACCAGAGCCAGCTTGGCTTTGTAACAAGTCATGCCAGAGAAATCTAATTTCATTCTATGACAGAGGCACTGACTGGGTTGATCAGGAAAATGCAGTGGATATAGTAGACTTGACTTTAGTAAAGCATTTGACAAAGTATCTCATACCATACTAATTGAAAAAAATGACCAAATATGGGATTGACAAGGCAACTGTTAGGCTGATTCACAACTGGTGGAGTGATCGTACTCAAAGAGTGGTCATAAATGGCTGCACATCCAAGTGGAAGAATGTATCCAGCGGGATACCACAAGGCTCTGTCCTAGGCCCAGTGTTGTTCAACATTTTTATAAATGATCTGGAGGAGGGAATTGATGGAAAACTGATGACACAAATTTGCTGATGACACAAAGCTAGGAGGAATAGCTAACAGTAGGGAAGAGAGTATTCAAAAACATCTAGAAAAGCTTGAAGTGTAGATAGCGACTAACAGAATGGTATATTTAACAAGGAGAAATGCAAAGCCCTACATGTGGGCAAGAAAAATGACAAAAGCACATACAGAATGGGAGGAATTGGGCTAAGCAGCAGGACATGTGAAAAAGACTTGGGTATACTAATAGATCATAGATAGAGATGAGCGAACGTGCTCGGCCACGCCCCTTTTTCGCCCGAATACCGCGATTTCCGAGTACTTCCGTACTCGGGCGAAAAAATTCGGGGGGCGCCGTGGCGGCACAGGGGGTAGCAGTGGGGAGTGGGGGGGAGAGGGAGAGAGAGAGGGCTCCCCCCTGTTCCCCGCTGCTACCCCCCGCACCGCCACGCCTCTCCCCGCCCCCCGGCGCCCTTCGAATCTTTTCACCCGAGTACTGAAGTACTCGAAAATGGCGGTACTCGGGTGCGTAAGTACTCGAAACGAGTACGTTCGCTCATCTCTAATCATAGACTAAACTCATTGTTTATATATATATATATGTGTGTAAATATATATATATATATAACAATTAGAGATGAGCGAACGTACTGGTCCGAGCTTGATACTCGTTCGAGTATTAGCGTGTTCGAGATGCTTGTTACTAGAGGCGAGTACCACGCGATGTTCGAGTTACTTTCACTTTCATCTCTGGGACGTTAGCGCGCTTTTCTGGCCAATAGAAAGACAGGGAAGGCATTACAACTTCCCCCTGCGACGTTCAAGCCCTATACCACCCCCCTGCAGTGAGTGGCTGGCGAGATCAGGTGTCACCCGAGTATATAAATCGGCCCCTCCCGTGGCTCGCCACAGATGCATTCTGACAGAGATCAGGGAATGTGCTGCTGGTGCCGGAGCTGCTATAGGGAGAGCGTTAGGAGTTATTTTAGGCTTCAAGAACCCCAACGGTCCTTCTTAGGGCCACATCTGACCGTGTGCAGTACTGTTGAGGCTGCTGTGAGCAGTGTTGCACAATTTTTTTTTTGTATATCGGCCGTGCAGAGCATTGCGTCCGCAGTCTGCAGTCATTGTACAGAGTATAGGGCCAGTACTGGTGAGGCAGGGAAAGAGATATTCAGGCTATATAGGCAGTGGGCTTTTTCCAAAAAATTGATCGCCGTCATCCCACCAGAGGGAAACAGTATACATAATATTATACGCTGCCTACAGTATCTATCTGCTGGGGGTAGTAGTCGTAATTAATACGCAGCTAAGTGTTACAGCAGGCTTGCGCAAAATTGCTTCCTGGATCTGCTGTCTCTGTTACATGATCGCCGTCATCCCGCCAGAGGGAAACAGTATACATAATATTATACGCTGCCTACACTATCTATCTGCTGGGGGTAGTAGTCGTAATTAATACGCAGCTAAGTGTTACAGCAGGCTTGCGCAAAATTGTTTCCTGGATCTGCTGTCTCTGTTACATGATCGCTGTCATCCCGCCAGAGGGAAACAGTATACATAATGTTATACGCTGCCTACAGTATCTGTCTGCTGTATCAGCTCAGCATTTAAAAAAAATAGAAGCAAAATACTTAAAGGGGTTGTCCCGCGCCGAAACGGGTTTTTTTTTTTTTCAACCCCCCCCCCGTTCGGCGCGAGACAACCCCGATGCAGGGAGGTAAAGAAAGCTCACCGGAGCGCTTACCTTAATCCCCGCGCTCCGGTGACTTCTCTACTCACCGCTGAAGATGGCCTCTTCCTCCGTGGACCGCAGCTCTTCTGTGCGGTCCACTGCCGATTCCAGCCTCCTGATTGGCTGGAATCGGCACGTGACGGGGCGGAGCTACACGGAGCTACACGGAGCCCCATAGAAGACTGCAGAAGACCCGGACTGCGCAAGCGCGGCTAATTTGGCCATCGGAGGCCAAAAATTAGTCGGCTCCATGGAGACGAGGACGCCAGCAACGGAGCAGGTAAGTATAAAACTTTTTATAACTTCTGTATGGCTCATAATTAATGCACAATGTACATTACAAAGTGCATTATTATGGCCATACAGAAGTGTATAACCCCACTTGCTGCCTCGGGACATCTCCTTTAAGGCCTACTACTGGCCTTTGGCCACTTGACTGCTTCTGCACTGTGAATTAAACTAGCTCAGTCATACGCACCTATGTCTCACTACAGGCGTGCGCAAAATTGTTTCCTGGCTCTGCTGTGCGTTCCGTAAGGGAAGTCAGCCTCCAACCACAGGCCAATAAGCGGCACATTTAATTACAGCGTTCTGTTTCTGCACTGCTGGTAATACAGCATGCTGAGGGGTAGGGGTAGGCCTAGAGGACGTGGACGCGGGCGAGGACGCGGAGGCCCAAGTCAGGGTGTGGGCACAGGCCGAGCTCCAGATCCAGGTGTATCGCAGCCGACTGCTGCGGGATTAGGAGAGGGGCACGTTTCTGGCGTCCCCACATTCATCTCACAATTAATGGGTCCACGCGGTAGACCTTTATTAGAAAATGAGCAGTGTGAGCAGGTCCTGTCGTGGATGGCAGAAAGTGCATCCAGCAATCTATCGACCACCCAGAGTTCTGTGCCATCCACTGCTGCAACTCTGAATCCTCTGGCTGCTGCTCCTCCTTCCTCCCAGCCTCCTCACTCCATTACAATGACACATTCTGAGGAGCAGGCAGACTCCCAGGAACTGTTCCCGGGCCCCTGCCCAGAATGGCCAGCAATGGTTCCTCTCCCACCGGAGGAGTTTGTCGTGACCGATGCCCAACCTTTGGAAAGTTCCCGGGGTCCGGGGCATGAGGCTGGGGACTTCCGGCAACTGTCTCAAGAGCTTTCAGTGGGTGAGGAGGACGATGACGATGAGACACAGTTGTCTATCACTCAGGTAGTAGTAATTGGAGTAAGTCCGACGGAGGAGCGCACAGAGGATTCGGAGGAAGTGCAGCTGGACGATGAGGTGACTGACCCCACCTGGTTTGCTAAGCGTACTGAGGACAGGTCTTCAAAGGGGGAGGCAAGTGCAGCAGCAGGGCAGGTTGGAAGAGGCAGTGCGGTGGCCAGGGGTAGAGGCAGGGCCAGACCGAATAATCCACCAACTGTTTCCCAAAGCGCCCCCTTGTGCCATGCCACCCTGCAGAGGCCGAGGTGCTCAAAGGTGTGGCAGTTTTTCACAGACGACCGACGAACTGTGGTGTGCAAGGTTTGTCGTGCCAAGATCAGCCAGGGAGCCACCACCACCAGCCTCACCACCACCAACATGCGCAGACATATGATGGCCAAGCACCCCATAAGGTGGGACGAAGGCCGTTCACCGCCTCCGGTTTGCACCGCTGCCTCTCCCCCTGTGCCCCAACCTGCCACTGAGATCCAACCCCCCCTCTCAGGACACAGGCACTACCATCTCCTGGCCTGTACCCATACCCTCACCTCCGCTGTGCTCGGCCCCATCCACCAATGTCTCTCAGCGCACCGTCCAGCCATCGCTAGCGCAAGTGTTGGAGCGCAAGCGCAAGTACGCCACCACGCACCCACACGCTCAAGCGTTAAACGTGCACATAGTCAAATTTATCAGCCTGGAGATGCTGTCGTATAGGGTTGTGGAAACGGAGGCTTTCAAAGGTATGATGGCGGCGGCGGCCCCGTGCTACTCAGTTCCCAGTCGCCACTACTTTTCCCGATGTGCCGTCCCAGACCTGCACGACCACGTCTCCCGCAACATTGTACGCGCCCTCACCAACGCGGTTACTGCCAAGGTCCACTTAACAACGGACACGTGGACAAGCACAGGCGGGCAGGGCCACTATATCTCCCTGACGGCACATTGGGTGAATTTAGTGGAGGCTGGGACAGAGTCAGAGCCTGGGACCGCTCACGTCCTACCCACCCCCAGAATTGCGGGCCCCAGCTCGGTGGTGGTATCTTCGGCGGTGTATGCTACCTCCACTAAACCACCCTCCTCCTCCTCCTCCTACGCAACCTCTGTCTCGCAATCAAGATGTGTCAGCAGCAGCACGCCGCCAGAAGTCGGTGTCACGCGGCGTGGCAGCACAGCGGTGGGCAAGCGTCAGCAGGCCGTGCTGAAACTACTCAGCTTAGGAGAGAAGAGGCACACGGCCCACGAACTGCTGCAGGGTCTGACAGAGCAGACCGACCGCTGGCTTGCGCCGCTGAGCCTCCAACTGGGCATGGTCGTGTGTGACAACGGCCGTAACCTGGTGGCGACTCTGCAGCTCGGCAGCCTCACGCACGTGCCATGCCTGGTCCACATTTTTAATTTGGTGGTTCAGCGCTTTCTGAAAAGCTACCCACGCTTGTCAGACCTGCTCGGAAAGGTGCGCCGGCTCTGCGCACATTTCCGCAAGTCCCACACGGACGCTGCCACCCTGCGCACCCTGCAACATCGGTTTCATCTGCCAGTGCACCGACTGCTGTGCGAGGTGCCCACACGGTGGAACTCTACGCTCCACATGTTGGCCAGGCTCTAAGAGCAGCGTAGAGCTATAGTGGAATACCAACTCCAACATGGGCGGCGTAGTGGGAGTCAGCCTCCTCAATTCTTTACAGAAGAGTGGGCCTGGTTGGCAGACATCTGCCAGGTCCTTGGAAACTTTGAGGAGTCTACCCAGATGGTGAGCGGCGATGCTGCAATCATTAGTGTCACCATTCCTCTACTATGCCTCTTGAGAAGTTCCCTGCAAAGCATAAAGGCAGACGCTTTGCGCTCGGAAACAGAGGCGGGGGAAGACAGTATGTCGCTGGATAGTCAGAGCACCCTCCTGTCTATATCTCAGCGCGTTGAGGAGGAGGAGGAGGAGCATGAGGAGGATGAGGAGGAGGGGGAAGAGACAGCTTGGCCCAATGCTGAGGGTACCCATGCTGCTTGCCTGTCATCCTTTCAGCGTGTATGGCCTGAGGAGCAGGAGGAGGATCCTGAAAGTGATCTTCCTAGTGCGGACAGCCATGTGTTGCGTACAGGTACCCTGGCACACATGGCTGACTTCATGTTAGGATGCCTTTCTCGTGACCCTCGCATTACACGCATTCTGGCCACTACGGATTACTGGGTGTACACACTGCTCGACCCACGGTATAAGGAGAACCTTTCCACTCTCATACCCGAAGAGGAAAGGGGTTCGAGAGTGATGCTATACCACAGGACCCTGGTGGACAAACTGATGGTAAAATTCCCATCCGACAGCGCTAGTGGCCGAAGGCTCAGTTCCAAGGGCCAGGTAGCAGGGGAGGCGCAGAGATCAGGCAGCATGTACAGCACAGGAAGGGGAACACTATCTAAGGCCTTTGACAGCTTTCTGGCTCCCCAGCACGTCACGGCTCCCCAGTCAAGGCTGAGTTGGCGGGAGCACTGTAAAAGGATGGTGAGGGAGTACGTAGCCGATCGCACGACCGTCCTCTGTGACGCCTCTGCCCCCTACAACTACTGGGTGTCGAAGCTGGACACGAGGCCGGAACTCGCGCTGTATGCCCTGGAGGTGCTTGCTTGTCCTGCGGCTAGCGTCTTGTCAGAGAGGGTGTTTAGTGCGGCTGGGGGAATCATCACAGATAAGCGTACCCGCCTGTCAACCGACAGTGCCGACAGGCTTACACTCATCAACATGAACAAAGCCTGGCTTTTCCCAGACTTCTCTTCTCCACCAGCGGACAGCAGTGATACCTAAACAATACGTAGGCTGCACCCGTGGATGTAAGCATTGTTCTCTATCACCATCAAAAACGGGGACCTTTTAGCTTCATCAATCTGTGTATTATATTCATCCTCCTCCTCCTGCTCCTCCTCCTGAAACCTGACGTAATCACGCCGAACGGGCAATTTTTCTTAGGCCCACAAGGCTCAGTCATATAATTTTTGTAAACAATTTTTATACGTTTCAATGCTCATTAAAGCGTTGAAACTTTCACCTGAACCAATTTTTATTTTAACTGGGCTGCCTCCAGGCCTAGTTACAAATTAAGCCACATTAACCAAAGCGATTAATGTGTTTCACCTGCCCTCTTGGTTGGGCATGGGCAATTTTTCTGACGTACATTAGTACTGTTGGTACACCAATTTTTTGGGGCCCTTGCCTACAGTGTAATCCGATTAATTTTTTGCCCACCTGCAATAAAGCTGACGTTACATCAGCTGTGCTGGGCACTGCAATGGGATATATTTATGTACCGCCGGTGGGTTCAAGGGAGCCACCCATGCTGTGGGTCCACAGGGAGTTGTAACTGCATGTGTCTACTTCTAAAGAACCCCAGTCTGACTGGGACATGCAGTGTGGGCCGAAGCCCACCTGCATTTAATCGGACCTTACCTCAGCTGTGACTGGCACTGCAATGGGATATATTTATGTACCGCCGGTGGCTTCCTGGCACCCACCCATGCTGTCGGTCCACACGGAGTTGTAACCGCATGTGTCCACTTCTAAAGAACCCCAGTCTGACTGGGGCATGCAGTGTGGGCCGAAGCCCACCTGCATTTAACATGGCATTACCTCAGCTATGATGGGCAATGCAATGGGATATATTTATGTACCGCCGGTGGGTTCCAGGGAGCCACCCATGCTGTGGGTGCACACTGAATTCCCATTGCGGAGTTGTACCTGCCTGTGACTATTTATAAAAAAACGCGGTCTGACTGGGGCATGCAGACACCTTGACAGAATGAATAGTGTGTGGCACATAGGTTCCCCATTGCTATGCCCACGTGTGCAGCTCCTGATGGCGGTGGCACAGGATTATATTTCTCATTGCTTCTGTACAGCATTGTGGGCTATCGCCCCGTCCCTTTTAAAGAGGGTCGCTGCCTAACCGTGCCAACCCTCTGCAGTGTGTGCTTGCGGTTCCTCCTCATGGCAGACGCACTTATAAATAGACATGAGGGTGGTGTGGCATGAGGGCAGCTGAAGGCTGCGCAGGGACACTTTGGTGTGCGCTGTGGACACTGTGTCGTGCGCGCGCGGGGGGGGGGGGGGTTGGCAGCATGTAACCCAGGAGAAGTGGCAGCGGAGTGTCATGCAGGCAGTGATTGTGCTTTGTTGGAGGTAGTGTGGTGCTTAGCTAAGGTATGCATTGCTAATGAGGGCTTTTCAGAAGTAAAAGTTGTTGGGAGGGGGGGGGGGCACTCTTGCCGCTATTGTGGCTTAATAGTGGGACCTGGGAACTTGAGATGCAGCCCAACATGTAGCCCCTCGCCTGCCCTATCCGTTTCTGTGTCGTTCCCATCACTTTCTTGAATTGCCCAGGTTTTCACAAATGGAAACCTTAGCGAGCATCGGCGATATACAAAAATGCTCGAGTCGCCCATTGACTTCAATGGGGTTCGTTATTCGAAACCAACCCTTAAGCATCGTGATAATTTCGTTCCGAGCAACGAGCACACGAGCATTTTGGTGCTCGCTCATCTCTAATAACAATATGTACACACAAACACTGTCAGTAACATCCCTCCTCTAGAAAAAGTATATATGTATATTATATAAATCGGAATAAGCCCCAGTTCACCGACTCTTCTAAAGTTAATGATTATAGCTAGAGATAAGCGAACGTACTCACACGAGCGAGCATCAAGCTCAGACATTAGGTGTGCTCAAGATGCTCGTTACTTGCGTATAATTTTTTTCGGACTACAGTGTGCGTAACATAACCGCTGTCAGCAGACCAATAATTGCATCATTTATTACACCGCTCTGTGCGTCCCGTCAACTTCTCGCACAGCGTGCGGCGACAGCCCGATAGAGGGAAAGACATATACATGCTATCTAGGCTGTGTGCTTTTTAAAACAAAATTGAAAAAAAACTCCTTCATAGGGCTACCTGTGACCGTGTGCATTTTACTGCGGGGCCGCTGGGAGCTAGGCCTTTTGGCAGCCTTGCGTATAATTTTTTTCGGACTGCAGTGTGCATAATATAACCGCTGTCAGCCTCCAACTGCAGGCCAATAATTGCATAATTTATTACACCGCTCTACGCGACCCATCAACTTCTCGCACAGCGTGCGGCGACAGCCCCTGATAGAGGGAAAGACATATACACGCTATCTAGGCTGTGTGCTTTTTCAAAAAAAATTGAAAATAACTCCTTCTTAGGGCTACCTGTGACGTGTGCATTTTACTGCGGGGCCGCTGCGAGTTGTAGTGGCTCACTGTTACTCAGCTATGCCTTTTTTCTACCTAGCGTATAATTTTTCGCAGACAGCAGCCTCCAACTGCAGGCCAATAATTGCATAATTTTTTTACACCGCTCTGTGTGTCCCGTCAACTTCATGCACAGCGTGTGGCGACAGCCCTTCATAGAGGGAAAGACATATACACGCTATCTAGGCTGTGTGCTTTTTCAAAAAAATTTGAAAAAAAACTCCTTAGGGCTACCTGTGACCGTGTGCATTTTACTGTGGGGCCGCTGGGAGTTGTAGGGGCTCACTATTACCCAACTAGGCCTTTTGGCAGCCTTGCGTATAATTTTTTTCAGACTGCAGTGTGCGTAACATAACCGCTGTCAGCCTCCAACTGCAGGCCAATAATTGCATAATTTATTACACCACTCTGTGCGTCCCGTCAACTTCACGCACAGCGTGCGGCGACAGCCCCTGATAGAGGGAAAGACATATACACGCTATCTAGGCTGTGTACTTTTTTAAAAAAATTGGAAAATAACTCCTTCTCAGGGCTACCTGTAACCGTGTGCATTTTACTGCGGGGCTGCTGCGAGTTGTAGTGGCTCACTGTTACCCAGCTAGGCCTTTTTGCAGCCTACCGTATAATTTTTCGCGGACTGCAGTGTGCGTAACATAACCGCTGTCAGCCTCCAACTGCAGGCCAATAATTGCATAATTTATTACACCGCTCTGTGCATCCCGTCAACTTCACGCACAGCGTGCGGCGACAGCCCCTGATAGAGGGAAAGACATATACATGCTATCTAGGCTGTGTGCTTTTTCAAAAAAATTTGAAAAAAGACTCCGCCTTAGGGCTACCTGTGACCGTGTGCATTTTACTGCGGGGCCGCTGCGAGTTGTAGTGGCTCACTGTTACCCAGCTAGGCCTTTTGGCAGCCTTGCGTATAATTTTTTTCGGACTGCAGTGTGCATAATATAACCGCTGTCAGCCTCCAACTGCAGGCCAATAATTGCATAATTTATTACACCGCTCTACGCGACCCATCAACTTCTCGCACAGCGTGCGGCGACAGCCCCTGATAGAGGGAAAGACATATACACGCTATCTAGGCTGTGTGCTTTTTCAAAAAATTTTGAAAAAAAACTCCTTCTAGGGGCTCAGTCAGACGGGCGTTTTTTCGCGCGATTTGCGCATGCGTCCGGCGATTTTATAAAACCATTGCTTTGCAATGGTATCGGACACATGAGAGCTTTTTATGCGCTCGTCCGACAAATTATAGAACAGAAATCGCAGATCGCACCTATTTTTTTTTCTATTTTTACACATTTCTGGATGAATTGCAGGGAAGGGTTTATATATTTAAGCCCTTCCTGAAAATTCATCGTGAGATCGCCCGCAGCGCATTGCTTTCAATGGAGCCGTCTGTATTGCCGGCTCCATTGAATTAAATGCGCTGGACAGCGCTGCACTGCTCCGGCCCGTTTCTATTGAAACTCGGCTAGGAGCAGTTTTTTCGGGCGATTTTTCGGCCCCGGTCACGCGATTTGTGGATGCGCATACGTCATGCGATCCGCAAATCGTGGGAAAAAACGCCCGTGTGATTAAGGCTACCTGTGACCGAGTGCATTTTACTGTGTGGTCGCTGGGAGTTGTAGTGGCTCACTATTACCCAGCTAGGCCTTTTTGCAGCCTTGCGTATAATTATTTTCGGACTACAGTGTGCATAACATAACCGCTGTCAGCCTCCAACTGCAGGCCAATAATTGCATAATTCTTTACACCGCTCTGTGCGTTCCGTCAACTTCAAGCATAGCGTGCGGCGACAGCCACTGATAGATGGAAAGACATATACACGCTATCTAGGCTGTGTGGTTTTTCAAAAAAATTTGAAAAAAAAATCCTTCTTAGGGCTACCTGTCACCATGTGCATTTTACTGTGTGGTCACTGGGAGTTGTAGTGGCTCACTATTACCCAGCTAGGTCTTTTGGCAGCCTTGCGTATAATTATTTTCAGACTACAGTGTGCGTTACATAGCCGCTGTCAGCCTCCAACTGCAGGCCAATAATTGCATAATTCTTTACACCGCTCTGTGTGTCCTGTCAACTTCACGCACAGCGTGAAAGATATATGCACGCTATCTAGGCTGTGTGCTTTTTAAAAAAAAATTTGAAAAAAAACTCCTTCTTAGGGCTACCTGTGACCGTGTGCATTTTACTGCGTGGCCGCTGGGAGTTGTAGTGGCTCACTATTACCCAGCTAGGCTTTTTGGCAGCCTTGCGTATGATTTTTTTCGGACTGCAGTGTGCATAATATAACCGCTGTCAGCCTCCAACTGCAGGCCAATAATTGCATCATTTATTACACCGCTCTGTGCGTCCCGTCAACTTCTCGCTCAGCGTGCGGCGACAGCCCCTGATAGAGGGAAAGACATATACACGCTATCTAGGCTGTGTGCTTTTTCAAAGAATGTTTGAAGCTGTTACAGCTGTGGCAGAGGAGGATGATTTGTCTAGTATATGCGCTCAATGGGGCCGGCGCTGCTGCCGCCGGCCTCATTGAGCGCGTATAGAGAAGAGAACAGGAGTCGCAGATCGCAGATAGGTGCGATCTGCGATTTCTGCTCTATAATTTATCGGACGAGCGCATAAAAAGCGCTCATGTGTCCGATACCATTGCAAAGCAATGGTTTTATTAAATCGCCGGACGCATGCGCATGCGCAAATCGCGCAAAAAACGCCCGTCTGACTGAGCCCTTGGGGCTACCTGTGACCGTGTACATTTTACTGCGTGGCTGCTGCGAGTTCTAGTGGCTCACTGTTACCCAGCTAGGGCTTTTTGCAGCCTAGCGTATAATTTTTCGCTGACTGCTGTGTGCATAACATAACCGCTGTCAGCGTCCAACTGCAGGCCAATAATTGCATAATTCTTTACACCGCTCTGTGCGTCCCATCAACTTCATGCACAGTGTGGCCACAGCTCTGATAGAAGGAAAGACATATACACGCTATCTAGGCTGTGTGCTTTTTCAAAAAAAATTTGAAAAAAAAAACTCCTTCTTAGGGCTACCTCTGACCTGTGCATTTTACTGCGTGGTCGCTGGGAGTTGTAGTGGCTCACTATTACCCAGCTAGACCTTTTGGCAGCCTTGCGTATAATTATTTTCGGACTGCAGTGTGCATAATATAACCGCTGTCAGCCTCCAACTGCAGGCCAATAATTGCATAATTCTTTACACCGCTCTGTGCGTCCCGTCAACTTCTCGCTCAGCGTGCGGCGACTGTCCGTGATAAAGGGAAAGTCATATACACGCTATGTAGGCTATGTGCTTTTTCAAAAAAATTTGAAAAAAACCCTCCTTCTTAGGGCTACCTGTGACCGCGTGCATTTTACTGCGTGGCCGCTGCGAGTTGTAGTGGCTCACTGTTACCCAGCTAGGCCTTTTTGCAGCCTAGCGTATAATTTTTCGCTGACTGCTGTGTGCATAACATAACCGCTGTCAGCCTCCAACTGCAGGCCAATAATTGCATAATTTTGTTACACCGCCCTGTGCATCCCGTCAACTTCTTGCTCAGCGTGCGGCGACAGCCCCTGATAGAGGGAAAGACATATACACGCTATCTAGGCTGTGTGCTTTTTCAAAAAAATTTGAAAAAAACCCTCCTTCTTAGGGCTACCTGTGACCTGTGCATTTTACTGCATGGTCGCTGGGAGTTGTAGTGGCTCACTATTACCCAGCTAGACCTTTTGGCAGCCTTGCGTATAATTATTTTCGGACTACAGTGTGCATAACATAACCGCTGTCAGCCTCCAACTGCAGGCCAATAATTGCATAATTCTTCACACCGCTCTGTGCGTCCCGTCAACTTCAAGCATAGCGTGCGGCAACAGCCCCTGATAAAGGGAAAGACATATACATGCTACCTAGGCTGTGTGCTTTTTTAAAAAAAATTGAAAAAAATCCTTCTTAGGGCTACCTGTCACCGTGTGCATTTTACTGTGTGGTCGCTGGGAGTTGTGGTGGCTCACTATTACCCAGCTAGGCCTTTTGGCAGCCTTGAGTATAATTATTTTTGGACTACAGTGTGCATAACATAACCGCTGTCAGCTTCCAACTGCAGGCCAATAATTGCATAATTCTTTACACCGCTCTGTGCGTCCCGTCAACTTCACGCACAGCGTACGGCAACAGCCTCCGATAGAGGGAAAGATATATACACGCTATCAGGGCTGTGTGCTTTTTCAAAAAAAATTTGAAAAAAAACCTCCTTCTTAAGGCTAATTGTGACCGAGTGCATTTTACTGCATGGTCGCTGGGAGTTGTAGTGGCTCACTATTACCCAGCTAGACCTTTTGGCAGCCTTGCGTATAATTATTTTCGGACTACAGTGTGCGTAACATAACCGCTGTCAGCCTCCAACTGCAGGCCAATAATTGCATAATTCTTTACACCGCTCTGTGCGTCCCGTCAACTTCAAGCATAGCGTGCGGCAACAGCCCCTGATAAAGGGAAAGACATATACACGCTACCTAGGCTGTGTGCTTTTTCAAAAAAAATTGAAAAAAATCCTTCTTAGGGCTACCTGTCACCGTGTGCATTTTACTGTGTGGTCGCTGGGAGTTGTAGTGGCTCACTATTACCCAACTAGGCCTTTTGGCAGCCTTGCGTATAATTATTTTCGGAATACAGTGTGCTTAACATAACTGCTGTCAGCCTCCAACTGCAGGCCAATAATTGCATAATTCTTTACACTGCTCTGTGCGTCCCGTCAACTTCACGCGCAGTGTGCGGCGACAGCCCCCAATAGAGGGAATGATATATACACGCTATCTAGGCTGTGTGCTTATTCAAAAAAAACGTCTTCTTAGGGCTACCTGTGTCCGTGTGCATTTTACTGCGTTGCTGCTGCGAGTTGTAGTGGCTCACTGTTACCCAGCTAGGACTTTTTGCAGCCTAGCATATAATTTTTCGCTGACTGCAGTGTGCATAACATAACCGCTGTCAGCCTCCAACTGCAGGCCAATAATTGCATAATTCTTTACACCGCTCTGTGCGTCCCGTCAACTTCACGCACAGTGTGGCGACAGCCCCTGATAGAGGGAAAGACATATACACGCTATCTAGGCTGTGTGTTTTTCCAAAAAAAATTTGAAAAAAACCCTCCTTCTTAGGGCTACCTGTGACCTGTGCATTTTACTGCGTGGCCGCTGGGAGCTGTAGTGGCTCACTGTTACCCAGCTAGGCCTTTTTCAGCCTAGCATTTAATTTTTCGCTGACTGCAGTGTGCATAACATAACTGCTGTCAACCTCCAACTGCAGGCCAATAATTACATAATTAGTGATGGAGTGAGGAGGCTGGGAGGAAGCAGGAGCAGCAGCGAAAGGATTCAGAGATGCAGCAGTGGACGGCGTAGAATACTTTCAAATATTTTGAAAAAGCACACAGCCTAGATAGCATGTATATGTCTTTCCCTCTATCAGGGGCTGTCGCCGTGAAGTTGACGGGACGCACAGAGCGGTGTAAAAAATTATGTAATTATTGGCCTGCAGTTGGAGGTTGACAGCAGTTATGTTATGCACACTGCAGTCAGCGAAAAATTAAATGACACAAAAAAAATGACACATTCTGATGAGCAGACAGACTCCCAGGAACTGTACTCGGGCCCCTGCCTTGATTGGGAAAAAATGGTTCCTCCCTCACCTGAGGAGTTTGTCGTGACCGATGCCCAACCTTTGGAAAGTTCTTGGGGTCCGGGTGATAAGGTTGGGGACTTCCGGCAACTGTTTCAAGAGCTTTCAGTGGGTGGGGAGGACGATGATGATGAGACACAGTTGTCTATCAGTGAGGTAGTAGTAAGGGTAGTAAGTCCGAGCGAGGAGCGCACAGAGGATTCGAAGGAAGAGCCGCTGGACAATGAGGTGACTGACCCCACCTGGTTCGCTAAGCCAACTGAGGAGAGGTCTTCAGAGGGGGAGGCAAGTGCAGCAGCAGGACAGGTTGGAAGAGGCAGTGGGTGGCCAGGGGTAGAGGCAGGGCCAGATCGAAGACTCTCCCAACTGTTTCCCAAAGCACCCCCTTGCGCCAAGCCACCCTGCAGAGGCCTAGGTCTTGAAAGGTGTGGATGTTTTTCAGTGAGAGCGCGGACCACCGACGAACAGTGGTGTGCAACCTGTGTCACGCCAAGATCAGCCGGGGAGCCACCAGTACCTGCCTAACCACCACCAGCATGCGCAGGCATATGATGGCCAAGCACCCCACAAGGTGGGACGAAGGCCGTTCACCGCCTCTGGGTCACACCAATGCCTCTCCCCCTGTGCCCCAACCTGTCACTCAGATGCAACCCCGCTCTCAGGACACAGGCACGAGCACCTCCCGGCCTGCACCCAAACCCTCACCTCCGCTGTTCTCGGCCCCATCCAGCAATGTCTCTCAGCGCAGCATCCAGCTGTCGCTAGCGCAAGCGCAAATACGCCTCCAAGCACCTGCACGCTCAAGCTTTAAATGTGCATATTGCCAAATTGATCAGCCTGGAGATGCTGCCGTACAAGCTTGTGGAAACGGAGGCTTTTTAAAAACATGATGGCGGCAGCGGTCCCACGCTACTCGGTCCCCAGTCGCCACTATTTTTCCCCGTGTGCCGTCCCAGCCGTACACCAGCACGTCTCCCGCAACATCAGTCGTGCTCTCACCAACGCGGTTACTGGGAAGGTCCGCTTAACCATGGACACGTGGACAAGTACTGGCGGGCAGGGCCACTATATCTCCCTGACGGCACATTGGGTGAATTTGGTGGAGGCTGGGACTGAGTCAGAGCCTGGGACCGCACACGTCCTACCCACACCTAGAATTGCGGGTGCTTCCTCGGTTCTGGTATCTGCGGCGGTCTATGCCACCTCCTCTAAGCCCTCCTCCTCCTACGCAACCTCTACCTCTCAATTAAGAAATGTGAGCAGCACGTCACCAGCTGTCGGTGTGGCGCGGCGCTGCAGCACAGCGGTGGGCAAGCGTCAGCAGACCGTCCTGAAACTACTCAGCCTAGGTAACAAGAGGCACACGGCCCCCGAGCTGTTGCAGGGTCTGAATGAGCAGACCGACCTCTGGCTTTCGCCGCTGAGCCTCCAACCGGGCATGGTCGTGTGTGACAACGGCCGTAACCTGGTGGCAGCTCTGCAGCTCGGCAGCCTCACACACTTGCCATGCCTGGCCAACGTCTTCAATCAGACCTTGTCAGACCTGCTCGGCAAGGTGCGCCGTTCCTGCGCGCATTTCCTTAAGTCCATCACGGATGCTGCCACCCTGCGGACCCTGCAACATCGGTTTAATCTGCCAGAGCACCGGCTACTGTGCGACGTGCCCACATGGTGGAATTCTACGCTACACATGTTCACCAGGCTCTATGAGCAGCGTAGAGCAATAGTGGAATACCAACTCCAACATGGGTGGCGTAGTGCGAGTCAGCCTCCCCAATTCTCTACCAAGGAGTGGGCCTGGATGGCAGACATCTGCCAGGTCCTCGGAAACTTTGAGGAGTCTACCCAGATGGTGAGCGGCGATGCTGCAAACATTACCATCACCATTCCCCTGCTATGCCTGCTGAGAAGTTCGCTGCAAAGCATAAAGGCTGACGCTTTGCGGTCAGAACAGGAGACGGGGGAAGAGAGTATGTCACTTGATAGTCGAGCACCCTGATGTCTATATCTCAGCGCGTTTTGGAGGAGGAGGAGGAGGAGGAGGAGACAGCTTGGCCCACTGCAGAGGGTACCCATGCTGCTTGCCTCCCATCTGTTCAGCGTGTATGGCCTGTGGACGAGAAGGAGGAGGAGGAGGAGCCTGAAAGTGATCTTCCTAGTGAGGACAGCCATGTCTTGCGTACTGGCACCCCGGCACACATGGCTGACTTCATGTTAGGCTGCCTATCTCGTGACCCTCGCATTAGACGCATTCTGGTCGCTACGGATTACTGGGTGTACACCCTTCTCGACCCCCAGTATAAGGAGAACCTTTCCACTCTCATTCCTGAAGAGGAAAGGGGTTAGAGAGTGATGCAATACCACAGGGCCCTGGTGGACAAACTGATGGTAAACTTCCCATCTGACAGCGCTAGTGGCAGAAGGCGCAGTTTTGAGGGCCTAGTAGCAGGGGAGGCGCGGAGATCAGGTAGCATGTTTAGCGCAGCCAGGGGGACACTCTCCAAGGCCTTTGCCAGCTTGATGGCTCCCCAGCAAGACTGCGTCAACAACCGCAAGTCAAGGCTGAGTCGGAGGGAGCACTGTAAAAAGATGGTGAGGGAGTATGAAGGCCGATTGTACCATCGTCCTCCGTGATGCCTCAGCTCCATACAACTATTGGGTGTCAACATGGCACGAACTTGCGCTGTATGCCTTGGAGGTGCTGGCTTGCCCTGCCCCTAGCGTCTTGTCAGAGAGGATGTTTAGTGCAGCTGGAGGAATCATCACGGACAAGCGTACCCGCCTGTCAACTGCCAGTGCCGACATGCTTATACTCATAAAGATGTGCAAAGCCTGGATTTCCCCAGACTTCTCTTCTCCACCAGCAGAGAGCAGCGGAAGCTAAAGAATCTTTTTGCTGCAACTGCAGATAAAAGCACTCTTCTCAATCACCAGAAAAGCAGGGCATTTCACTTTGTCAATCTGTCTCTGACATTAGTCCTCCTCCTGCTACTCCTCCTCCAGAAACAACATGTCATCTCGCTGAACTGCCAATTTTTCTGCGGCCCAAAAGGCTCATCTGCATCTACCATTGTTTTTACAATTTTTCTAAGTTTCAAAAGTATTGATACTTTAACATGAACCAATTTTTTCAACAGGGCTGCCTCCAGGCTCTGTTACAAATTAAGCAACAGTGAGCTGTATCTTTAAAAAAATATTTATGGGTTTCACCTGCCCTCTCGGTTAATAATTTTTTCAGAGGTACACTAGAGGTACACTTCTTGGTACACTAATTTTTTCGGCCTTCGCCTACGGTCATGGTGTCCCAATGTTTCAGAGGTTGGCCTACGCTATTACTACAGAAATTTTACTGGCGTTTGCCTGCTTATACTTCTGCTACAAGAAAGTTACAGGGGTCTGCCTATACTGCTGCCACTTACATGTTACAGGGGTCTTCCTATACTGTTGCCACTTGAATGTTACAGGGGTCTGCCTATACGTCTGCTACAGAAATGTTACTGGGATCTGTCTATAGTGTTACTACTGAAATGATACAGGGGTCTGCTAGTACTTCTGCTACAAAAATGGTACTGGGGTCTGCCTATACGTCAACAACAGAAATGGTGGTGGGGTCTGCCTATACTGCTGCTACATAACTGTTACTGGGGTCTGCCTATACTTCTGCCACATAAATGTTACAGGAGTCTGCCTATACTTCTGCTACAATAATGTTACTGGGGTCTGCCTGTACTTCTGCCACGTAAATGTTACAGGGGGTCTGCCTATGCTTCTGCTACATAAATGTTACAGGGGTCTGCTTATACTCCTGCTACAGAAATGTTACAGGGGTCTGCCTATACTGCTGCTACAGAACTGTGACTGTGGTCTGCCTATACATCTGCCACATAAATGTTACAGGCGTCTGCCTATACTTCTGCTACAAGAATGTTTCAGGGGTCTGCCTATACTGCTGCCACTTAAATGTCACAGGAGTCTGCCTATACTTCTGCTACAAGAATGTTACTGGGGTCTGCCTATACTTCTGCCACGTAAATGTTACAGGGGGTCTGCGTATACTTTTGCTACAAAAATGGTACTGGGGTCTGCCTATACTGCTGCTACATAAACGTTACCCGGGGGTGCCCATACTGTTACTACAGAAATGTTACTCGGCTCTGTCTATACTGTTACTACAGAAATGTTACTGGGGTCTACCCAGACTTCTGCAACATAACTGTTACTGGGGTCAGCTTATACCTTTGCTACAGGAATATTACAGGGGTCTGTGTATACTATGGGTGTACTAAGTCTTCCCATCGCTGTGTTCTACCCGAAAAAAAAACGAATGTCTAGGGCATGGCGTGTGGGCTGCAGCCAACATGTATTCCATCTCACGTGACCTCAGCTATCCTGGGCACTGCAATGGGATTTCTTTCTGTACCGTCTGTGTGTTCCTGCTAGCCACCTATGCTCCGGGTGCACACAGACTTGCCATAGCAGAGCTGTACCTACCTGGCACTTAAAAAAAAAAACAACTGAAGATCTAGGGCATGGAGTGTGTGCCGCAGCGAACATGTATTTCCTCTCATGTAACCTCAGCTATCCGGGGCACTGCAATGAGATTTCTTTATGTACCGTCTGTGTGTTCCTGCTAGCCACCCATACTGCGGGTGCACACAGACTTGCCATAGCAGAGTTGTACCTGTCTGTCCCCAAAACACTGACAGACTTGGGTAGGGTGCAGAGTGCAGATGGTTTACCCCTTGCGTTGTCAATGAGGTATTCGACACCCAAACAGAATGAGTAGTCTGTGGACACATGGAGTCCCCATTGCTATGTCACTCGCAGCACCTTGGGCCACACAAGGTGTTTGCTGGGACAGAAGCTGACCCAGGGCCTGCTCACATACTTCCCACACCGAGTATTGCTGCATTGTGGAGATGTGTAGAAGTGCTGGGCTGGCAGCGGACTCCCCTTGGTATCCCCTATGCCCACGTCTGCAACTCCTGAAGGAGGTGGCAAAGGTTTGGAATGAAGATGGAACGTCAATCTATTATCAATTCACAACAGCATTGTGGGCCATCGCCCCCTCCCACCCCCCTTTTGAAGAGGGTCGCTGCCTGGCCCTGCCAACCCTCTGCAGTATGTGCCTCCGGTTCCTCCTCATGGCAGACACACTTATAAATAGACATGAGGGTGGTGTGGCTATGAGGCCAGGGTGTGGCATGAGGGCAGCTGAAGGATGCGCTGTGGACACTGGGTCGTGCGGGGGGGGGGGGGGGGGGGGTTGGGAAGCATGTAACCCAGGAGAAGTGGCAGCGGAGTGTCATGCAGGCAGTGATTGTGCTTTGTTGGAGGTAGTGTGGTGCTTAGCTAAGGTGTGCCTTGCTAATGAGAGTTTGTCTGAAGTAAAAATTGTTAGGGGGGGGCACTCTTGCCGCTATTGTGGTTTAATAGTGAGACCTGGGAACCTGAGATGTAGCCCTGCATGTTACCCCTCACCTGCCCTATCCGTTTCTGTGGCGTTTTAATCACTTTCGTAGGTTTAACGAGCATCGGTCATATACAAAAATGCTCGAGTCGCCCATTGACTTCAATGGGGTTCGTTACTCGAAACGAACTCTTGAGCATCGTGGAAAGCTCAACTCGAGCAATGAGCACCCGAGCATTTTGGTGCTCGCTCATCTCTGATTATAACATATAATAACTAAGGATGAGCGAGTATACTCGCCAAGACACTACTCGTCCGAGTAATGTGCCTTAGACGAGTATCTCCCTGCTCGTCCATAAAGATTCGGGGACCGCTGCGGCTAACAGGTGAGTCGTGGCGGGGAGCAGGGGAGAGCGGGCGGGAGAGAGGGAGAGAGAGATCTCCCCTCCATTCCTCCCCGCTCTCCCCTGCAGCTCCCCGCTCCGCGGCGGCCCCCGAAGCATGTCGGCACTGGCAGTTGACAGGCGGGTACGCTTGTCCGTGATGATTCCCCCAGCTGCACTAAACACCCTCTCTGACAAGACGCTAGCGGCAGGGCAAGCCAGCACCTCCAGGGCATACAGCGCAAGTTTGTGCCACGTGCCCAGCTTTAACACCCAATAGTTGTATGGAGCAGAGGCATCACGGAGGATGGTGGTATGATCGGCTACGTACTTCCTCACCATCCTTTTACAGTGCTCCCTCCGACTCAGCCTTTACAGGGGAGTTGTGACGCAGTCTTGCTGGGGAGCCATAAAGCTGTCAAAGGCCTTGGAGAGTGTTCCCCTTCCTGCGCTGAATATGCTGCCTGATCTCCGCGCCTCCCCTGCTACTTGGCCCTCGAAACTGCACCTTCTGCCGCTAGCGCTGTCAGATGGGAAGTTTAGCATCAGTTTGTCCACCAGGGCCCTGTGGTATTGCATCACTCTCGTACCTCTTTCCTCTTCTGGAATGAGAGTGGAAAGGTTCTCCTTGTAATGTGGGTCGAGAAGGGTGTACATCCAGTAATTTGTGTTGGCCAGAATGCATCTAACGCGAGGGTCACGAGAAAGGCATCCTAACATGAAGTCAGCCATGTGTGCCAGGGTGCCAGTATGCAAGACATGCCTGTCCTCACTAGGAAGATGACTTTCAGGCTCCTCCTCCTCCTCTACAGGCCATACACGCTGAAGAGATGAGAGGCAAGCAGCATGGGAACCCTCTGCAGTGTGCCCTGCTGTCTCTTCCCCCTCCTCCTCCTGCTCCTCCCCCTCCTCCTCCTCCAAAACGCATTGAGATGTAGACATGAGGGTGGTCTGGCTATCAAGCGACATACTGTCATCCCCCGTCGCCTGTTCCAACTGCAAAGCGTCAGCCTTAATGCCTTGCAGCGAACTCCTCAGCAGGCATAGCAGTGGGATGGTTACATTAATGATTGCAGCGTCACCGCTAACCATCTGGGTAGACTCCTCAAAATTTCCAAAGACCTGGCAGATGTCTGCCATCCAGGCCCACTTCTCGGTAAAGAATTGGGGAAGCTGACAATCACTACGCCGCCCATGTTGGAGTTGATATTCCACTATTGCTCAACACTGCCCGAGTCCCCTGCTCATAGTGGACTTGCAGAAAAGTGCGCAGATGCGGCGCACCTTGCCGAGCAGGTCAGACAAGTGCGGGTAGTTTTTCAGAAACCGCTGAACGTGGTTGAAGACATGGGCCAGGCATGGCACGTGTGCGAGTCTGCCGAGCTGCAGAGCCGCCATCAGGTTACGGCCGTTGTCACACACGACCATGCCAGGTTGGAGGCTCAGCGGTGAAAGCCAGAGGTCAGTCTGCTCTGTCAGACCCTGCAACAGTTCTGGGGCCGTGTGCCTCTTGTCACCTAGGCTGAGTAGTTTCAGCACGGCCTGCTGACGCTTGCCCACTGCTGTGCTGCCGTGCCATGCCACACCACACCAACTGCTGGCGACATGCTGCTCGCATTTCTTAATTGTGGGGTGCTTGGCCATCATATGCCTGCACATGCTGGTGGTGGTGAGGCTGGTAGTAGTGGCTCCCCGGCTGATCTTGGCGTGACACAGGTTGCACACCGCTGTTCGTCGGACGTCTGTGCTCTCACTGAAAAACATCCACGCCTTTGAACACCTAGGCCTCTGCACGGTGGCATGGCGCAAGGGGGGGCTTTGGGAAACAGTTGGGAGAGTCTTCGCTCTTGCCCTGCCTCTACCCCTAGCCACCCCACTGCCTCTTCCAACCTGTCCTGCTGCTGCACTTGCCTCCCCCTCTGAAGACCTCTCCTCAGTTGGCTTAGCGAACCAGGTGGGGTCAGTCACCTCATCGTCCAGCGGCTCTTCCTCCGAATCCTCTGTGTGCTCCTCCCTCTGACTTACTGCCCTTACTACTACCTCACTGATAGACAACTGTGTCTCATCATCATCGTCCTCCTCACCCACTGAAAGCTCTTGAGACACTTGCCGGAAGTCCCCAGCCTCATAACCCGGACCCCGGGAGCTTTTCAAAGGTTGGGCATCGATCACGACAAACTCCTCAGGTGAGAGAGGAACCATTTTTTCCCAATCAAGGCAGGGGCCCGAGAACAGTTCCTGGGAGTCTGTCTGCTCATCAGAATGTGTCATTTTCATGGAGTGAGGAAGCTGGGAGGAAGGAGGAGCAGCAGCCAGAGGATTCAGAGTTGCAGCAGTGGACTGCTTAGAAGATTGGGTGGTCGATACATTGCTGGATGCATTTTTTGCCATCCACGACAGGACCTACGCACACTGCTCCGTTTGTAATAAAGGTCTACCACATGGACCCATAAATTGTGATATGAAGCTGGGGACCCCAGAAACTTGCCTCTCTCCTAATCCCGCAGCAGCTGGCTGCGATTCACCTGGACCAGGAACTCGGCCTGTGCCCACACCCTCACTTGGACCTGCGCGTCCTCGCCCACGTCCACGTCCTCTATCCCTACCCCTACCCCTCAGTATGGTGGATTACGAATAGAGCAGACAGAGCGGTGTAAATAATTATGGAATTATTTGTGTACAGTTGGAGGCTGACAGCGGTATTGTAACACTAACTCCAGGCAGAAGCAAAGAATACGGAAGGCTGCAAACAGGCCTAGCTGTGCTAGTGATGCACTACAACTCCCACCAGACACCCAGTAAAATGCAGATGGTCAGAGGTAGCCGTAAGAAGGAGCTTTTTAAAAAATTTCATTCGAAAAAGAATACAGGCTATATAGCGTGTATATAACTTTCCCTTCATCAGTGGCTGTGGGCGTACGCTGTGCGTGAAGTTCACGACAGACACAGACCGGTGTAAGAAATTATGGAATTTTCCCTCACTCCTCCCCCTACCCCTCAGGTGAGGACCCCAGAGGTATATTGCAAAAGTATAATCGTCAATTAATATTATCTTCTTTTCTCAGATATCGCTTTACCTTTCTACATACGGCAAACTATGAATGATCTACGCTTCACATCATTCAATGTCAAGGGCCTCAACTCGCCGCTGAAACGCCACAACATCGCAGTGCTGCTAAAAAGGTACAACTCGAAAATTGTTCTCCTGCAGGAGACGCATTTTAAAGGGGACAAGTGCTTCGCATTGCCAGGCAGACAGTACCCCCAATGCTATCATAACTCCCACCCCTCCTCGGCATCTAAAGGAGTCTCCATACTCCTTCACAAGTCTGTGAATTTTGTATGTGAGTCCCAATATTCGGACGGAGAGGGGAGGGTGTTATTTCTTAAAAGGTCTCTTGGATAATGTTAAAATCACTATAGCAAATTTATACGCTCCAAACACGGACCAGGTCACGTGGTTACTCAAACAGTTAGACACACTCAAACATTTTGCAATAGGTCACGTGATATTGGGGGGCGATTTTAATGTCACCCTTAACCCGGTAATAGACTCATCCGTGGGCCGATCCCAGGTCTCGCAGGTCAAATTAAGAAAACTTAACCGAGGTCTCCAGGAATTGGGAATGATTGATGTATGGCGTCTCCTTAACCCCTCAGTGAGGGACTACACTTTTTTTTCTTCGGTCCATTCCTCTTTCCAGAGACTGGGCTACCTGTTGATATCCAAGGGACTAGTGGAGTTTCTAAATAAAACGATAATAGATCCGCTGACCATCTCTGACCACGCCCCCATACACATCCTGCTCAGACCCATCCACCCACCCTGCAAAGAATGGAGATGGAGACTAAATCCGTCACTGTTGGACTCAGAAGACGAGGCTACAAAGCTCTCTAAAGCTATTGAGGAATACTTTCTTCTGAACGCGAACGGAGAGGTCGGCACCCCCACAGTCTGGGAGGCCCATAAGGCCTATGTGAGAGGCCTATTAATCGCACTAGGCTCCAGGGTCAAGAAAAAATTACAAAAAGATATAGATACAAAACTCGCATCAATAGCTAAGCTGGAACAATCCGTCAAACTTTCGCAGACTCTTGATAACTTGGAGAGACTAGAAGACTTAAGAAAAGATTTGAAACTCTGCCTTCAATCGAGGTTCAACAAAAAGAGCCTCTTTATGAAGCAGGTGGTGTACGCGCAAGGAAATACGGGCAGCAAATTTATGACATCGCTAATTAAAAAAGCCCGGGCAAAGAACACAATTAGAGCCATCAAAACCACATCGGGCACAATGGCTACATCCTCTGAGGAAATTGCCAAAGAATTCCAGATGTTCTATAAAAAATTATACAACATACAAACATCCCACACGGGAGGAGGGAATCAGAGTTTGCAAGAACAAATTGACAGGTTCCTCCAGAAAGTAAATATGCCTAAGCTGGATCACCGGGAAGCGGAATCTCTGCTGACCCCGGTTTCCCAAGAGGAGGTAAAAAACCTGATAGATTCCTGCCCGCCTAACAAAAGTCCAGGCCCTGATGGATTGACCAGAGCTTATTATAAAACCCTTCAGGCAGTGCTGGTTCCAAGGCTAACGGATCTCTTTAACGCCCTACTGGGGGGTAAAGAACTACCTAGACAGGCACAGGAGGCTCAGATTACCCTTATCCCAAAAGAAAATAAAGACCCCACACTTTGCGGAAATTATAGGCCGATTTCGCTTATTAATTTGGACGTAAAGTTGTGGGCGAAGCTTTTGGCAAAAAGGCTCGAGGCCCTGGTCCCTTCCTTGATTGACGGGGAACAGGCAGGGTTCGTGAGGGGGAGAGAGGGCAAAGACAATTGTCATAGACTATTACACGCAGCTCGTTATGCCCAAAAACACCAAATTCCCCTAGCCTTTGTAGGCACAGACGCAGAAAAGGCGTTTGATAGGGTGAATTGGACATACATGAAAAGTGTACTGCTTAATTACAATCTACCACCAGACTTTGTATCTGCTATTTTTACACTCTACGCTAAACCCCACGCGAGACTGCGAGTAAACGATGCTATGTCCCCTCCATTTGAAATAAATAACGGTACACGGCAGGGGTGCCCTCTCTCCCCCACACTATTTGTTCTGGCTCTAGAGCCTCTCCTGGTGGAAGTAAGACAAAACCCGAACATTAAAGGCCTTTCTATTGGGGACAAGGTACTGTCTACAGCAGCATTCGCCGATGATATTGTCTTTTTGATCACCAACCCTATTGAGGGTCTCCCTGGGCTGGTGGGGCTGCTGAACCTCTTCGGAGAAATTTCAAATTTCAAAATCAACTTCCATAAATCCACAGTGCTGAATATCTCTATCCCCCGCACCCTTTCTAAAACCCTCTCGACATCCTCCCCCTTTACGTGGTCAGAGGTGTCACTGGACTATTTAGGAGTGATTATAACAAAAAGAGCGGAAGACCTGTTCAAAGCTAACTTCATACCATTGTTAAACAAAATTAAGAGCCTTCTGAGATCATACGATATACCATGTATATCGTGGTTCGGTAGGAAAAACATCCTGAAGTCTTATATACTTCCAATAGTGCTTTATAGAATAAGGATGCTTCCTATTCACCTCCCTACAAGCTTTTTTAAAACCCTGTGCACCATTTTCTCCGGCTTTGTATGGAGACAACGGAGGCCGGGACTGGCCTATAGCCTAATGATAAAGAGGGGGCCTGGGGGAGGCATCGACCTGCCCAACATAAGCGATTATTACAGGGCTTCACAACTAGGTTACTGGATGAATCTAGTGAACCCGATAGGAGACAAGTTACTAGCAGCAATGGCCCTGCAATATAACAGGGAGGCTTCGGAGGGGGATTTATGGCTACCCGAAAAAAAACGCTATAGAGCAAAAAACTTTAATCCCTTGCTGAGAGGCCCGTGTGAAGTATGGGACGGGGTAAGAGAGAGATTGGCTCCGTCACCCTCACCAACCTTTCCCCTGAATACAATACACAAATTACTAGACCTCGGGGCTGATCCAGTCACTGAGTCGGTCTGGAAAAAATTCAGAACCCTCAGGATTGGAGACTTGCTTTCCATAGCGCATCTTTCCCCTTCAGAGATACTCCAAACCCTCCTGCCCTCGCATAAGCTATCTTTTCTACACCAAGCAATGGTGACCAGCGTAATAGGAGAATTCATTAAGAGATATAAAGGGGCTAGACCTATGCTTCCCTTTGAGACTACCCTGAATAACAAAGACCCAAAAGTAAGGAAAATTGCTCCTCTACGTAAACGCTACATAACACCTCAGAGTATAACTAAACCAGCTTTCATTAGCTCCTGGGAGAAAGAGCTTGGCGTTTCTTTATCCCAAGAAGACATCAATTCAATATTAGCAACTTCATTTGGTATCTCCCCCTGCATTATGGCTCAGGAGGCGCACTATAAACTGCTTGTAAGGTGGTATAAGACCCCGCAGTGGCTCTATGCTTATAAATTAGCCTCCCACGATAAATGTTGGAGGTGCGGTAGAGAGGAGGGGTCATACCTCCACCTATGGTGGAACTGCCCCCCCCCCCCCCCCAAATCCTACTGGAGGGGAGTTGAGGAGATCCTGAGGAAAATTAAACCAAACTTCACACTCTCACCAGAGATACTGTTCCTCTGGAGGCCTTCCGCAACTTTACACCCCAGAAAGGACAAACTGATGGCATTCCTGATAGACTCAGCTAAAGCATTAATACCACTGCACTGGCAATGCGAAGCACCCCCCTCACTAAAACAATGGAAAGAAAGAGTAGATAGTCTCTTCAATCTAGAAGAGCTGCCAAGTTGGAAGAATGGCACACATAACAGATTTACCAAAATCTGGAACCCCTGGCGCAGCTTGAGGCTCCTGGACATCTTTTCTCATAGAGGTACCTCTCCTACTACCACCACCACCTGAACCCCCCCCCTTCCCTCCCGCCCCCCCCCCATTTACCCCCCCCCAGTCTCCACTTAATTGTTTATTAAGAATTTTATGTTTGATGTTTTACCTCAACACCTTGGTCTCAGGATTAGCGCTAAGTAGCGCGAAGCACCGGGATGATTGAGATGCAAAATGCGTACTTAGTATGAATGTAAGCAAACAGCTATACCTCAACCTAAGCTTGTAATTTGATCCAGATGATTGTTTGTTTCTTGCATTGAGTGAAAAGATAACTGTTTTTGATATCCTAGACAATTTGTCTGTTGGAAAACTTGAATAAAAATTGATTTAAAAAAAAAAAGAAATTATGGAATTATTGGCGTACAGTTGGAGGCTGACAGCGGTATTGTAACACCATCTCCAGGCAGAAACAAAAAATATGGAAGGCTGCAAACAGGCCTAGCTGTGCAATACTGATGCACTGCAACTCCCACCAGACACCCAGTAAATTTCAGACGATCATAGAAGAAAGTTTTTTGAAAAAGAATACTGGCTATATAGCGTGTATATGTCTTTCCCTCTATCAGTGGCTGTGACCGTACGCTGTGCGTGAAGTTCACGGCAGACACAGACCGGCGTAAGAAATTATGGAATTATTGGTGTACAGTTGGAGGCTGACAGCGGTAATGCAACGCAAACTGCAGCCAGAAAAAATTATACGGAAGGCTGCAAAAAGGTCTGGCTCTGCAATATAGGTGCACTACAACTCCGACCAAACAACCTGTAAAATGCACACTATCAGAGGTAGCCCTAAGAAGGACAGTTGGGGTTCTTGTAGACAGGATCCTACACTACCACTGTCCCTGTCTCAGCACCACTTTCCCTATACTCTGTATTACAGAATGCAGACTTCCCTGAGAGTTTAGCGCCCTTTTCTGGCCAATAGACATGAAGGGAAGGCATTACAACTTCCTCCTGTGATGTGCCAGCCCTATCCCACCCCCCTGCAGTGAGTGGCTGGTGAGATCAAGTGACCGCTGAGTATATAAGGCAGCCCCACCCGCTGCTCGCCTCAGACACATGCTGGCAGAGATTAGGGAAGGTGCTGTTCCTGCAATAGGGAGAGTGTTAGGCTGTTAGCGTCTTCAAGAACCCCAATGGTCCTTCCTAGGGCCACATCTGACCATGTGCATTACTGTTGTGACTGCTGGGAGCAGTTTTGCACCAACATTTTTTTGTATATCAGGCGTGCAGCCCCATTACAGCTATAGCGTTCTCAGGCTGCAGTCTGTACTACATAGTATAGGGACAGTATTGGTCAGGCAAGAACAGTGGGTAGTGTGGAATCCTGTCTACAAGAACCACAACGGTCCTTCCGTGCCCCTGCAGGAACCAGAGCGGTACTTACCTGCTCCCGCGGCTCCAGCTCTGTGATGTGCTGGCTGCCGGGCAGCCCGAGATGCGCAGAGCGGAGCCAGCGGCCGGGGAGTGACATTTCTGTGCGGAGCTCTACGAGACCCACACAGAAATGGAGCATACCGCGATTTGTTTTCTGCGCAAGATTTCATGTGGACAAATCGTGGCCATCTGCATAGGATTGCGTTTTCTAATGCAATTCTATGGCAGCTTCCACAGGAGGAAATTCTGTGGGAAATCCCGCCTTGGAATTTCCACCCCCGGGTGCATGGGCCGCGCAAATACGTGGTGAATGTGCAGGAAACCTATGTATTCACTGCATATTTGCGCACCATTTCAATGGGCCCACCTGCGTTTATTTTTGCAAACACAAATATACAGGCCTAAGCGGAGAGCAGCGTTACCTAAACATTCTTTTCGCTGCAACCGCGGATGCAAGCATTGTTCTCTATCACCGTAAAAAAAGGGACATTTACCTTTGTCAATCTGTGTATGATATTAGTCTTCCTCCTCCTGCTCCTCCTCCTGAAACATCAGGTCATCACGCTGAACTGCCAATTTTTCTGTGGCCCAAAAGGCTCATATAAATTTTCAAGCAATATTTCTATGTTTATAACGAAAGCATTGAAACTTCAACATGAACCAATTTTTTTTAACAGGGCTGCCTCCAGGCTCTGTTACAAATTAAGTCACAGTAAGCTTAAAGATTAATGGGTTTCACCTGCCCTCTCGGTTGAGCAATTTTTTCTGGGGTACATTTGTGCTGTTGGTACACTAATTTTTCGGGCCTTCGCCTACACTCATGGTACACCAATGTGTCAGGGGGTGGCCTACACTCTTGCTACAGAAATGTAACTCGGGTCTGGCTGCCTATACTTCTGCCACAGTAATGCTACAGGGATCTGCCTATACTTCTGCAACAGAAATATTACTTCGGTCTGCCTATACTTCTGCTCCTGAAATGTTACCGTGGTCTGTCTATACTGTTACTACTGAAATGTTACTAATACTGGGCTCTGCCTATACTGCTGCTACTGAAATGTTACAGGGCTCTGCCTATACTGCTGCTACTGAAATGTTACAGGGCTCTGCCTATACTGCTGCAACTGAAATGTTACTGGGGTCTGTCTATACTGTATCTACAGAATGTTATTGGGGTCTCCCTAGACTTCTGCAACATAAATGTTAGTGGCGTCACCTTATACAGTACCTTTGCTACAGGAATATTACAGGGATCTGTGCCTAGTATGGGTGCACTACGTTTTCCCATCGCGGTGTTCAACGTATCTGGCCCTAAAAAAAAACCCAGACTGACTAGGGCATGCAGTGTGGGCCGAAGCCAACCTGTATTTTATCTCACGTTACGGCAGCTATCCGGGGCACTGCATTGGGACAAACAAGAGGAGCGATAGAGCGCTAATGACATGTTCACAGCTACGCTAGCATTGGAGTCCACTCTAGGCCCGCAATTGCTGAGGGTTTGTGCAGAGGCCTATGTCCTGGGTGCAGTGAAAGTCCGCTTCCTGCCTACGATTGCTGAAGCTGTTGGCCGAGGCCTATGTCCCGGGGGAACTGCCAGTGCGCCAGGTTGGGGTTGTGGAGCTTTTTCCTGGCTAATCCAGTCATTGGAGCGGTGAAAGGAAAGGTAACTGATTTACTGAGCCCATCGCAGATGAACTAGCATCGAAGTCCGCTTCATGACCGCGTTTGCTGAGGGTGTGGGCTGAGGCCTATGTCCCGGGGGAAGTGCAAGTACGCCAGGTTGGGCCTGTGGAGCTTTTTCCTGCTAATCCAGTCATTGGAGCGGTGAAAGGAAAGGTAACTGAATTAATGAGCCCGTCGCAGATGAACAAGCATCGAAGTCCGCTTCATGCCTACGATTGCTGAAGCTGTGGGCCGAGGCCTATGTCTTCGGAGCGGTGCAAGTCTGCCATGTTTGGCAGCTCTGATTTATTCATTGTTCATGTCTTGGGTTGCCTAGGACCCACCTATGCTGTTGGTGCACACTTAGTTCCCATCGCGGTGTTTGACCTGTCTGGCACAAAGACACTGACTGACTTGGGTAGGGGGCAGAGTGCAGATGTCTTTCCCCTTGCCGTGTCGATTGAGCTATGCGACACCTAGACAGAATGAATACTATGTGGGCACATGAATTCCCCATAGCTATGTAACTCATGCCCACGTTTGCAGCTCCTGTTGGAGGTGCCAAAGGATTGGAATGAAAATCGAACATCAATTTCTCATCGATTCTCTGCCAACCCTCTGCAGTGTGTGCCTTGGATTCCTCCTCATGGCAGATGCACTTATAAATAGACATGAGGGTGGTGTGGCTATGCAGCCAGCGTGTGGCATGAGGGCAGCTGAAGGCTGCGCAGGGACACTTTAATGTGCGCTGCGGACGCAGGATTGTGCGGGGGGGGGGGGGGGGGGGAGGGGGTTGGGCAGTATGTGACCCATGAGAAGAGGCAGCGGTGTGTCCCGCAGGCAGTGCTTGTGCTTGGTTGGAGGTAGTGTGGTGCTTAGCTAAGGTGTGCCTTGCTAATGAGGGTTTGTCCGAAGTAAAGAATGTTAGGGGGTGGGCTCACTCTTGCCGCTATTGTGGCTTAATAGTGGAAGCCTGAGATGCAGCCCAGCATGTTGCCCCTTGTCTGCCCTATCCGTATCTGTGTCATTTCCATCACTTTCTTAGGTTTTGCAAATTTGCACAAATTAAAACCTTAGTGAGCATCGGTGATATACAAAAATGCTCGAGTCGCCCATTGACTTCAATGGGGTTCGTTACTCGAAAGGAACGCTCGAGCATCGCGGGAAGCTCGACTCGAGCAACGAGCACCCGAGCATTTTGGTGCTCGCTCATCTCTAGTCCCAACTCGATTATTCAATTCTAAGCGCAAAAGAATTAGCGTCCAAATTTTATGTACGAAGTCTAATTCTCTCATTTCCCGATGTCATAGCAACTTGAAATTTGGCACGAATATTGATTGTCATAAATAGGAAAACTTAATAGGTCTCAACTCGATTATTCAATTCTAAGCGCAAAAGAATTAGCATCCAAATTTTATGTATGGAATCTAATTCACTTACCGATGTCATAAAAACTTGAAATTTGGCACAAGCATTGATTATGTCATAAATAGGAAAAGATAATGAGTCCCCACTCGATTATTCAATTCTAGCGCAAAAATAGCATCCAAATTTTACGTACATAATCTAATACTCTCACTTCCCAAAGACGTAGAAATTTGAAATTTGGCACAAGTGTTGATTATCTATCTATATATATATATATATATATATATATATATATATATATATAAAGACGAAAGCCCTCACTGACTCACTCACTGACTGACTTGACATGACTGACATGAATTTTGGCACAAGCACATATTATCTCCAAAATAGGAAAAGTAATAGGTTCCCAACTCGATTATTCAATTCTAGTGCAAAAGAATTAGCGTCCAAATTTAACGTACATAATCTAAATCTCTAACTTCCCAATGTCATAGAAATTAAAAATTTGGCACGGGCATCGATTATGTCATAAATAGGAAAAGTTAATAGGTCCCAACTTGATTATTCAATTCTATGCGCAAAAGAATTAGCGTCCAAATTTTACGTACGGAATCTAATTCTCTCACTTCCTGGTGTCATAGAAACTCGAAATTTGTCACGAGCATTGAATATGTCATAAATAGTAAACACTAATGGGTTCCAACTCGATTATTCAATTCTATGCGCAAAAGAATTAGCGTCCACATTTTACGTACAAAATCTCTCACTTCCCGATATCATAGAAACTTGAAATTTGGCACGGGCATTGATTATGTCATAAAAAGGAACATTTAATGGGTCCAAACTCGACTATTGCCAGCTTTATGGCTCCCCAGCAAGACTGCGTCACCACTCCCCAGTCAAGGCTGAGTCGTAGGGAGCACTGTAAAAAGATGGTGAGGGAGTATGTAGCCAATCGTACCACCGTCCTCTGTGATGCCTCTGCTCCATACAACTATTGGGTGTCAAAGCTGGACACGTGGCACGAACTTGTGCTGTATGCCCTGGAGGTGCTGGCTTGCCCTACCGCTAGCGTTTTGTCAGAGAGGGTGTTTAGTGCCGCTGGGGGAATCATCACGGACAAGCGTACCCGCCTGTCAACTGCCAGTGCCGACATGCTTATACTCATAAAGATGTGCAAAGCCTGGATTTCCCCAGACTTCTCTTCTCCACCGGCGGAGAGCAGCGGAACCTGCAACCGCAGATAAACCGCAGATAAAAGCACTCTTTTTAATCACCGGAAAAACGGGGAATTTAGCTTTGTCAATCTGTCTTTGATATTAGTCTTCCTCCTGCTACTCCTCCTCCAGAAACAACATGCCATCGCACTAAACTGCCAATTTTTCTGCTGCCCAAAAGCCTCATCTTGCAATGTTTTTACAATTTTTCAAAGTTTCAAAAGTATTGATACTTTAACATGAACCAATTTTTTCAACCGGTCTGCCTCCAGCCTCTGTTACAAATTAAGCAACAGCGAGCTGTATCTTTCAAAAAATATTTATGGGTTTCACCTGCCCTCTCATTTGATACATTTTTCAGAGGTACACTTGTACTCTTGGTACACTTATTTTTCCGGCTCACGCCTACACTCTTATCCAACTGCTTTTTCCGGCCTTCGCCTACTCTCATGGTACCCCAATGTTTCAGAGGTTGGCCTACACTATTATTACAGAAATTTTAATGGGGTCTGCATGCCTATACTTCTGCTACACAATTGTGACTGGGGTCTGCCTATACTTCTGCCATTAAAATGTTACAGGGGTCTGCCTATACTTCTGCCACGTAAATGTTACAGGGGTCTGCCTATACTGCTGCTACAAAAATGTTACAGGGGTCTGCCTATACTTCTGCCACATAAATCTTATACAGGTCTGCCTATACTGCTGCTACAAGAATATTACTGGGGTCTGCCTATACTGCTGCCATGTAAACGTTACAGGGATCTGCCCATACTGCTGCTACAAGAATGTTACTGGTGTCTGCCTATGCTGCTGCCACATTAATGTTACAGGGGTCTGCCTATCCTTCTGCTACAAGAATGTTACTGGGGTCTGCCTATACTGCTGCTACAAAAATGCTACAGGGGTCTGACTATACTTCTGCTACAAGAATGTTACAGGGGTCTGCCTATACATCTGCCACGTAAATGTTACAGGGGTCTGCCTATACTTTTGCTACGTAAATGTTACAGGGGTCTGCCTATACTGCTGCCACATAAATGTTACAGGAGTCTGCCTATACTTCTACTACAGAAATGGTGCTGGTGTCTGCCTATACTGCTGCTACAGAAATGATACTGGCGTCTGCCTCTACTGCTGCTACATAACTGTTACTGGGCCCTGCCTATACTTCTGCCACGTAAATGGTACAGGGATCTGCCTATACTGCTGCTCCATAAATGTTACAGAGGTCTGCCTATACGAATGCCACGTAAATGTTACAGGGGTCTGCCTATACGTCTGCCATGTAAATGTTACAGGGGTCTGCCTATACTTCTGCCACGTAAATGTTACAGGGGTCTGCCTATAATTCTACTACAGAAATGGTGCTGGGGTCTGCCTATACTGCTGCTACAGAACTGATACTGGGGTCTGCCTACACTGCTGCTCCATAAATGTTACAGGGTTCTGCCTATACTTCTGCCACGTAAATGGTACAGGGGACTGCCTATACTGCTGCCACTTAAATGTTACAGGGGTGTACCTATACTTCTGCTACAAAAATGTTACTGGGGTCTGCCTATACTTCTGCCACCTAAATGTTACAGGGGTCTGCCTATACTGCTGCTCCATAAATGTTACAGGGGTCTGCCTATACTTCTACAGAAATGGTACTACTGGGGTCTGCCTATACTCCTGCTACCGAAATGTTACAGGCGTCTGCCTATACTCCTGCTACCAAAATGTTACAGGGGTCTGCCTATACTTCTACTACAGAAATGGTACTGGGGTCTGCCTATACTGTTACTACAGAAATGTTACTGGGGTCTGCCTATACTTCTGCTACAGAAATGTTACAGGGGTCTGCCTATAATTCTACTACAGAAATGGTGCTGGGGTCTGCCTATGCTGCTGCTACAGAAATGATATTGGGGTCTGCCTATACTGCTGCTACATAAATGTTACAGGGGTCTGCCTATACTTCTGCCACGTAAATGTTACAGGGGTCTGCCTATACTGCTGCTACATAAATGTAACAGGGGTCTGCCTAAACTGCTGCCACTTAAATATTACTGGGGTCTGCCTATACTTCTACAATAGAAATGGTACTGGGGTCTGCCTATACTCCTGTGTCCTCAGTTTAGTGAAAGTCTGCCATGTTTGGGCACTGTAATCTCTTCATGTTTATTACTTTCTTTTGGTTCCTTCTGCTCGCCTATGCTGTGGGTGCACACAGACTTTCCATTGCGGTGATTTACCTGTCTGACACGAAGTCACTGACTGACTTGGGTAGGGTGCAGAGTGCAGATGGTTTTCCCCTTGCGGTGTCGTTTAAGCTATCTGACACCAACACAGAATGAATAGTCAGAGGGGACCCGGATTGCCCATTGCTATGTAACTCGCGGCACCTTGGGTACCACAGTGTGTTTGCTGGGACCAAGCCGGACCAAGGGCCTGCTCACATACTTCCCACACAGGCTACAGTGGGTCCTGTTCATGGTTTCTTGGCCTTGTAAGGCCACCTCCTCCTCCTGCTTGGGATCAGGGGATCAGCACTGGGCATCATGTATTTGCTCTCGTGTTACCACAGTTATCTGATACACTGGTTTGGGCCAAAGAAGAGGAGCGTTACTCCATTAATGAGACGTTCAATGCTGTGCTAGCATCGATATCTGCTTCATGCCTGCGACTGCTGAGGGTGTGGGCTGAGGCCTATGTCCCGGGGAACTGCAACTGCGCCAGGTTAGGCCTGTGGAACTTTTTCCTAGCTAATCCAGTGACTGGAGCGGTGAAATAAAACGTAACTGATTTACTGAGCCCCTCGCAGCTGAACTAGCATGGAAGTCCACTTCATGCCCGCGATTGCTGAAGCTGTTGGCCGAGGCCTATGTCCCGGGGGAACTGAAACTGCACCAGGTTGGGCCTGTGGAATTTTTTCCTGGCTAATCCAGTCTTTGGAGTGGTGAAAGAAAACGTAACTGATTTAATGAGACCTTCACAGGTGTACTAGCATCGAAGTCTGCTTCATGCCTACGATTGCTGAAGCTGTTGGCCAAGACCTACGTCCTCAGCGCAGTGTAAGTCTGCCATGTTTGGCCACTCTGATTTCTTTATTGTTCATGTCTTCGGTTGCCTAGGACCCACCTATGTTGTGGGTGCACACAGACTTCCCATCGCGGTGTTTGACCTGTCTAGCACAAAGACACTGACTGACTTGGGTAAGGGGCAGAGTGCAGATAGCTTTCCCCTTGCGGTGTCGATTGAGCTTTCCGACACCTAGACAGAATGAATACTGTGTGGGCACATAGATTCCCCATAGCTATGTAACTCATGCCCACGTTTGCAGCTCCTGACGGAGGTTGGCACTTTATTGGAATGAAGATCGAACGTCAATTTCTTATTGATTCTCAACTGCATTGTGGGCTATCGCCCCCTCTTCCTTTAAAGAGGGTCGCTACCTGGCCCTGCCAACCCTCTGCAGTGTGCGCGTCCGGTTCCTCCTCATCTCAGACGCACTGAGAAATAGACTTGAGGGTGGTGTGGCTATGAAGCGAGCGTGTGGCATGAGGGCAGCTGAAGGCTGAGCAGGGACACTTTGTTGTGCGCTGTGCATGCAGGGTCGTGCGAAAGATTGGGCAGCATGTAACCCAAGAGAAGAGGCAACGGTGTGACCTGCAGGCAGTGATTGTACTTGGTTGGAGGTAGTGTGCCTTGCTAATGAGGGTTTGTCAGAAGTGAAAATTGCTAGGGGGTATGGGGGGGGGCACACTCTTGCCGCTATTGTGGCTTAATAGTGAGACCTGGGAGCCTGAGATGCAACCCTGCATGCTACCCTGCCCTGCCCTATCAGTTTCTGTGGCGTTTCGATGACTTTCGTATATTTTCCAGATTTTCACAAGTGAAAACCTAAGCGGAGCATCGGTCATATACAAAAATGCGGTTCGTTACTCGAAACGAGCTCTCGAGCATCGTGGAAAGTTCGACTCGAGCAACGAGCACCCGAGTATTTTGGTGCTCGCTCATCTCTACTCGTGCGCAATTTCAAATTTTTATGACATCGGGAAGTGAGAGAATTAGATTCTTACATAAAATGTGGACGCTAATTCTTTTGCGCTTAAAATTGAATAATTGAGTTGGAACTAGAGATGAGCGAGCATACTCACTAAGGACAATTGCTCGATCGAGCATTGTCCTTAGCGAGTATCTCCCTGCTCAGAAGCAAGGGTTCGGCTGCCGGCGCGGGTGACAGGTGAGTTGCGGCCATGAGCAAGGGTGAGCGGGGGGGTGGGGGGGAGAGAGGAGAGAGAGATCTCCCCTCCGTTCCTCCCCGCTCTCCCCCGCGGCCGGGAGCCGAATCTTTGCCTCCGAGCGGGCAGGTACTCGCTAAGGGCAATGCTCGATCGAGTTTTTGCCCTTAGCAAGTATGCTCACTCATCTCTAGTTGGAACCCATTTACTTTTCCTATTTGTGACATAATCGATGCTCGTGCCAAATTTTAAGTTTCTATGACCTCGAGAAATGTGAGAATTAGACTTTGTACGTAAAATTTGGACGCTAATTCTTTTGCACTTCTAATTGAATAATCAAGTTGGGACCCAATAGCTTTTTCTATTCATGACATAATCAACGCTTGATCCAAATTTCAAGTTTCTACGATATCGGGAAATGAGAGAATTAGATTACGTACGTAAAATTTTGACGCTATTTCTTTAGCCCTTAGAATTGAATAATCGAGTTGGGTCCCATTACCTTTTCCTATTTATGACATAATCAATTCTCGTGCGCAATTTCAAGTTTTTATGACATCGGGAAATGAGAGAATTAGATTCCTACGTGAAATTTGGTTGCTAATTATTTTGTGCTTAGAATTGAATAAATCGAGTTGGGACCCATTACCTTTTCCTATTCATGACATAATCTATGCTCGTGCCAAATTTCAAGTTTCTATAACATCGGGAAGTGGGAGAATTGGATTCCGTACATAAAATTTGGACTCTATTTCTTTTTAGCACTTAGAATTGAATAATCGAGTTGGGGCCCATTAGCTTTTCCTATGTATGACAATCAATTCTCGTGCCTAATTTCAAGTTTCCATGACATCAGGAAGTGAGAGAATTAGATCCCGTATGTAAAATTTGGACGCTAATTCTTTTGCGCTTAGAATTGAATAATTAAGTTGGGACCCATTACCTTTTCATATTTATGACAATCTATGTTTGTGCCAAATTTCAAGTTTCTTAGACATTGGGAAGTGAGAGAATTAGATTCTGTACGTAAAATTTGGACGCTAATTCTTTTGCACTTAGAATTGAATAATCGAGTTAGGACCCATTACCTTTTCCTATTTATGACATAATCATCAATGCGCCTGGCAAATTTCAAGGGAGAGAATTAGATTTCGTACGTAAAATTTGGATGCTAATTCTTATGCTCTTAGAATTATATAATCGAGTTGAGACCTATTAGCTTTTCCTATTTATGACATAATGAGCCTCGTGTGGCACAGAGTGTAAGCTCTCACCTAAAACCTGAAGGTTGCAAGTTCAATCCCCACTTGATTCAGGTAGCCGGCTCAAGGTTAACTCAGCCTTCCATACTTTTGAGGTCGGTAAAATGAGAACCCAGCTTGGTGGGGGGTTATAAGTAATAATTACCTGAAAGCGCTGCGGAATAAGTTGGCGCTATACAAATAAGATTTATTTATTTATCTATGCTCGTGCGAAATTTCAAGTTTCTATGACATCGGGAAGTCAGAGAATTAGATTACGCACGTAAAATTTGGACGCTAACTCTTTTGCGCTTAGAATTGAAGAATCGAGTTGGGACCCGTTAGCTTTTTCTATTTATGACATAATCAATGCTTGTGCCAAATTTCATGTTTCTATGACGACATCGGGAAGTGAGAGAATTAGATTCCGTACGTAAAATTTGGACACTAGTTCTTTTGCGCTAGAAGTGAATAATCGAGTTGGGACCCCATTACTTGGACATAATCTATGTTCGTGCCAAAAATCATGTTTCTATGACATCGGGAAGTTGGAGAATTAGTGGCAAGTCAGTCAGTCAGTCAGTCAGTGAGGGCTTTTGTCTATATATATATATATATATATATATATATATATATATATATATACACACACATATATATACTAGCTTACCCGTCGCGCGTTGCTGTGAAGACAAACAGACATACATACATTCGCTTTTATATATCTAGATAACAACCAATCACAGCACAGCTTTCATGTTACCTCAGTGGTATAATATATAACAACCAATCTCAGCGCAGCTTACATGTTACCTCAGCTTTATAATATATAACACCCGATCACAGCGCAGCTTTCATGTTACCTCAGCAGTATAATATATAACAACCAATCACAGCGCAGCTTTCACGTTACCTCAGCAGTAAGAGAAATAACAACCAATCACAGCGCAACTTTTATTCTGCTCAGCAATATAAAAAATAGCAACCAATCACAGTGCAGCATTCATTTTACCTCAGCGGTATAATATATAACAACCAATCACAGCACAGATTTCATGTAGCCTCAGTAGTATAAGTAGCAACCAATCACAGCACAGCTTTCATGTTGCCTCAGCAGTATAATATATAGCAACCAATCACAGCATAGCTTTCATGTTACCTCAGCAGTATAAGAAATAGCAACCAATCACAGCACAGCTTTCATTTTACCTCAGCATTCTCAATAGCCAGCAATTGTCTTGCAAAGCGTTCGGCGGATGCATCATTTTGTAGTTGAACACGCATCCCATTGCTCGTACTGCCTTTTGCTTTTGTGCTTGAGATGGAAATCAAACGATCTTTGTCTGGGGCATAACTGTCGACGATGCTCGCACGCGCGCCACCTATCGTAGGATAGATGTACTATGCAAGAAACCTTCCCAGGAGAGTACTCAACTACTTCCCAAAGTTTCATGGCGATTAGATGAATGGTGTAGTAATGCATAAAGGACAGACAGACATACATTCATTTTTATATATATAGATGACATCAGGAAGTGAGAGAATTAGATTCCGTACGTAAAATTTGGACGCTAATTCTTTTGCGCTTAGAATTGAATAATCGAGTTGGGACCTATTAACTTTTCCTATTTATGACATAATCAATGCTCGTGCCAAATTTCAAGTGTCTATGACATTGGGAAGTGAGAGAATTAGATTACGTACATAAAATTTGGACGATAATTCTTTTGCGCTTAGAATTAAATAATCGGGACTAGAGATGAGCAAGCGTACTCGTCCGAGCTTGATACTCGTTCGAGTATTAGGGTGTTCGAGATGCTCGTTACTCGAGACGAGCACCACGCGATGTTCGAGTTACTTTCACTTTCATCTCTGAGACATTTGCGCGCTTTCCTGGCCAATAGAAAGACAAGGAAGGCATTACAACTTCCTCCTGTGACGTTCCAGCCCTATACCAACCCCCTGCAGTGAGTGGCTGGGGAGATCAGGTGACACCCGAGTATTAAAATCTGCCCCGCCCGCGGCTCTCCACTGATGCATTCTGACAAAGATCAGCGAAAGTGCTGTCTTGCTCTGGCTGCTATAGGGAGAGCGTTAGGTGTTATATTCGTCTTGAAGAACCCCAATGGTCCTTCTTAGGGCCACATCTGACAGTGTGCAGTACTGTTAAGGCTGCTTTTAGCATATCGTGCAGACCATTGCGTCCTCAGTCTGCAGTCATTGTACAGAGTATAGGGGCAGTACTGGTGAGGCAGGGACAGTGGGAAAGGTGAAAGAGATATACTGTCTATATAGGCAGTGGGCTTTTTCAAAAAAATTGGGGAAAAATACTATATTTGGGCTGCCTGTGACCATCTTCAGTGTACTGCGTGTCTGCTGGGGGTAGTAGTCCTAATTAATACGCAGCTAAGCGTTACAGCAGGCTTGCGCAAAATTGTTTCCTGGCTCTGCTGTCTCCGTTACATCACCGCCGTCATAGCGCCAGAGGGAAACAGTATACCTAATATACGCTGCATACAGTATCTGTCTGGTGTTTCAGCTCACCATTTATAAAAATTTAAGCAAAATACTTAAGGCCTACCACTGCCCTTTGGCCACTTGACTGCTTCTGCGCTGTGAATTCCACTAGCTCAGTCATACGCACCTACGTCTCACTACAGGCGTGCACAAAATTGTTTCCTGGCTCTGCTGTGCGTTCCGTAAGCGAAGTCAGCCTCCAACCACAGGCCAATAAGCGGCACATTTAATTACAGGGTTCTGTTTCTGCTCTACTAGTAATACACCATGCTGAGGGGTAGCGGTAGGCCTAGAGGATGTGGACGCGGGCGCGGACGCGGAGGCCCAAGTCAGGGTGTGGGCACAGGCCGAGCTCCTGATCCAGCTGTATCGCAGCCGACTGCTGCGGGATTAGGAGAGAGGCACGTTTCTGGTGTCCCCAGATTCATCTCACAATTAATGGGTCCACGCAGTAGACCTTTATTAGAAAATGAGCAGTGTGTGTAGGTCCTGTTGTGGATGGCAGAAAGTGCATCCAGCAATCTATCGACCACCCAGACTTTTACGCCGTCCACTGCTGCAACTCTGAATCCTCTGGCTGCTGCTCCTCCTTCCTCCCAGCCTCCTCACTCCATGAAAATGACACATTCCGAGGAGCAGGCAGACTCCCAGGAACTGTTCTCGGGCACGTGCCCAGAATGGGCAGCAATGGTTCCTCTCCCACCGGAGGAGTTTGTCGTGACCGATGCCCAACCTTTGGAAAGTTCCCGGGGTCCGGGGGATGAGGCTGGGGACTTCCGGCAACTGTCTCAAGAGCTTTCAGTGGGGGAGGAGGACGATGACGATGAGACACAGTTGTCACTCAGGTAGTAGTAATTGCAGTAAGTCGGAGGGAGAACCACACAGAGGATTCGGAGGAAGAGCAGCTGGACGATGAGGTGACTGACCCCACCTGGTTTGCTAAGTCCACTGAGGACAAGTCTTCAGAGGGGGAGGCAAGTGCAGCAGCAGGGCAGGTTGGAAGAGGCAGTGCGGTGGCCAGGGGTAGAGGCAGGGCCAGACCGAATAATCCACCAACTGTTTCCCAAAGCACCCCCTCGCGCTATGCCACCCTGCAGAGGCCGAGGTGCTCAAAGGTGTGGCAGTTTTTCACTGAGAGTGCAGACGACCGACGAACTGTGGTGTGCAAGGTTTGTCGTGCCAAGATCAGCCGTAGAGCCACCACCACCAGACTCGCCACCACCAGCATGCGCAGACATATGATGGCCAAGCACCCCACAAGGTGGGACGAAGGAGGTTCACCGCCTCCGGTTTGCACCACTGCCTCTCCCCCTGTGCCCCAACCTGCCACTGAGATGCAACCCCCCTCTCAGGACACAGGCACGACCGTCTCCCGGCCTGCACCCACACCCTCACCTCCGCTGTCCTCGGCCCCATCCAGCAATGTCTCTCAGCGCAGCGTCCAGCCGTCGCTAGCGCAACTGTTTGAGCGCAAGCGCAAGTACGCCGCCACGCACCCGCACGCTCAAGTGTTAAACGTGCACATAGCCAAATTGATCAGCCTGGAGATGCTGCCGTATAGGCTTGTGGAAACGGAGGCTTTCAAAAACATGATGGTGGCGGCGGCCCCGCGCTACTCGGTTCCCAGTCGGCACTACTTTTCCCGATGTGCCATCCCAGCCCTGCACGACCACGTCTCCTGCAACATTGTACGCGCCCTCACCAATGCAGTTACTGTGAAGGTCCACTTAACAACGGACACATGGACAAGCACAGGTGGGCAGGGCCACTATATCTTCCTGACGGCACATTGGGTGAATTTAGTGGAGGCTGGGACCGAGACAGAGCCTGGGACCGCTCACGTCCTACCCACCCCCAGAATTGCGGGCCCCAGCTCGGTGCTGGTATCTGCAGCGGTGTATGCTTCCTCCACTAAACCACCCTCCTCCTCCTCCTCCTCCTCCTCCGCAACCTCTGTCTCGCAATCAAGATGTGTCAGAAGCAGCACGTCGCCAGCAGTCGTTGTCGCACGGCATGGTAGCACAGCAGTGGGCAAGCGTCAGCAGGCCATGCTGAAACTACTCAGCTTAGGAGAGAAGAGGCACACGACCCACGAACTGCTGCAGGGTCTGACAGAGCAGACCGACCGCTGGCTTTTGCCGCTGAGCCTCCAACCTGGTGGCGGCTCTGCAGCTAGGCAGCCTCACGCACGTGCCATGCCTGGCCCACGTGTTTAATTTGGTGGTTCAGCGCTTTCTGAAAAGCTACCCACGCTTGTCAGACCTGCTCGGAAAGGTGCGCCGGCTCAGCGCACATTTCCGCAAGGCCAAGATGGACGCTGCCACCCTGCGGACCCTGCAACATCGGTTTAATCTGCCAGTGCACCGACTGCTGCGCGACGTGCCCACTCGGTGGAACTCTACGCTCCACATGTTGGCCAGGCTCTATGAGCAGCGTAGAGCTATAGTGGAATACCAACTCCAACATGGGAGAGTGGGCCTGGTTGGCAGACATCTGCCAGGTCCTTGGAAACTTTGAGGAGTCTACCCAGATGGTGAGCGGCGATGCTGCAATCATTAGCGTCACCATTCCTCTGCTATGCCTCTTGAGAAGTTCCCTGCAAAGCATAAAGGCAGACGCTTTGCGCTCGGAAACGGAGGCGGGGGAAGACAGTATGTCGCTGGATAGTCAGAGCACCCTCATGTCTATATCTCAGCGCGTTGAGGAGGAGGAGGGGGAAGAGACAGCTTGGCCCACTGCTGAGGGTACCCATGCTGCTTGCCTGTCATCCTTTCAGCGTGTATGGCTTGAGGAGGAGGTGGAGGAGGAGGATCCTGAAAGTGATCTTCCTAGTGAGGACAGCCATGTGTTGCGTACACGTACCCTGGCACACATGGCTGACTTCATGTTAGGATGCCTTTCTCGTGACCCTCGCGTTACACGCATTCTGGCCACTATGGATTACTGGTTGTACACACTCCTCGACCCACGGTATAAGGAGAACCTTTCCACTTTCATACCCGAAAAGGAAAGGGGTTCGAGAGTGATGCTATACCACAGGACCCTGGCAGACAAACTGATGGTAAAATTCCCATCCGACAGCGCTAATGGCAGAAGGCGCAGTTCCGAGGGCCAAGTAGCAGGGGAGGCGCTGAGATCAGGCAGCATGTACAGCACAGGCAGGGGAACACTCTGCAAGGCCTTTGACAGCTTTATGGCTCCCCAGCAAGACTGTGTCACCGCTCCCCAGTCAAGGCTGAGTCGGCGGGAGCACTGTAAAAGGATGGTGAGGGAGTATGTAGCCGATCGAACGACCGTCCTCTGTGACGCCTCTGGCCCCTACAACTACTGGGTGTCGAAGCTGGACACGTGGCCTGAACTCGCGCTGTATGCCCTGGAGGTGCTTGCTTGTCCTGCTGCTAGCGTCTTGTCAGAGAGGGTGTTTAGTGCGGCTGGGGGAATCATCACCGCTAAGCGTACCCGCCTGTCAACTGACAGTGCCGGCAGGCTTACACTCATAAAGATGAACAAAGCCTGGATTTCCCCAGACTTTTCTTCTCCACCAGCGGATAGCAGCGGTATCTAAACAATACATAGGCTGCACCCGCGGATGGAAGCATCGTTCTCTATCACCATCAAAAACGGGGACCTTTTAGCTTCATCAATCTGTGTATTATATTCATCCTCCTCCTCTTGCTCCTCCTCCTGAAACCTCACGTAATCACGCCGAACGGGCAATTTTTCTTAGGCCCACAAGGCTCAGTCATATGACTTTAGTAAACAATGTTTATACGTTTCAATGCTCATTAAAGCGTTGAAACCTGCACCTGAACCAATTTTTATTTTAACTGGGCTGCCTACAGGCCTAGTTACAAATTAAGCCACATTAAGCAAAGCGATTAATGGGTTTCACCTGCCCCCTTGGTTGGGCATGGGCAATTTTTCTGAGGTACATTAGTACTGTTGGTACACCAATTTTTTGGGGCCCTCGCCTACAGTGTAATCCTACTAATTTTTATGGGCTTCGCCTGCACTCATGGTACAGCAAGGTGTGTGGGGTTGGCCTACACTTTTGCTACATATATGTAACTGGGGCCTTGTCTATACTGCAGCTACTGAAATGTGAAAGAGACTGTTATCTCCCTAAACTGCTGCAACGGGAATGTTACTGTGGCCTGTCTTGACTGCTACTACTACTGAAATGGAACTAATACTGTGCTCCCCCTATACTGCTGCTTCGGAATTGTTACTGGGGCCTGTGTGGACTGCTACTACTACTTAAATGGAACTAATACTGTGCTCCCCCTATAATGCTGCTAGTAATATGTTACTGGGGCCTGTCCCTAATGCTACCGCTGAAATGTTACTAATTCTGGGCTCTACCTATACCGCTGCTAATGCTATGTTACTGGGGTGTGGAAACAGAGGCTTCCCAAAGACATGATGGTGGCGAGGCCATTTCCCACCAACGCGGTTACTGTTAAGGTGCATATAACCACGGACACGTAGTGCCTCAAAAACATCCCCCTCCTCCTCCAACAATGAAAACATTCTTGGCAAATACCTTTGCATTGGTCCGTCTGGTGGCAGTCCAAGAATTTCACCTTTACCGACACAACAAGAGAGCCCCCCCCCCCCCACCATCCCCCCGCCACGGCCCACTTAATCCTGGCCACATTCCGAAAACCAACTAAATAAAACCGCGCTACTAGGTCCGCAGTCGCCACCACATTCCCACCAACGCGGTTACTGTTAAGGTACATATTACCAGTCTGACTGGGGCATGCACTGTGGGCCGAAGCACACCTGTATTGTATGTGACGTTAGCTCTGCTGAGCAGGGTACTGCAATGGGATGCATTTATGTACCGCTGATGGGTTCCAGGGAGCCACCCATGCTGTGGGTCCACAGGGACTTCACATTAGGGATTTATACCTGCCAGTGTCTATGTATTAAAAACCCCGGTCAGACTGGGGCATGCAGTGTGGGCCGAAGACCACCTGCATTTAATCGGACGTTACCTCAGCTGTGATGGGCAATGCAATGGCCTTATTAATGTACCGCCGGTGGCTTCCTGGGACCCACCCATGCTGTCGGTCCACACGGAGTTGTAACTGCATGTGTCTACTTATAAAGAACCCCAGTCTGACTGGGGTATGCAGTGTGGGCCGAAGCCCACCTGCATTAAACCTGACGTTACCTCAGCTGTGCTGGGCACTGCAATGGGATTTATTTATGTACCGCCGGTGGGTTCCAGGGAGCCACCCATGCTGTGGGTCCACAGGGACTTCCCAATAGGGAGTTGTACCTGCCTGTGTCTACTTATAAAAAACCCCAGTGTGACTGGGGCATGCAGTGCGGGCCGAAGCCCACCTGCATTTAATCTGACGTTAGCTCTGCTGTCCAGGGCCCTGCAATGGGATACATTTATGTACAGCCGGTGGGTTTACACAGAATTCCCATTGCGGAGTTGTACCTGCCTGTGACTATTTATAAAAAACCCCGGTCTGACTGGGGCATGCAGACACCTTGACAGAATGAATAATGTGTGACACATGGGTTCCCCATTGCTATGCCCACGTGTGCAGCTCCTGATGGAGGTGGCACAGGATTGGATTTCTCATTGCTTCTGTACAGCATTGTGGGCTATCGCCCCGCCCCTTTTAAAGAGGGTCGCTGCCTGGCCGTGCCAACCCTCTGCAGTGTGTGCCTGCGGTTCCTCCTCATGGCAGATGCACTTATAAATAGACATGAGGGTGGTGTGGCTATGAGGCCAGCGTGTGGCATGAGGGCAGCTGAAGGCTGCGCAGGGACACTTTGGTGTGCGGTGCGGACGCAGGGTCGTGCGAGGGGGGGGGGTGGGCAGCATGTAACCCAGGAGAAGTGGCAGCGGAGTGTCATGCAGGCAGTGATTATGCTTTGTTGGAGGTAGTGTGGGGCTTAGCTAAGGTATGCCTTGCTAATGAGGGTTTTTCAGAAGTAAAAATTGTTGGTAGGGGGGTGGGCCCACTCTTGCCGCAATTGTGGCTTAATAGTGGAACCTGGGAACTTGAGATGCAGCCCAACATGTAGACCCTCGCCTGCCCTATCCGTTTCTGTGTCGTTCCCATCACTTTCTTGAATTGCCCAGATTTTCACAAATGAAAACCTTAGCGAGCATCGGCGATATACAAAAATGCTCGGGTCGCCCATTGACTTCAATGGGGTTCGTTACTCGAAACGAACCCTCGAGCATCACGAAAGGTTCGTCTCGAGTAACGAGTATCCGAGCATTTTGGTGCTCGCTCACCTCTCGTTGGGACCCATTAGCTTTTCCTATTTATGACACAATCAATGCTCGTGCCAAATTTCATGTTTCTACGACATCGGGAAGTGAGAGAATTAGTGGCAATGATGGAAATTGAACGATCTACGTGGGGGGTGCATTACTGTCGACGACGCTCACACGCGAACAATTTATCATAGCATAGATGTACTATGCCAGTAATCTTCCCAGCAGTGTACTCAACAACTTCCCAAAGTTTCCTGGCGATCGGATGAATGGTGTAGTAGCGCATAAAGGACAGACAGACAGACATTCAATTTTATACATATAGATAGATGATCCTATACTGCATAAAACCATATGGGTTAACCAATTATGACAGGTCATGTAGACTAATATGAAATATTCCCATATTGTAACATCTATATATATAAAATTGAATGTATGTCTGTATGCGTGCGTGCGTGTCTGTCTGTCTGTCTGTTTGTCCTTTATGCGCTACTACACCATTCATCCGATCGCCATGAAACTTTGGGAAGTTGTTGAGTACACTCCTGGGAAGATTATAGGCATAGTACAACTATCCTACGATAAATGGCGCGCGCGCGAGCGTCGTCGCAAGTTACGACCCCCCCCCACGTAGATCGAGTAAGTAAGCCACCTGCTATTGTGATGTCATGACTGATGTCATCAACCTCGGACGCCCTTGAACATGCCCCAACATGTTCTATAAAGCTGCATTGTGATGTCATTAAGGCTCTATTATGACACGTACAGCTTGGAACCACTAGAGCACGCCAGCCAATTACCATTGGAGTGGGTAAACAAGTACTAGGATATCTTCCTAAGAAGCCACAGCAGCCGGATAAATTGTATGTTCCACCCAACGGCTATTTTATTCAGCCCGCAAGGGGGAAGTAGCGGCCTACAAAATCTCATTCAGGTAGGTAGGTTCAGTTCTTGGAGGTTGGGGAATGCTTATGGGCAAGGCCTTATGTCTCATCCCAACTCGATTATTCAATTCTAAGCGCAAAAGAATTAGCATCCAAATTTTATGTACGGAATTGAATTCTCTCACTTCCCAATGTCATGCGGCCGGCCTGAAGTGGGTGTGAAGGGGGTGTGAGTCAGACCTGCCCCTGATTGGCTCAGCGCTGTATATACTATTCTTGATTATTCAATTCGAAGCGCAAAATAATTAGCGTTCAAATTTTACGTACGGAATCTAATTCTCTCATTTCCTGATGTCATAGATAGATAGATAGACAGACTGTATGCAATAACCCAGATAGATAGATAGATAGATAGATAGATAGATAGATAGATAGATAGATAGAGACTGTATGCAATGACACGTACAGCTTGGAACCATAAATACTAGAGCACGCCAGCCATTTACAGTCAGTCTCCATTGGAGTTGGAAGTGGGCAAACATGTACTAGGCTATCTTCCCAAGAAGCCACAGCAGCCGGATAAATTGGATGTTCCACACAACGGCTATTTTATTCAGCCTGCAAGGGAGAAGCAGCGGCCTACAAAATCTCAGTGGTCGCTGCTGCCGTCATCTAGATATATAAAAACGAATGTATGTATGTATGTCTGTCTTCGCAGCAATGCGCGACGGGTACGCTAGTTTGATATAAAAGACTTTTAAGGATTAAATAAAGAGCAAAAGAGGGAAAAACAAAACCAGAGGGAGCGGGGAAGTTTATGTCTAGAGAGGAGCGAGCACCAAGATGCTCGGGTGCTCGTTGCTCGAGTTGAACTTTTTGCCATGCTCGAGAGCTCGTTTCGAGTAACGAACCCCATTGAAGTCAATGGGCGCTCGAGCATTTTTGAATATGACCGATGCTCCGCATAGGTCACCACTTGTGAAAAACCAGAATACATCCGAAAGTCAAGGAAACACCACAGAAACAGATAGGCAAGGACAGGGGCAGCATGCAGGGCTGCATCTCAGGCTCCCAGGTCTCACTATTAAGCCACAATAGGGGCTAGAGTCTGCCCCCACCCCAGCCCCCCTAACAATTTTTACTTCGAACCAACCCTCATTAGCAAGGCACACCTTAGCTAAGCACCACACTACCTGCAACCAAGGACAATCACTGCCTGCGGGTCACACTGCTGCCACTTCTCCTGGGTTACATACTGCCTAACCCCCGCACGACTCTGTGTCCACAGCGCACACAAAAGTGTCCCTGCGCAGCCTTCAGCTGCCCTCATGCCACATGCTCGCTTCATAGCCACACCGCCCTCATGTCTATTTCTCAGTGGGTCTGCGATGAAGAGGAACCGGAGGCACACACTGCAGAGGGTTGGCAGGGCCAGGCAACGACCCTCTTCGAAAAGGTTAGGCGATAGCCCACAATGCTGTTGAGAATTAATGATAAATTGACCTACAATCATCATTCCAATCCCGTGCCACCTCCGTCGCAAAAATTTCACGAGCCGCAAACGTGGGCATAAAGGGGACTCAGGTGCCAGACCAGCACTTCTACACATCTCCACAATGCAGCAATACTCTGTGTGGGAAGTATGTGAGCGGGCCCTGGGTCAGGCTCGGTCCCAGCAAACAGCTTGTGTGGCCCAAGGTGCTGCGAGTGACAGCAATGGGGAATCCATGTGTCCACACACTACTCATTGTGTTTGGGTGTCAGATACCTCATCGGCAACGCAAGGGGAAAGCCATCTGCACTCTGCCCCCTACCCAAGTCAGTGAGTGTCTTTGTGCCAGACAGGTCAAAAACCGAAATGGGACGTCTGTGTGCACCCACAGCATGGGTGGTTCCAAGGAAATTTAAAGACAAAAGACAGTATGCATGAAGAAATCAGAGAGCCCAAAGATGCCAGACTTTCACTGCGCCGAGGACATAGGCATCTGCACAAACCCTCAGCAATCGCGGGCATATAGTGGACTCCGATGCTAGCGCAGCTGTAAACGTCTCATTTGTGCAGTATTGTTCCTCTTGTTTGGCCCAAACCAGTGCCCCAGATAACTGTGGTAACAAGGAGAAAATACATATTGGCCTCGGCCCACAATCCATGCCCTAGTCAGCCAGTGTTTTTGGGCCAGATAGGTAGAATACAGCAATGGGAAGACTTAGTGCACCCATAGTATACACAGACTCCTGTAATATTCCTGTAGCAAAGGTATAAGCAGACCCCAGTAACATTTCTGTAGCAGAAGTATAGGGAGACCCCTGTAACATTTCTGTAGCAGAAGTATAGGCAGACCCCTGTAGCATTTATGTAGCAGCAGTGTAGGCAGACCCCTGTAACATTTTCGTAGCAGCAGTATAGGCAGACCCCAGTACCATTTCTGTAGTAGACGTATGGGCAGACCCCAGTAACATTGCTGTAGTAGAAGTATGGGCAGACCCCAGTAACATTTTTGTAGCAGAAGTATACGCAGACCCCTGTAACATTTATGTAACAGCAGTATAGGCAGACCCCAGTAACATTTCTGTAGCAGAAGTATAGGCAGACCCCTGTAATGTTTTTGTAGCAGCAGTATAGGCAGACCCCAGTACCATTTCTGTAGCAGAAGTATAGACAAACCCCAGTAACATTTCTGTAGCAGAAGTATAGGCAGACCCTAGTAACATTTTTGTAACAGCAGTATAGGCAGACCCCTGTAACATTTCTGTAGCAGAAGTATAGGCAGACCCCTGTAATGTTTTTGTAGCAGCAGTATAGGCAGACCACAGCACCATTTCTGAGGAGAAGTATAGGCAGACCCCTGTAACATTTACGTGGCAGAAGTATAGGCAGACCCCAGTAACCTTTTTGTAGTAGAAGTATAGGCAGACCCCAGTAACATTTTTGGGGTAGAAGTATAAGCAGACCCCAGTAACATTTCTGTAGCAGAAGTGTAGGCAGACCCTAGTAACATTTTTGTAGCAGAAGTATAGGCAGACCCCTGTAATGTTTTTGTAGCAGCAGTATAGGCAGACCCCAGTACCATTTTTGTAGCAGCAGTATACACAGACCCCAGCACCATTTCTGTAGCAGAAGTATAGGCAGACCCCAGTAACAATTCTGTAATAGAAGTATAGGCAGACCCCTGTAACATTTACGTGGCAGAAGTATAGGCAGACCCCAGTAACATTTTGTAGTAGAAGTATAGGCAGACCCCAGTAGTATTTTTGGGGTAAAAGTATAGACAGACCCCAGTAACATTTCTGTAGCAGAAGTATAGGCAGACCCTTGTAACATTTTTGTAACAGATGTATACGCAGACCCCAGTAACACTTTTGTATCAGAAGTATACGCAGACCCCTGTAACATTTATGTAACAGCAGTATAGGCAGACCCCTGTAACATTTCTGTAGCAGAAGTATAGGCAGACCCCTGTAATGTTTTTGTAGCAGCAGTATAGGCAGACCCCCAGTACCATTTCTGTAGCAGAAGTATAGGCAGACCCCTGTAATATTTACGTGGCAGAAGTATAGGCAGACCCCAGTAACATTTTTGTAGTAGAAGTATAGGCAGACCTCAGTAACATTTTTGGGGTAGAAGTATAAGCAGACCCCTGTAACATTTTTGTAGCAGAAGTATAGGCAGACCCCTGTAATGTTTTTGTAGCAGCAGTATAGGCAGACCCCAGTACCATTTTTGTAGCAGCAGTATACACAGACCCCTGTAACATTTACGTGGCAGAAGTATAGGCAGACCCCAGTAACATTTTTGTAGTAGAAGTATAGGCAGACCCCAGTAACATTTTTGGGGTAGAAGTATAGGCAGACCCCTGTAACATTAATGTGGAAGAAGTATAGGCAGGCAGACCCCAGTAAAATTTCTGTAGCAAGAGTATAGGCCAACTCCTGAAACACTGGGGTACCATGAGTGTAGGCGAAGGCCGAAAAAATTAGTGTACCAACAGTACAAATGTCCCCCTGAAAAATTGCTTAACCGAGAGGGCAGGTAAAACCCATAAATATTTTTTGAAAGATACAGCTCGCTGTTGCTTAATTTGTAACAGAGGCTGGAGGCAGCCCTGTTAAAAAAAAATTGGTTCATGTTAAAGTATCAATACTTTTGAATCTTTTTAAAAATTGTAAAAAAACTTCTTAGATGAGCCTTTTGGGCAGCAGAAAAATTGGCAGTTCAGCGTGATAACATGTTGTTTCAGGAGGAGGAGTAGGAGGAGCAGGACTAATATCAGAGACAGACTGACAAAGCTAAATGCCCCGTTTTTCCGGTGATAGAGAAGAATGCTTTTATCTACGGTTGCAGCGAAAAGAATCTTTAGGTTCTGCTGCTCTCCGCCGGTGGAGAAGAGAAGTCTGGGGAAATCCAGGCTTTGTTCATCTTTATGAGTTTAAGCATGTCATCACTGGCAGTTGACAGGCGGGTAAGCTTATCCGTGATGATACCCCAGCTGCACTAAACACCCTGACAAGATGCTAGCGGCAGGGCAAGCCAGCACCTCCAGGGCATACAGCGCAAGTTCGTGCCACGTGTAAAGCTTTGACACCCAATAGTTGTATGGAGCAGAGCCATGACGGAGGACGGTGGTACGATCGGCTACGTACTCCCTCACCACGATGCCGCCCATGTTGGAGTTGGTATTCCACTATTGCTCTATGCTGCTCATAAAGCCTGGCCAACATGTGCTGTGTAGAATTCCACTGTGTGGGCACGTTGCACAGCAGTCAGTGCTCTGGCAGATTAAACCAATGTTGCAGGGTCCTCAGGGTGGCAGCGTTCATGGTGGACTTGTGGAAATTTGCACTGACATGGTGCACCATGCCAAGCAGGTCAGATAAGTTTTTCAGAAACCACTGAACCACCAGATTGAAGATGTGGGCCAGGCATGGCACGTGTGTGAGGCTGCCGAGCTGCCACCAGGTTACGGCCGTTGTCACACATGACCATGCCCGGTTGGAGGCTCAGCGGCGAAAACCTGAGGTCGGTCTGCTCTGTCAGACCCTGCAACAGTTCGGGGGCCATGTGTCTCCTGTCACCTAAGCTGAGTAGTTTCAGCACGGCCTGCTGACGCTTGCCCACCGCTGTGCTGCCATGCAGCGCCACACCGACAGCTCACACTTTTTAATTGAGAGGTAGAGGTTGTGTAGAAGGAGGAGGAGGAGGGGGAGGGTTTAGAGGAGGTGGCATAGACCGTTGCAGATACCAGCACTGAGGTAGGACCCGTTATTCTGGGCGTGGGTAGGACGTGAGTGGTCCCAGGCTCCACCAAATTCACCCAATGTGCCGTCAGGGAGATATAGTGGCCCTGCCCGCCCGTACTTGTCCATGTGTCCGTGGTTAAGTGAACCTTCCCAGTAACCGCGTTGGTGAGTGCACGATTTATGTTGCAGGAAACGTGCTGGTGTAGGGCTGGGAAGGCACACCGGGAAAAATAGTGGCGACTGGGGACTGAGTAGCGCGGGACCGCTGCCGCCATCATGTTTTTGAAAGCCTCCGTTTTCACAAGCCTGAATGGCAGCATCTCCAGGCTGATTAATTTGGCAATGTGCACGTTTAAAGCTTGTGAGTGCGGGTGCGTGGCGGCGTATTTCCGCTTTCGCTCCAACGCTTGCGCTAGCGACAGCTGAACGCTGCACTGGATGGGGCCGAGGACAGTGGAGGTGAGGGTGTGGGTGCAGGCTGGGAGGCACTCGTGCCTGTGTCCTGAGAGGGGGGTTGGATCTGAGTGGCAGGTTGGGGCACAGGGGGAGAGGCAGTGGTGCAACCCGGAGGCGGTGAACGGCCTTCCGCCCACCTTGTGGGGTGCTTGGCCATCATATGCCTGTGCATGCTGGTGGTGGTGAGACTGGTAGTGGTAGCTCCCCGGCTGATCTTGGTGCGACACAGGTTGCACACCACTGTTCGTCGGTCATTTGCGCTCTCACTGAAAAACATCCACACCTTTGAACACCTAGCCCTCTGCACACAGGCTTGGCGCAAGGGGGTGCTTTGGGAAACAGTTGGGGGATTCTTCACTCTGCCTCTCCCCCTGGCCACCCACTGCTTCTTCTAACCTGTCCTGCTGCTGCATTTGCCTCCCTCTCTGAAGACCTGTCCTCAGTAGGCTTAGCAAACCAGGTGCAGTCAGTCACTTCATCGTCCAGCTGCTCTTCCTCCGAATCCTCTGTGCGCTCCTCCCTCCGACTTACTGCCCTTACTACTACCTCACTGATAGACAACTGTGTCTCATCATCATCATCCTCCTCCTTACCCACTGAAAGTTCTTGAGACACTTGCCGGAAGTCCCTAGCCTCATCACCCGGACCCCGGGAACTTTCCAAAGGTTGGGCATCGGTCACGACAAACTCCTCAGGTGAGAGAGGAACCATTTTTTCCCACTCATGGCAGGGGCCCGAGAACAGTTCCTGGGAGTCTGCCTGCTCATCAGAATATGTCATTTTCATTGAGTGAGGAGGCTGGGAGGAAGGAGGAGCAGCCGCCAGAGGATTCAGAGTTGCAGCAGTGGACTGCGTAGAAGACTGGGTGGTCGATACATTGCTGAATGCATTTTCTGCCATCCACGACAGGACCCGCTCACACTGCTCTGTTTGTAATAAAGGTCTACCACGGGGAGCCATAAATTGTGATAAGAAGCTGGGGACCCCAGAAACTTGCCTCTCTCCTAATCCCGCAGCAGCCGGCTGTGATTCACCTGGACCAGGAACTCGGCCTGTGCCCACACCCTCACTTGGACCTCCGCGTCGTCGTCCGCGTCCACGTCCTCGACCCCTACCCCTATCCCTCATCATGGCGGATTACGAATAGAGCAGGGGCCAAATAAATTACCCCACTGTACAGCACTGACAACTGGGCCTTAATTCACCGGACATAGAGACTTGTAGATAGCGGAGGCTCTATGCTATGACTAGGAAAAAAATTACCCGCTGTCTTGCGCTGATACCTTGGGGTAATTTACTGCTCGCAGAGACTTGTAGATTATAGAGGCTGTGTGAAGTGGGAGAAGACTGTAAAACCAGTGGAAAGTGCTGGTAACTGCAGCAATCAACCCCACTAACGGAAATGGTATTGTGGGACGCTCTGCACCGCGGCTGAGCTGAAATACTTTGCAGTGGCCCCGGTAATATTACAGTACTGTTTAGCGGTGAGACCGCGGTCTAATTCACTGCAGACAGAGAACAGTATAAATAATTATGGAATTATTTGCGTTCACTTTCACACTGAAAGTGGAATTGTAACGCAAACTCCAGGCAGAAAAAAATAATATGGAAGGCTGCAAACAGGCCTTACTGTGCAATAGTGAAGCACTACAACTCCCAGCAGACACCCAGTAAAATGCAGACGGTCAGATGCAGCCCAACGAAGGAGCTTCTGTTTTTTTTTTTTTAAATGAATACATGCTGTATAGTGTGCATATCACTTTCCCTCTATAAGTGGCTGTGTTGGCCCTACAATGTGCGTATAACTCACTTCAGACACAGACCGGTGTAAATAATTATGGAATTATTTGCATACACTTTCACGCTGACAGCGGTATTGTAACGCAAACTCCAGCCAGAAAAGAAAAAATTACGGAAGCCTGCAAACCGGCCTAGCTGTGTAATACTGAAGCACTACAACTCACAGCAGACACCCAGTAAAATGCAGACGGTCAGATGCAGCCCAACAAAGGAGCTTTTTTTTTTTTTTTTGAAAATGAATACAGGCTGTATAGTGTGTATGTATATCGCTTTCCCTGTAGAAGTGGCTCTGGCCTACGCTGTGCGTATAATTCACTGCAGACACAGACCGTTGTAAATAATTATGGAATTATTTGCGTATACTTTCACGCTGAGAGCGGTATTGTAACGCAAACTCCAGCCAGAAAAAAATAATACGGAAGGCTGCAAACAGGCCTAGCTGTGTAATACTGAAGCACTACAACTCCCAGCAGACACCCAGTAAAATGCAGACGGTCAGAGGTAGCCCTAAGAAGGACCGTTGGGGTTCTTGTAGACAGGATCCTACAATACCACTTTCCCTATCTCAGCAGCACTTTCCCTATACTCTGTATTATGGACTGCAGACTGAGAACGCTATAGCTGTAATGGCCTACACAGCCAGAGATGAAAAAAAAGAATTTGTGCAAAACTGCTCCCAGCCAGCCACAACAGTAATGCACATGGTCAGATGTGGCCCTAAGAAGGACCCCCTATACTCTCCCAGTGTGTGTCTGAGGCGAGCCGCGGGTGGGACGGCGTTAAATACTCGGCGGTCACTTGATCTCTCCAGCGACTCACTGCAGAGGAGTGGGATAGGGCTGGCACGTCACAGGAGGAAGTGGTAATGCCTTCCCTGCATGTCTATTGGCTAAAAAATGGCGCTAAACATGCAGGGAATGAAATGGAATTGACTCGAGTACTGCGTGGTGCTTGTCTCGAGTAATGAGCATCTCGAGCACCCTCATGCTCGAACGAGCATCAAGCTTGGACGAGTGTGCTCGCTCATCTCTAGTGCTTATATATTTTTTAGCGACAGTTTTTTCCGAAAAATAACTAAAGGTGTTTCTTGTAGTGATTTCTCTAAGCAGGGGTCACTTTTAAGAATACCCCAATGTTTTTTCAGGATGGTTTTAATACTGTGATGTTGAATATTACATTTCGTAATTAATGAAATTCTATTCTCATGAGTATTATTCTTATTCTTCTTTTTGTCACCCATGGTTATTATTGGTGGCTCATTTCCAATGCTCTTTTGTAGGCAGATTCTATTAAAAGTGGAGGGTAGCCTTTGGTAGCTAATCTTTGTTTCAGGATTTTGGCCCGTTCTTCATATGCCATCACTGTTGAGCAATTCCTGCGGATCAGGAGAAATTGGCCATAGCGAATGTTTGTTCTCCATTTAATGTTATCATTGGCTGACAGTCAGGTTTAATCTCACTGGTGCAGAGCTCCAAGGGTGGGAAACAAACATACAAGTCTCAATGAAGGGCAGGTAGAGAGAGATGATAAAAGGAAGTAACGCAGAGCAGTTAGTAGACTCAGCCAGGTGCGTGTGAGGAGAGTTTGAAGTTTCTGTATTCAGCGATGAGGAGTGTTCGGCGAGTTATTCTCATTCAAGGTCGAGTGTGGTGCACAATCCGCTCCCTTGTTGTTCTACAGCAGAGTTCCAGAAGACCCTTTCAGAGGTGCATCTTTATCAAACAGAGAGTTACAGCTACCCGGTGAAATCAAGGCTAGGATCAGCATATTCTCACTAGTCTCTCTGCTTCACAAAAATACCTTCAGTTAAAGTAAACTCAAATCTGTTCATCTAACTTCACTAGTAGGGAAAGTTGTCAAATAAATCAGCCTTCAGCTAAATATTAGAGAGAGCATTGAAAATCAGAATATCATAAGATCAAAATTATTGTATCTTGCCTGTCTTATATTGCATCCTTGTTCACCTGAGACAAAGCCCTCTACAGAAAGTTGTAAAGTTAACGTGTTGTTTACCAATACCACAGTTAGTAAAACTTCTCACTCTCAGTTTACTAAACTATACTGGACTGGTCTCTGTTATTTTTGCGTCATCATCAACAGCAGTTTCCAAATATAGTGTGGCGTCACCATGACACCAAAAGGCCTCCAGCCATACCAACTGTAAGTGTATTGGGGTGTTACACAACCTCTCACATTACAAAAATGCACCTTCTCTCAAATTTTGTAAACTGGATGAAATTTCTTCTCTGCCTCTAGTGGTCAACAAGCTCTATACAAGCGGAAAAAGAGATCCACTACATAGAGGGAGCATCTAAGAGCCTTTTTATAGGCCAAGGACAGAACCACTTTTAGGCCCTCAGGTGACAAGACCATTCATCTGATCACGTCACAACTCTCATCATTTACATATCTGCCTGAAATGTAACTGCATCCCGAGTTTTGCAGCAACATGACAACTTCTTCTGGGAGCAAAGAGTATACTTTTTCCGATCAGTTCCCTGTGTTTTGTTAACCTACTGAATGTATTTTGATATAACATTGAGAACACATGTAAAAAATATGACTGCAGGAGTTGACTATTCAGGGTTTGCCTATTACCATAGTGATACATAGGTCTTCATATAGCCGCAGGCTCAAAAAGGTAGAACATTTTTAATCAAGACCTAATGCAAAGTTATATTATTTTTGATTTAGATACATTCAGATAATTAATAGAGATGAGCGAGTTTACTCGCTAAGGCTAACCACTCGAGCGAGTAGTGTCTTAGTCGAGTATCTGCCTGCTCGTCTCTAAAGATTCGGGTGCCAGCGGCGGCGGGGAGTGGCGGGGGAGAGCGGGGAGGAACGGAGGGGAGATCCCTCTCTCCCTCTCTCCCCCCTGCTTACCGCCGCAACTCACCTGTCACCCACGCCGGCAGCCGAATCTTTAGAGACAAGCAGGCAGGTACTCGAATAAGGCACTACTCGCTCGAGTAGTTAGCCTTAGCGAGTATTCTCGCTCATCTCTAATAATTAACAAAAATGGTTATGAAAGTTTACATAGCCTTTCTGAGTATATATCATATCTTTTGAAGAAATTTCTGCAAAGTTCTATAAATCTGAGTGAGACTTGAGAAATTCATGCACATGCTGCAGAAACTACCTCCTTAGAATATATTCACACTGAGCAGAATTTTTTTTTGCAGAACTTTCCCCTCTATACATTTTAATAGCTTGAGCTGAAACAAAAAGGTACTGGAAAGGTACCCTATATATCAGGTAATAGAGTAAGCATTGTACCTTCTTGTATAAAGTATTTAAGAACTCCGGATAGCTGTGGATCTTCATTAATGTTCAGGAGATGAGGAAAAGACTGCATCATGCGCCTCTCCTGGAAACAAATATATGTTAACTCAAACTGATGAATCTACAAACAGTGTGCTGCTATGGACAATCCCTTTTTGCTGGAATAGTTCCAGAACTAGAAGTTGATCACCAAGTGTACTACGGGTGGGATCCCAGCTGATGGGGAACCTGACAGCAAGTATTCAATTCTTCATCAGTGTCACCACTGGGAAAGTTGAGTAAAACAGCACTTGTTGAAATCAATAAGCTGTCAAGTGGTAGCGCTTTGTCATCCGGTAATAAATGTGACACTGCCTATAAAGGGTGGTTTCACATCTGTGGCAGGAATTCCATTTTTATGCTCTGTTCAGGTAGCAAGAAAAGAGAATCTCTGCGGCCGAACGGGAACCAATTGACTATAATGGGGTCCACCCTTTTTCCTCTCAGGTGCCCGCCTTTCGTATGGAAGAAAAAGCACAGCACATAGCGCTTTTTACCCAGTATTTTCAGCTAGATCTGCGATGGCCTAAGTCTGCTTTCAAACGACTGAGAAATTCACACGAAATTTGTGCATTGCGAGATGCATGAATATTAACCCTATTGTTATGAATGAAGTCATATACATGAGCACTGTTTTCCCACATTGCATTATGGTATGGGAAAAAATCCTGCATGTCCTATTTTCTCGCATTTCTCGGAATGCATTGCCTATTGTTTTCAACACATTGCACTGTGGGTGATATGCACACAAGTGTGATGCAAGGTTTCCCATTGAAAACACTTTGCTGAAGTGATGGGAAGACAGAAAAAAACACCTGACAGCGTGAAAAAGCACGCCTGCCCGTATGTAGATAGAGTTCAGTAAAAATGTAAGTTCATTAAACATGTAAGCACCAAGTCCTGACCAACTTCTAGGGTGACATTTTCTTGGCAGACTGTTTTTGAGGGGTGGTTTGCCATTGCCTTCCCCAGTCATCTATATTCCCCCCCCAGCAATCAGGGTACTCATTTTACCAAACTCAGAAGAATGGAAGGCTGAGTCAACCTTGAGCCGGCTACTTGAATCATGTGGGGATTGAACCCACAACCATCAGGTTGTGAGTGAGAGCATTTTGTTACCATGACACTCTGCACCACATGAGGCTCTGTTTTAAACCAGACAACCCCTTTAATGAAATGTAGGCCTTTTTCGCTACAAAATGATCGCTACAAAATGGCTGCATGTGAAGCTCATAGTTTCCAATGGGTTCTTTCACATGAGCAATGTTATATAGCCTGAAGGAACCCATTGGAAACTATGTGCGTCACATGCATGCGTTTTCTAGCAATGATTTTTTTGCAAGATTTTGTAGTCTGTGAGAAAGAGGCCTTAGTGATGCAAAACTTATATTTAGTATGACAAACTTTAGAGGCACATATACCAAGCTGAATGTGTGGCCTAGGCTCGGGAAGATAAAGATGGCACAAATTGTATGTTGGGTTTATCAAAGTTCTCATAAACAATCTGCATAAAAAGTATTTTTTAAAGATATATATGTAGGTATAATTGTAGTCCTGAGGAAACATACGAACTCATGAGAAAAAACATTTGATAAATGACATGTAATCACAGGTGGGACAAGCTGTTTTGGTGCCCAAGGCAGAGGCTTTGGAATGTGCAAGTCACACACCCTGAATTACTGAAAGGCAGCATAATAGTTGTCTGATAATCCTTCAGTCGCCAGCTACCAGGCCTGTTTTAAACTTGTAATGTGCACTTGCTGTGCTGAACATGCATGCAATGTTGTGTGTTTGTGCATATTTGTATTTGGTTGAGTCATACAGCTTTATCATCTGCTAAGATATGCCATCCAATGTAAAGGCAGTGGCGTAGCAAACTGGGTGCGGGACGCCCCGGGTGCTATCAGTGAGGGGGTGACAGCTCAGCCAGTCAGCTGTGGCTGCGCGTGGATAAGCTACTATTGGAGCTGCTGCAGGAGAAGCAGTGCCTGCTGGTCACCCTGTCAGCACTCTGCCCGGGAGCCAAATATGACTGACTGCTGCAGAAGAGCTTCCCCGTACAGCCCAGTCTGTCAGAAACCATTCACAGAGCCTGCACTGCCCTCTAGCATCGGTTAATCCTCCACCAGCAGTCCTGTCAGCATATTTCCCTTTCAGCCGCAGTTCTCCGGCGCGGCGCATTCAGCCAATCAGCTGGCTGGAATCGGCACCGCGTGACTACACAGCGTGCACGCGGATTGCCTTCAGCAGCCGTGTGCACTACACACTACAGTTAAGCAGACGTGAACTACACACCACACTTAAGCAGTACAGGGTTAGGTTTAGGGTTAACTAACCCCAACCCTAACCCCAACCCTAAACCTAACCCCCAACCCTAACCCTAACCCTAACCACTAACCCTAAACCTAACCCTAAACCTAACCCCGTGCTGCTTAAGTGTAGTGTGTAGTGCACATCTGCTTAACTGTAGTGTGTAGTGCACACGGCTGCTGAAGGCAATCCGCGTGCACGCTGTGTAGTCACGTGGTGCCGACTCCAGCCAGCTGAATGCGCCACGCCGGAGAACTGCGGTTGAAAAGGGTAATATGCGTCCTGTCATGAGGGGACAGGCAGACCTGTAGAGTTGGCAGCTTCCAGGACCTGTGGTGATGTCACTGTCATGTGATACCATGTGTGGGAGGAGTCAGGGATCACATGATCACAGCGGGAGATCAGTAAATGTAGGACTCTGCTGTGTTCTGTGTGTGGGTGTGTTGGAGCTGTGGGGGGCAGGATGGATGGATGGAGTGGGTGAGTGGAGCTGTGTGTGTGTGATGTGTGGGGATCAGGATGGATGTAGCAGAGCTGTGTGTGTGACATCGGGGGTCAGGATGGATGTAGCGGAGTTGTGTGTGTGATGTCTGGGCATCAGGATGGATGTACCGGAGCTGTGTGTGTGTGATGTGTGGGGATCAGGATGATGTAGTGGAGCTGTGTGTGAGATGTGTGGGGGTCAGGATGGATGTAGCAGAGCTGTGTGTGTGTGATATCTAGAGAGCATGAGCTGTGTGTGTTATATATGAGAAGCAGGATGGATGTAGCGGAGTTGTGTGTCTGTGATGTGTGGGGCTCAGGATGCATGTAGCTGGGGATTAGGGTGGATGTAGCGGAGTTGTGTGTGTGATGTCTGGGGATTAGGATGGATGTAGCGGAGTTGTGTGTGTGATCAGGATGGATGTAGTGGAGTTGTGTGTTTGATGTCTGGGGGTCAGGATGAATGTAAGGGAGCTGTGTGTGTGCTGTCTTGGGATCAGGATGGATGGAGTGGAGCTGTGTGTGTGATGTCTGGGGATTAGTATAGATGTAGCAGAGTTGTGAGTGTGATGTGTGGGGATCAGGATGGATGTAGCAGAGTTGTGTGAGTGATGTCTGGGGATCAGGATTGATGCAGCAGAGTTGTGTGTGTGATGTCTGCTGATCTGGATGGATGTAGCAGAGCTGTGTGTGATGTCTGGGAATTAGGATGGATGTAGCGGAGTTGTGTGTGTGATGTCTGGGGATCAGGATGAATGTAAGGGAGCTGTGTGTGTGCTGTCTTCGGATCATAATGGATGGAGTGGAGCTGTGTGTGTGATGTCTGGGGATTAGTATAGCTGTAGCAGAGTTGTGAGTGTGATGTGTGGGGATCAGGATGGATGTAGCAGAGTTGTGTGTGTGATGTCTGGGGAGTAGGATGGATGTAGCGGAGTTGTGTGTGTGATGTGTGGAGATCAAGATAGGTGGAGTGAAGCTCTGGGGATCAGGATGGATGTAGCGGAGCAGTGTGTGATGTCTGGGGATTAGTATGTATGTAGCAGAGTTGTGTGTGCGATGTGTGGGGATCAGGATGGATGTAGCGGAGTTGTGTGTCTAATGTCTGGGGAGCAGGATGGATGTAGTGGAGTTGTGTGTGTGATGTCTGGGGATCAAGATAGATGGAGTGGAGCTCTGGGGGTCAGGATGGATGTAGCGGAGCTGTGTGTGCAATGTGGAGGGGTCAGAACGGATGTAACAGAGCGGTTTGTGATGTCTGGGAATCTGAATGGATGTAGCAGAGTTGTGTGTGTGTGTGTGTGATGTCTGTGGATTAGAATAGATGTAGCGGAGTTGTGTGTGCGCAATGTGTGGGGGTCAGGATGGATGTCCGGCTGGCCCTGCAGTGACAGTATCGGGACCCGAGGATGAGAGCAAAGGAGCAGTAAATGTGGTACAACGAGTTATGTACCATGTACTGGATGTAATCTTGTATGTTTAGGTGGTATACATTATACCAGCTGTACATATAATTTTGTACAGGACATATCCAGGTTATATCAGCATCACTATATACAGGGGATGTATATCTGCTATATATAGTGATATGGAGCATGCTGGGGTAACCTGTGAATCTCCTGTATATAATTATACTAGCTGATATACCCGGCTTTGCCCGAGTTAATTTGGTACTGGTGTTTATCTGGTGTTCACACGGAAATCTTATGAAGTCATGGTTACTTTAGAGATACCGGAAAAACATATGTTCACCATTTTGCGTAGTTCTCTGTGTTACCCAGGAAACACCACGGGAGGTAACCATGCAACGTTTCCTTTATATAAAATGACATCAGGAAGTGAGAGAATTAGATTCCATAGGTAAAATGTGGACGCTAATTCTTCTGCGCTTAGAATTGAACAATCGAGGTGGGACCCATTAGCTTTTGCTATTTATGACATAATCAATGCTCGTGCCAAATTTCACGTTTCTATAACACCGCAAAGTGAGAAAATTATATTCCTATTTATGACATAATCAATGCTCGTGCCAAATTTCACATTTCTATGACACCGGAAAGTGAGAAAATTACATTCCGTACGTAAAATTTGGACGCTAATTCTTTTGCGCTAGAATTGAATATTCGAGTTAGGACCAATTAGCTTTTCCTATTTATGACAAAATCAATGCGCCAAATTTCACGTTTCTATGACACCGGAAAGTGAGAAAATTACATTCCGTACGTAAAATTTGGATGCTAATTCTTTTGCGCATAGAATTGAATAATCAAGTTGGGACCCATTAGCTTTTCCTATTTATGACAATCAATGCTCGTGCCAAATTTCACGTTTCTATGACACTGGAAAGTAAGAAAAATACATTCCGCACGTAAAATTTTGACGCTAATTCTTTTGCGCATAGAATTGAATAATGGAGTTGGGACCCATTAGTTTTTCCTATTTATGACATAATCAATGCTCGTGCCAAATTTCCCGTTTCTATGACACTGGAAAGTGAGAAAAATACATTCCGTACGTAAAATTTTGACGCTAATTATTTTGTGCATAGAATTGAATAATCGAGTTGGGACCCATTAGCTTTTCCTATTTATGACATAATCAATGCCCATGCCAAATTTTACGTTTCTATGACACTGGAAAGTGAGAAAAATACATTCCGTACGTAAAATTTTGATGCTAATTCTTTTGCGCATAGAATTGAATAATCGAGTTGGGACCCATTAGCTTTTCCTCTTTATGACATAATCAATGCCCGTGCCAAATTTTAAGTTTCTATGTGAGAAAATTACATTCCATACGTAAAATTTGGACGCTAATTCTTTTGCCCTATATCCGAGGGACGCAAGAAAAAAAATATATATAAAATTTAACCTTTATTATTGACTAAACTAAAATACGTGAAGGCCTTATCAAATTTTAATAAAACCTCTATTAAATAGCGGCATATACAGTTGGTTCTATGTATCTCTACTAGGAGAGATCCACCATGACCCAGAGGATATCTGTCACTGTTTGAACCTGATCACCACATAATGGATTTCATGAAGTGGTGTCAAAAACATAGATATCCTCGGGTCAAATAGCAATAATGAGTAATACTCTCGCTTGCTTGAGTAAAAAGGGCTGTATACCCTCAGAGGATGTTTATATATAACTCCGAGGATATCTACCACACTTCAAGAATATCACATATATCACTGTGATAAAAAAGTGGAATTCGTGATATGTTAAATTCTAGGGTAGATTTAAATGGTAGAGAATCCCCTTATTGAAGCAACGATCATTGCTATAGAACTTGGATTTCACCTATACTAGGTTTTCTTGGTATATAAATCATAGTACGGTAAAATACCAGGTTCAATGAACTGAACCAATCCATAAGTTGCAGTAAAATGAAAGAAAGATCAGCACATATGCTCTTGTGCCAAGCGTCTTTCCCTTTAACGGCAATATCACACGCCGTGACTGCTCTTTTGTTTGTGCTTCTCAAGCACTAGGGTGAGCTGACAGGTGCATATAAGGAGAATCCCTTAATTGGTTACAGGATCTCTATATGCCCTCTCTATTTTTAGATATATGTCTCACCCTCAATGTCAGGGATGCATTGGAGTCAGATGGCCCATCAGGAGTTACCATCAAATTTTTTTTTTATGTCTCACAATGCCAACCCTAACCTCCTCTATTAAAACCCCATCGACGCGTTTCAATAGTTTAAATGTTTATGACTGTGTCATCAGGATTGTTTAGATACAAGCAGCCGTCTAGGCTTAGGTGCAAACAGCCTGACGGCTGTGTAAAAATGAGCAGCGCTGGTAAGTTAGCCTCAGATAGAGGCTTATATGTTCAAAGCCACGCCTCCCTTCCCAGGGGGCTTGTCCCGGCCAGCCAATGGGCTAAAGAGCAGTTCTCCGCTGTCATCTGGGGATGCGTTGGTACGGCGTCGCTGCGCATACGCATAGGAATCGGGAGCACGGCGCCAACCATGCCAACCAGTGACACGGCGGCGGCCGCGTTATCCGGCAACCACGCACAGCGTGATGACGCAGAGCTGATGCCGGGCACTGATAGTCCCTGGATGGGCAATCGCGGAACGGGATTTCCCAGTACATGAATGCGCAACGATGATTTGACCTTACAGTAGGGGCAGATGTTACTGTGTTCTATTATAGATAATTCACCTATTACTTATCGGGCTAAATGCATCAAAGAGGGTTTATATAGATGATATATACAGATGGTAAGTACTGTATGATGCAATTGCTTGTACTCGTATTATAAACTCCCCCTTATGGTATATGGGGTGCATGTTACTACATAGTGTGTATACCTTAGCTATTGACACCCTTTACATCTTATTTGTTATATTTACATGCATATGTTTTTGGGTGACCATTATGACTCCCATGTTATAATTTATATGCATCCAATGCATCTGTCTATTATTCATCTATTAATTATTTGACTATTAAATTAATAGTCCATGATGATACAAGTACCACCCAAGATGCACAAACTCTGCATGATGATTTAGATATCTATGATGTATATAAGAACACTTATTAAGCCTCTAAATCTGTAATCCAACATTAAATGCAGAAGAGAATTTAAATAAATGCCGCAAATGATAAACTCTCATTCAAGCCTTTCGGCGCGCAGGAATGTAGTCGATGGATCCATTTGGTTTCCTTTTGCATCAACCTCCTATCCACATTGCCCCTTCTGCCATTTTCTCGAATAATCTCAATACCCTGAAATGTTACCGATTCTGGATTATTATTATGTTTTTCACGTACGTGAATCGCAAGGCTCGTATTTTCGCTATGGTTAATGTTCCTGACATGTTCCAATACTCGTCTTCTTAATTGGCGGATGGTTTTGCCGATGTAATCGAGCGGACATGTACAAGTGGCTTTATATACGACACCCATGGGTCTGCAGTTAATGAAATCCATTATTCGGTACTCTTTGCCCGTGGACGAACTTGTGAAGGTCATCCCACATTTGATATATTTGCAGGCCTTACAGCCCGCACAGCGATATGTACTTTTAGGCAAGTCTGATCCTAACCAGGGTATGGAAGTTACTTTTGGAGAAAACAGGCTATGGACCAATCTATCTCTCAGATTGCGTCCGCGTCTGTAGGTTATCAGGGGTTTTGTTGGGAGGTATTCCTCAAGGTCTTTGTCTCTCCTCAGTATGTCCCAATATTTGTTCAGGATTTGTCTAATTTCGTGTGACCGATCGTCATATGTGCCAATTAAACGGATCTTAGCGTCATCATTAATGCGTTTTTTTGGTTTGAGAAACTCTTCTCTCCTATTTTTCTTGGCAAATTGATCAGCTATCTCTACCACCTCTTGTGGATATCCCCTGTCGGCAAACCTCCGACTCATCTCTCTAGATTTAATCTCATAATCATCCTCGGATGTACAATTACGTCTCGTTCTGATGAATTGCCCTTTGGGGATCCCCTTTTTAAGGGATCTGGGATGGTGACTTTCCCAGTGTAACAGGGTGTTGGTGGCAGTCGTTTTACGATAGATTGACGTCTGTAAAGAACCATCGTCACACTTTATCACAGTGGTATATGTGATATTCTTGAAGGGTGGTAGATATCCTCGGAGTTAAATATAAACATCCTCTGAGGGTATACACCCCTTTTTACTCAAGCAAGCGAGAGTATTACTCATTATTGCTATTTGACCCGAGGATATCTATGTTTTTGACACCACTTCATAAAATCCATTATGTGGTGATCAGGTTCAAATAGTGACAGATATCCTCTGGGTCATGGTGGATCTCTCCTAGTAGAGATACATAGAACCAATTGTATATGCCGCTATTTAATAGAGGTTTTATTAAAATTTGATAAACAAGGCCTTCACGTATTTTAGTTTAGTCAATAATAAAGGTTAAATTTTATATATATTTTTTTTCTTGGGTCCCTCGGTGATGGGGTATTTTGAATTCTTAGGGAATTCCAACTGTCTCGGTGATAAGTTATATTAATAAAATGGCAGGCTTCCTTTCTGGGAGCATCAATACGGCCTCTTGGTTGATGGAGGCCAAGACGGTTTTTTCTGATAAGGACATGAATACGCAATTGCAGAGTACATCCATCAATCAGGCCTTTCGTAATATCACTAAAGCATACAAGGAATTCGTTAAGACATGGTGGGAAGTTCAGGCACTCTCCACATATTTGAAGAATAAAATCGTACCTCGTGGGTTGAGGATCCACCTTCTGCCACCCCCAAAATTAAGAACTACTGAATTCATGAGTAAATGGGAGAAGGAGTCGACGGATAGCTCCCTGAGGCTCATGAATTTACTATTAGAAGAAGAACGTGTTAACTTAGAAAAATCAAGTAGAACACTGGAGGAACTTATAAAGGAAGGAAAGAAATTTGCAGTTGAATCAGATTACGAAAAAAGGGAAAATACACTAAAGCTAACCATTGAAAAATATACAGTGTATTTGAAGGAGCGGAAACATCATCAGTATCAGAGAGACCTAAGGGACTTCTCTGAGAATAGGGTCTATGAAAATAGACAACAAACTGAAACAGAAATAAGTTCATCCGAAAGTGACTACTCCATCCATGAACCAATACGTAGACCTGGGTACTTGGGAAAAGGAAGAGGAAGAGGGGGATATAGGGCCAAATCAAGAGGTAGAGGCAGAGGTAGGGGTAGCTCGAATGATGATCATTTTTTAGGGCAACCGATCACCCATTATATGACGAGAAACCGAACAATGATCGAAATGCCACAAGTATATCAGGCGCAGCCGCACCACCATCAGGCTTAAAAGTGGATATTACTGGGAAAGACAGAGAGGATGAGTTACAAATAATCAATTTGTCATCTAGAGTTCTTACTAAACATGAAGAGACAGTAATTAAAAAGGGATTGTCATTTATTCCTACGAATAAATTCGATTCATTTGAGTGGACCAAAGATGTGGCGTTATTTTTACGAAAGTTGAGATGGAAAAAGCATTTTGCCATTGCAGAAAGGAAAAAATGCAATGACCTTGGAATAACCAGAAGTGATCTTGTAGCTATTGAGATATTAGAGTCTCTTGAAAAAGAAGGCAATAAAGACCCATACAAAGGCCCGTTTACCAGCTTGAAACCTAAGAACACAGGTTGGCCCACTTCTGGGGAATCTCCATACATCGAGATATTCGAAAGCATGGTAAATGAAGAATTAGATAAATTATCCAGGGAAAGGAAATTTAGCCATCAAAATTTAACGCCAGAAGAGAAAAAAGCACCGTTAGCGATTGAAAAGGAAAGTGATTTAGTCATTAAGCCCTCCGACAAGGGGGGCAACATAGTAATAATGAATCGCGACATGTATAGGAATATGTGCTTGAGAATTCTGGAAGATAAATCAAACTATGAGGTCCTCCCATATGATCCTACTGACTCTACTCTACAGGAATTGAAAAAAATCCTGTTGGAAGCAAAAAACAATGAACTTATTGATGACAAAGAGTTTTCTTATTTGTACTCATCAACACCCCAGGTAGCGACCTTTTATAGTTTACCTAAAATCCACAAAGGTTTGAATCCTTTGAAAGGTCGCCCCATCGTTGCAGGCAATGATAGTCTGACTCAAAGCATTAGTACATATGTTGATACGTTGCTAAGGCCGTTTGTGGAAGCGCTTCCAGCATATATTAAAGACACAACAGATGTCCTAAAACGTCTGGATGGGATAGTTCTTGCGCCCGACACCAAGCTCGCATCACTAGACGTGGAAGCTTTGTATAGCTCCATTCCGCATACAGGTGGCATCAAAGCGGTGAAGTTCTATCTGAATCAAAGGGATATACATCTTAAGGAACATAACAATATGCTCCTAAGCTTCCTCTCGTTTGTTCTCACCAAGAACCACTTCCTCTTTGAGGGGAAGCACTTCCACCAGCTCAGGGGTACAGCTATGGGGAGCCCGTGTGCCCCCAGTTATGCCAACCTGTACCTGGGCTGGTGGGAGGAGACCTCTGTGTTCATTGAGACGAACGAAAACTGGACAACATAGATAGAACTCTGGGTCCGTTTTATCGACGATGTGTTGATAATATGGACCGGAGAAGTCGAGGACTTCCACAACTTCATCTCCCACCTGAACAACGAGTTGGGTTTATTTTTTACGGCAGAAATTGATTCGCAACGTATAACATTCTTGGATCTCCTCATTACAAAGTGTGACGATGGTTCTTTACAGACGTCAATCTATCGTAAAACGACTGCCACCAACACCCTGTTACACTGGGAAAGTCACCATCCCAGATCCCTTAAAAAGGGGATCCCCAAAGGGCAATTCATCAGAACGAGACGTAATTGTACATCCGAGGATGATTATGAGATCAAATCTAGAGAGATGAGTCGGAGGTTTGCCGACAGGGGATATCCACAAGAGGTGGTAGAGATGGCTGATCAATTTGCCAAGAAAAATAGGAGAGAAGAGTTTCTCAAACCAAAAAAAACGCATTAATGATGACGCTAAGATCCGTTTAATTGGCACATATGACGTTCGGTCACACGAAATTAGACAAATCCTGAACAAATATTGGGACATACTGAGGAGAGACAAAGACCTTGAGGAATACCTCCCAACAAAACCCCTGATAACCTACAGACGCGGACGCAATCTGAGAGATAGATTGGTCCATAGCCTGTTTTCTCCAAAAGTAACTTCCATACCCTGGTTAGGATCAGACTTGCCTAAAGGTACATATCGCTGTGCGGGCTGTAAGGCCTGCAAATATATCAAATGTGGGACGACCTTCACAAGTTCGTCCACGGGCAAAGAGTACCGAATAATGGATTTCATTAACTGCAGATCCATGGGTGTCGTATATAAAGCCACTTGTACATGTCCGCTCGATTACATCGGCAAAACCATCCGCCAATTAAGAAGACGAGTATTGGAACATGTCAGGAACATTAACCATAGCGAAAATACGAGCCTTGCGATTCACGTACGTGAAAAACATAATAATAATCCAGAATCGGTAACATTTCAGGGTATTGAGATTATTCGAGAAAATGGCAGAAGGGGCAATGTGGATAGGAGGTTGATGCAAAAGGAAACCAAATGGATCCATCGACTACATTCCTGCGCGCCGAAAGGCTTGAATGAGAGTTTATCATTTGCGGCATTTATTTAAATTCTCTTCTGCATTTAATGTTGGATTACAAATTTAGAGGCTTAATAAGTGTTCTTATATACATCATAGATATCTAAATCATCATGCAGAGTTTGTGCATCTTGGGTGGTACTTGTATCATCATGGACTATTAATTTAATAGTCAAATAATTAATAGATGAATAATAGACAGATGCATTGGATGCATATAAATTATAACATGGGAGTCATAATGGTCACCCAAAAACATATGCATGTAAATATAACAAATAAGATGTAAAGGGTGTCAATAGCTAATGTATATACACTATGTAGTAACATGCACCCTATATACCATAAGGGGGAGTTTATAATACGAGTACAAGCAATTGCATCATACAGTACTTACCATCTGTATATATCATCTATATAAACCCTCTTTGATGCATTTAGCCCGATAAGTAATAGATGAATTATCTATAATAGAACACAGTAACATCTGCCCCTACTGTAAGGTCAAATCATCGTTGCGCATTCATGTACTGGGAAATCCCGTTCCGCGATTGCCCATCCAGGGACTATCAGTGCCCGGCATCAGCTCTGCGTCATCACGCTGTGCGTGGTTGCCGGATAACGGCACCGTGCTCCCGACTCCTATGCGCATGCGCAGCGACGCTGTACCAACGCGTCCCCAGATGACAGCGGAGAACTGCTCTTTAGCCCATTGGCTGGCCGGGACAAGCCCCCTGGGAAGGGAGGCGTGGCTTTGAACATATAAGCCTCTATCTGAGGCTAACTTACCATCGCTGCTCATTTTTACACAGCCGTCAGGCTGTTTGCACCTAAGCCTAGATGGCTGCTTGTATCTAAACCATCCTGATGACACAGTCATAAACATTTAAACTGTTGAAACGCGTCGATGGGGTTTTAATAGAGGAGGTTAGGGTTGGCATTGTGAGACAAAAAAATTTTTTGATGGTAACTCCTATTGGGCCATCTGACTCCAATGCATCCCTGACATTGAGGGTGAGACATATATCTAAAAATAGAGAGGGCATATAGAGATCCTGTAACCAATTAAGGGATTCTCCTTATATGCACCTGTCAGCTCACCCTAGTGCTTGAGAAGCACAAACAAAAGAGCAGTCACGGCGTGTGATATTGCCGTTAAAGGGAAAGACGCTCGGCACAAGAGCATATGTGCTGATCTTTCTTTCATTTTACTGCAACTTATAGATTGGTTCAGTTCATTGAACCTGGTATTTTACCGTACTATGATTTATATACCAAGAAAACCTAGTATAGGTGAAATCCAAGTTCTATAGCAATGGTCGTTGCTTCAATAAGGGGATTCTCTACCATTTAAATCTACCCAAGAATTTAACATATCACGAATTCCACTTTTTTATCACAGTGGTATATGTGATATTCTTGAAGGGTGGTAGATATCCTCGGAGTTATATATAAACATCCTCTGAGGGTATACACCCCTTTTTACTCAAGCAAGCGAGAGTATTACTCATTATTGCTATTTGACCCGAGGATATCTATGTTTTTGACACCACTTCATAAAATCCATTATGTGGTGATCAGGTTCAAATAGTGACAGATATCCTCTGGGTCATGGTGTATCTCTCCTAGTAGAGATACATAAAACCAATTGTATATGCCGCTATTTAATAGAGGTTTTATTAAAATTTGATAAACAAGGCCTTCACGTATTTTAGTTTAGTCAATAATAAAGGATACATTTTATATATATATATTTTTTCTTGGGTCCCTCAGTGATGGGGTATTTTGAATTCTTAGGGAATTCCAACTGTCTCGGTGATAAGCTAATTCTTTTGCGCATAAAATTGAGCATAAAATTGAATAATCGAGTTGGGACCCATTAGCTTTCCGTATTTATGACATAATCAATGCTCGTGCCAAATTTCCCGTTTCTATGACACCGGAAAGTGAAAAAATTACATTCCGCACGTAAAATTTCGACGCCAATTCTTTTGCGCTAGAATTGAATAATCGAGTTGGGACCCATTCGCTTTTCCTATTTATGACATAATCAATGCTCGTGCCAAATTTCACGTTTCTATGACACCGGAATGTGAGAAAATTACATTCCGCAAGTAAAATTTGGACGCTAAATCTTTTGCGCATAGAATTGAATAATCGAGTTGGGACCCATTAGCTTTTCCTATTTATGACATAATCAATGCTTGTGCTAAATTTTCTGTTTCTATGACACCGGAAAGTGAGAAAATTACATTCCGCACGTAAAATTTGGACGCTAATTCTTTTGCGCATAGAATTGAATAATGGAGTTGGGACCCATTAGCTTTTCCTATGTATGACATAATCAATGCTCGTGCCAAGTTTCCCGTTTCTATGACACCGGAAAGTGAAAAAATTAAATTCCGTATGTAATATTTCGACGCCAATTATTTTGCGCTAGAATTGAATAATGGCATTGGGACCCATTAGCTTTTCCTATGTATGACATAATCAATGCTCGTGCCAAATTTCCCGCTTCTATGACACCGGAAAGTGAAAAAATTACATTCTGTATGTAAAATTTTGACGCTAATTCTTTTGCGCATAGAATTGAATAATGGAGTTGGGACCCATTAGCTTTTCCTTTTTATGACATAATCAATGCTCGTGCCAAATTTCCTGTTTCTCCGACACCGGAAAGGGAAGAAATTACATTCCGCATGTAAACTTTTGACGCCAATTCTTTTGCGCATAGAATTGAATAATCGAGTTGGGACCTATAAACTTTTCCTATTTATGACATAATCAATGCTCGTGCCAAATTTCCCGTTTCTATGACACCGGAAAGTGACAAAATTGCATTCCGTACGTAAAATTTTGACGCCAATTCTTTTACGCATAGAATTGAATAATGGAGTTGGGACCCATTAGCTTTTCCTTTTTATGACATAATCAATGCCTGTGCCAAATTTTAAGTTTCTAAGGCATTGGGAAGTGACAGATTTAGATTATGTACGTTAAATTTCGACGCCAATTATTTTGCGCTAGAATTGAATAATCGAGTTGGGACCCAATTACTTTTCCTATTTTGGAGATAATCTATGCTCGTGCCAAAATTCATGTTTCTACGACATCGGGAAGTTGGAGAACTCTTGGCGAGTCAGTCAGTGAGTGAGTGAGTGAGGGCTTTCAGCTTTATATATATATATATATATATATATATATATATATATATAGAGCATGCTGGTATAAAATGGTATATCACTATATACAGCAGCTGTAAATACATAATATACAAGAGATACCCTGGTTAGGGCTTCTTCATATGGGCGAGCGCGATATGTGAATCACGGCTTGTCTGTACTGCAGTTTACAGCATTTATAAAGATGCTTTACTGCTTTTTACACAGTGGACAGAAGCTGACCTATTAATTTATATGGGAGACTATTCCAGCATGTACTGTGACCTGTGCAGGGAGGGGGAGGAGGTAAGCTGTGACTATCACTTTAGCCTTAAGATTCTTGTTAACGTTATGTGTTTCAGGAGCATCGTGTGAGAGGAGTCTTTACAACTAAAATTAATCAAGAGCCATCTTAGGTCCACAATGCGTCTGGCTCGGCTCTCTGGCTTAGCCATCTTGTCAATTGAAAACAAAGTAGTGAAAGGAATTGATTTTGATGTGATTTCAAAATTTTTAGAGAACAAAATTAGAGGACAAAGGTTTTAAATGTTTATTATTACAATGTTAAGTATATAAACCAGAACATTACACTTACAAGTGTCTTTCCTTCTTTTAATAATTTAAAAACTGGGGCGGAGAGGAGGGGGGGGGGGGGGTGTCAAAAAAAAAATTCCACACTTGGTATCACCTGACCTTGCTACGCAACTGTGTAAAGGCAGACAGAGTGATGGCTATTGGTGTTTTTGTGAGCACCAGGTATCTTTTCTGCTAGCCATTGTTCCATTCTGAAATGTAGCAGTCTTTATTCTAAAAAATATATTTTATGGGCTTCTTCAGATGAGCGTGTTTTTGCTAATTTTTGCAGATAGAGATTAGAACATATTGATTTCAATGGGTTCATTCTCACTTTTTTGCACCTGTGGTTTTAGCGGGCACAAAAAATGGGATTTGCTCTACTTTGTGCATATGTGTGCACCAGAGAGCTGCATAGAGGTCTATGGAAGGAGTATAAACATGCAAATCTGCACACGTGCGTATGCAATAAACCCTGCACATAACCACGATCTCTGGCACCCCGTTAAGTTAATAGGTTATTTAAATCAAGATGGCGTAATCCCCCCACCCATGTGAATGAGTGGTGCCTGCGCAAATATGCACAGTATTTTTGCAGGCATGCACGCAAAATACACTCATCCTATGTGGAAAAAACTGCTCAGAACGGAGGTTATTGTAACATATGCTCATCTGAAGAAGTCCTAAGGACAAATTTATGCAGTTTACCTGTGTTATTGCAGCAAATTGTTGTTCCCATTCTTTCTGTGCCTCTTGCAGCTGATGTTTCCAAACTGACTGCATTGCTTGAATCTGCAGTTCATTTTCTGAAAACAAATCGGCAAAGTTCTTCGGTGATATCAAATAAATATAAAACATTAATTATGTCACATGAAATTGTTTGTGATCTTCACAGCCACAAACATTCCGTAAAACGACCGCATGATAGGACACATAATGTATATGCTTGATGCTCGTTCGAGTATTAGTGTACTCGAGATGCTCATTACTCGAGACGAACACCACGCGGTACTCGAGTCAATTTTATTTCCCCTTTTTTAGCGCCATTTTTAGCCAATAAACATGCGGGGAAGGCATTACCACTTCCTGCTGTTACATGCCAGCCTTGTGCACATCTACAGCAGTGAGTGGCTGGGCCGATCAGGTAACCGCCGTGTACTTAAGCTGGTGCCGCCCGCGGCTCACCTCAGACACATGCTGGCAGAGGTTAGGGAAAGTGCTGCTGCTGACATAGGGAAAGGTTTAGAGTAGGGATCCTCTCTTCAAGAGCCCCAACGGACATTCTTAGGGCTACTCCTCATTGCGTGCATTACTGTTGTGGCTGGCTGGGAGCAGTAGTGCACTTTTTTTTTTTAAAGCATCTAGGTCTGTGCAGAGAATTTCAGCTGTACCGTTCTGTGTGTGCAGTGCATTAAGCAGAGTTCTCATTGCTAAACAGTATGCTAATATTTCCTGGGCCACTGCAGCGCATTTCAGCTTTACCTCTCTCTTTGTGCAGTGCGTTAGGCAGGGTTCTCATCGCTAGTCAGTACGATATTTCCTGGGCCACTGCAGAGCATTTCAGCTAAACAGCTCTATGTGTGCAGTGCTTTAGGCAGAGTTCTCATCGCTAAACAGTACGCTAATATTTCCTGGGACACTGCAGAGCATTTTAGCTATACCACTCTATGTGTGCAGTGCATTAGGCAGAGTTCTCAAATATAGTTTTCTGCCCCTGTGCAGAGCGTTTCAGAATACCCTTTCCTTGGGGGGGGGGGGGGAGGGTTGAGGTAGCCACACTTATCAGCATTATCCGCTAGCCTTATAGTTTTCTGCCCCTGTGCAGAGCGTCTCACAATACCCTTTCCTTGGGTGCAGGGAAGTAGCCGCAGTTATAAGCTCTATCCACTGGCTTTAAAGTTTTCTGCCCCTGTGCAGAGTGTCTCACAATAACCTTTCCTTGGGTGGGGAGAAGTGGCCACATTATCAGCACTATCCACTGGCTTTATAGTTTTCTGCCCCTGTACAGAGCATCTCACAAATCCCTTTCCTTGGGATAGGGGAAGGGGGGGGGGGGGGGGGTTGAGGTAGCCGCAGTTATCAGCACTATCCACTGGCTTTATAGTTTTCTGCCCCTGTGCAGAGTGTCTCACAATGCCCTTTCCTAGGGTGGGGTGAAGTAGCCACAGTTATCTGCACTATCCACTGGCTTTATAGTTTTCTGCCCCTGTGCAGAGCATCTAAAAAATCCCTTTTCTTGGGGGAGGGGTTGAGGTAGCGGCAGCTATCAGCACTATCCACTGGCTTTATAGTTTTCTGCCCCAATGCAGAGCGTCTCACAATACCCTTTCTTTGGGAGGGTTGAAGTAGCTGCAGTTATCAGCACTATCCACTGGCTTTATACTTTTCTGCCCCTGTGCAGAGCATTTCACAATACCCTTTTCTTAGGGGGGTGTGGGGGGGGGGATGAGGTAGCCGCAGTTATCAGCACTAACCACTGGCTTTATGGTTTTCTACCCCTTTGCAGAGCGTCTCACAATACCCTCTCCTTGAGTGCGGTGAAGTAGCCGCAGTTATCAGCACTATCCTCTGGCTTTATAGTCTTCTGCCCCTGTGCAGAGCGTCTCACAATACCCTTTTCTTGGGGGGGGGGGGTGAGGTAGCCGCAGTTATCACTAACCCCTGGCTTTATGGTTTTTTCCCCCTGTGCAGAGCGTCTCACAACACACTTTCCTTGGGTGCGGTGAAGTAGCCGCAGTTATCAACACTATCCACTGGCTTTATAGTTTTCTGTCCCTGTGCAGAGCATTTCACAATACCCATTTCTTGGGGGGGGGGGGGGGGGAAGAGTTGAGGTAGCCGCAGTTATCAGCACAAACCACTGGCTCTGGTTTTCTCCCCCTGTGCAGAGCGTCTCACAATACCCTTTCTTTGGGTGTGGTGAAGTAGCCACAGTTATCAGAACTATCCACTGGCTTTAAAGTTTTCTGCCCCTGTGCTGAGTGTCTCGTAACACCCTTTCCTTGGGTGCGGTGAAGTAGCCGCAGTTATCAACACTGGCTTTATAGTTTTCTGTCCCTGTGCAGAGTGTCTCATAACACACTTTCCTTGGGTGCGGTGAAGTAGCCCCAGTTATCAACACTATCCACTGGCTTTATAGTTTTCTGTCCCTGTGCAGAGCATTTCACAATACCCATTTCTTGGGGGAGGGGGGGGGGGGAGAGTTGAGGTAGCCGCAGTTATCAGCACTAACTACTGGCTCTATGGTTTTCTACCCCTGTGCAGAGCGTCTCACAATACCCTCTCCTTGAGTGCGGTGAAGTAGCCGCAGTTATCAGCACTATCCTCTAGCTTTATAGTTTTCTGCCCCTCTGCAGAGTTTCTCACAATACCCTTTCCTTGGAGGGGGGGGTTTGAGGTAGCAGCAGCTATCAGCACTATCCCCTGGCTTTAAAGTTTTCTGCCCCTGTGCAGAGCGTCTCACAATATCCTTTTCATGGGGGTGCAGTGAAGTAGCTGCAGTTATCAGCACTATCCACTGGCTTTATAGTTTTCTGCCCCTATGCAGAGCGCCTCACAATACCCTTTCTTTGGGGGGGGGGGGGTTGAAGTAGCTGCAGATATCAGCACTATCCACTGGCTTTATACTTTTCTGCCCCTGTGCAGAGCATTTCACAATACCCTTTTCTTGGGTGGGGGTTGAGGTAGCCGCAGTTATCAGCACTAACCACTGGCTTTATGGTTTTCTACCCCTGTGCCGAGCATCTCACAATATCCTCTCCTTGAGTGCGGTGAAGTAGCCGCAGTTATTAGCACTATCCTTTGGCTTTATAGTTTTCTATCCCTGTGCAGAGCGTCTCACAATACCCTTTCCTTGGGTGCGGTGAAGTTATCAGCACTATTCACTGGCTTTATAGTTTTCTGCCCCTGTGCAGAGCATTTCACAATACCCTTTACTTGAGGGGGTGGGGGGTTGAGGTAGCCGCAGTTATCATCACTAACCACTAGCTTTATAGTTTTCTGCCTCTGTGCAGAGCGTTTCACAATACCCTTTCTTTGGGTGTGGTGAAGTAGCCGCAGTTATCAGCACTATTCACTGGCTTTACAGTTTTCTGCCCCTGTGCAGAGCATCACACAATACCCTTTCCTTGAGGGGGGGGGGGAGTTAAGGTAGTCGCAGTTATCAACATTATCCACTGGCTTTATAGTTTTCTGCCCCTGTGCAGAGTTTCTCAGAATACCCTTTCTTTGGGTGCGGTGAAGTAGCCGCACTTATCAGCACTATCCACTGGCTTTATAGTTTTCTGCCCCTGTGCAGAGCATCTCACAATACCCTCTCCCTGGGTGGGGTGAATTAGCCACAGTTACTAGCACTATCCACTGGCTTTTTAGTTTTCTGCCACTCCACACGGCCTCTCTTATCTACAAGTCTCTGTGAGCGGTAAATGACCCCCTAGGTATCAGCGCTATACATTGGGGTAATATGTTTGGGCCCTGCTCTATCCTTAATCCGACATGATGAGGAGTAGCGGTAAAGGTCGAGGACACGGGCATCCAAGTGAGGTTCTGGGCACAGGCCGAGGTCCTTGGTGAAAAGAGACTCACAGCCGGCTGCTGGGGGATTAGGAGAGAGCCAAGTCTCTACGCTCTCCAGCTTCATATCACAATATGCGGGTCTGCGTGCTAGGCCTTTATTACAAGCAGAGCATTGCGGGCAGGTCCTGTCGTGTATGGCAGATAACGCGTCCAGCAATGTGTCGAACCCCCTGTCTTCTACGCAGTCCACTACTCTCGGCCTAGGGACTGCACCTCTGAATCCCCTGGCTGCTCCTTCGTCCTCCCAGCCTCCTCTTTCCATGAAAATGACAGATTCTGAGGAGGCAGACTCCCAGGAACTGTTCTCCGGTCCCTGCCCTGAGTGGGAAAAAACTGTTCCTCTCTCACCTGAGGAGTTTGTCGTGACCGATGCCCAACATTTGGAAAGTTCCCGGACTCCGGATGATGAGGCTGGAGACTTCCGGCAACTGTCTCAAGAACTTATTGTGGATGAAGATGATGAGACACAGTTGTATGTCACTGAGGTAGTAGTAAGGGCAGTAAGTCCTAGAGAGGAGCACACAGAGGATTCGGAGGAAGAGCTGCTGGACGATGAGGTGACTGACCCCACCTGGCTTGCTAAGCCTATTGAAGACAGGTCTTCAGAGGGGGAGGCAAGTGCAGCAGTAGGACAAGTTGGAAAAGGCAGTTGGGTGGCCAGGGGGAGAGGCAGGGCCAGAGCAAAGGATCCCCCAACTGTTTCCCACAGCACCTCCTCGTGGCAAGCCTCCGTACAGAGGCCTAGGTGTTCAAAGGTGTGGATGTTTTTAGTGAGAGCGCGGATGACCAACGAACAGTGGTGTGCAAACTATGCCACACCAAGATCAGATGGGGAGCCACCACTACCAGCCTCACCACTACCAGCATGCGCAGGCCTATGATGGCCATTCACTGCCTCCGGGTCACAACACTGCCTCTTCCCCTGTGCCCCAACCTTCCACACAGATCCAATCCCCCTCCCAGGATGCAGGCACGAGCGCCTCCCGGCCTGCACCCACACCCTCACCTCCACAGTCCTCCACTCCATCCAGTATTGTCTCTTAGTGCAGCGTTTAGCTGTCGCTAACACAAGTATTGGAGCGAAAGTGGAAATACGCCGCCACCCACCCGCATGCACAAACTTTAAACGTGCACATTGCCAAATTAATCAGCCTGGAGATGCTGCCGTACAGGCTTGTGGAAATGGAGGCTTTCAAAAACATAATGGAGGTAGCGGTCCCGCGCTACTCGGTCCACAGTCGCCACTATTTTTCCCAGTGTGCTGTTCCCGCCCTACACCAGCACGTCTCCTGCAACATAAACCGTGCCCTCACCAACATGGTTACTGGTCCACTTAACGATAGACACGTGGACAAGTACTGGTGGGCAGGGACACTATATCTCCCTGAACTTGGTGAAGGCTGGGACCGAGTCATGGCCTGGAACCACTCATGTGCTACCCACACTGCGGACACAGGTCCTACCATGGGGCTGGTTTCTTCAGTGTATTATGCCACCTCCTACAAAGCCCACCCAACTCCTCCGCCTCCACCACCTCTCAATTAAGAATTGTGAACACGTCGCCTGCAGTCAGTAGCGCGCGGCGTGGCAGCACGGCAGTGGGCGTCAGTAAGCCGTGCTGAAACTAATCAGCTTAGGTGACAACAGGCACACGGCTCCTGAGCTGTTACAGCATCTTTCACCACTGAGCCTCAACCGGGCATGGTCGTGTGTGACAACGGCCGTAACCTGGTCTGCCTATACTCTTGCTACAGAAAGGTTTGAGGGATTCGCCTACACATTTGCTACAGAAATGTTTCAGGGGTCCACCTATGCACTTGCAACTGAAAGGTTTGAGGGGTTCGCCTATACTCTTGCTACAGAAATGTTTCAGGGGTCCGCCTATACACTTTCTACTGAAAAGTTTGAGGGGTTTCGCCTCTACTCTTGCTACAGAAAACTTTCAGGGGTCCGACTATACTATTGCTACAGGAAGGTTTGAAGGGTTTGCCTATACTCTTGCTACAGAAATGTTTCAGGGGTCCACCCATACACTTGCTACCGAAAGGTTTGAAGGGTTTGCCTATTCTCTTGCTACAGAAATGTTTCAGGGGTCCGCCCATACTATTGCCACTGAAAGGTTTGAGCGGTTCGCCTATACTCTTGCTACAGAAATGTTTCAGGGGTCCGCCCATACTCTTGTTGAAAGGTTTGAGGGGTTCGCCTATACTTTTGCTACGGAAATGTTTCAGGGGTTCCCCTATACTGTGGGTGCACAAAGGTTTTTAGCTGTCTGGCACAAATACACTGGATGAATTGTGTGGGAACACATGGATTTCCCAAAGCTATGTAACTCACGGCACCTTGGGTCAACCAGGTGGAGGCTGGGATGGAGCCTGACCCTGGGCCCACTCACGTGCTTCCCACGCAGAGTATTACGGGTCCTACCTCGGTCATAGTTTCTTGCTCCTCCTGCTTGGGGTCTGGGGATCAGTGCTGGTCGACATGTATTATCTGTCGTGTTATAAATTACCACAGTTATCTGAGATATTGGATTGGAGCGTTCACAGGAAGCGTAACTGATTTAATGAGACTTTCACAGAGTCACTGTATACCTGTGGTGGCTGCTTTTGCGACACCTCCTGCTTCAAACCAATCTTTGGTGTTAGGATGTGCTGATGCATTGTGGAGATGTGTAGAAGTGCTGGCATTTGAGTCCCCTTTATGCCAACGTTTTCGGCTCCTGACAATTTTGTGACGGAGGTGGCACAGGATTGGAATTATGATCGTACATCAATTTATCATCAATTCTCATCAGCATTGTGGGCTATCGCCCACACTTTCAAAGAGGGTCACTGCCCAGGCCCTGCCAACCCTCTGCAGTGTGTGTCTCCTGTTCCTCCTCATCCAATACGCACTTATAAATAGACATGAGGGTGGTGTGGTTATCAAGCCAACATGTGGCATGAGGACAGCTGAACGCTGCGCAGGGGAAATTTTGTGTGAGCTGTGGACACAGGCTCGTGCGCGGGGTTGGACAGCAATGCCAGCATGTAACACAGGAGAAGAGGCAGTGGTGTCCCCTGCAGGCAGTGAGTGTCCTTGGTTGCAGCTAGTGTGGTGCTTAGCTAGGATGTCCCATCATGTGTGCCTTGCTGTTTATGGTCTGTCCCAAGTAAATTGTTAGGGGGGTGATCGCCAGGCTCTTGCCCCCAATTTGGCTTAATCGTGGGACCTGGGAGCCTCAGATGCACCCATGCATGCTGCCTCTGCCATTCCCTATCCTTTTCTGTGGTATTTCCATGACTTTCTCATGTTTTCAGGTGTTTCACACAACCTCCCTTATGCGGCTCATCGGTCAGCTTGAAAAATGCTTGAGTCCCCCATTGACTTCAATGAGGTTCATTATGTGAAACAAGCTCTTGAGCATTACGCAAAGCTTGACTTCAGTAACGAGTACCCGAGCATTTTGGTGTTCGCTCATCTCTAATCATGTACAGTAGAATTGGTATAGTTTTTCATCTTACTTGTTTCCTGCTCCACCTTCATTCCAGAGCTCCCAAGTCCCGCCAGTTGGGACAACAGTTTATTGTTTTCTGTTTTCAGTTCTTTAATAAGGCGCTCTGTGGTACTTGCATTAATAACTGCTCTGTTCTTAATTTTCTTTGCCCTAATGAAGATAAGCAACACAAGCTTGTATTTATTGTCACAGTTTGAATATGAATATTAGAACCATGTGCAAAAACTGAACAATACCTTTCAGCATATCTGAGTGTAGATAACGTCTCCTCATAGCATAAATCAGCTGGACTTACTGCAGCAATCTAAGAGTCAGAAACATGTGATACAAGAACCAGTGAAAATACGGAATTCATATTCGGAATAGCAAATAACAAATGCAAAAATAGCAAAATGTATTTTATCCATGAATGTCAATGAAATGGAGCATTACTTATAATGGCCAAAGAGAGACTGTTTTCTTACTTCTAGAAAGCGAGCAGGTTAGATTCTCTGTACGGGTATCTGCAGTCAAAGATCTGCAAATGATCACGGAAGCAAAAAGCATATGGTTGCATATGTGTGTGGATGTACAGAATATGGACTGTATCACCTGCGGAAAAGAAAAGTTGCAAGCAGGGTTATAAATCAGAAAGTTGCCCAACCCTCTGGAAACACCCTTCTATTGCTCAGGTGACTGCCCAGGTGCCACTTTCTTGTGCTTCTGTCGTGGTGAGAGCTGTTGACTTTGCTCTAAGAACCATGCCTTACCAACGGTATGCTGCTCTCTTGGCTTGGCTGGTTTACACTACTTTTTTTTTTTTTTTTACAGTCACGTCTGGTGCTGGAGGGAGAGCCTAGTAGAAAGAAGCAGAAGTTCTGGGTTCACCCTCTAGTGTCATAGCAACCTAAAAACAGCAACTTCAACAGCCTTTACTGTGACTTAGACATGCATCCTGAAAAGTTTTCATCCTTCTGCAGCATGTCTGTGGCATTATTTAACAATCTGCTGGAGGAGGTTTGTTCCGGATTGAGCTATGCCAACAATAACATGTGCCAGTGTGACTCCCCTGAGGAGCGTTTCCTGGTCACCCTGAGGTAAGAGCAAGCAGGTTTTCACGTGTGTATTGTGGTTTAGAGATTCTTTTTTCCTAGAATGTGTTTCCCTTTTTACTTTTGTGATATCTTAAATATTTGCATTTGTCTTGTTATTTCAGATTCCTCGATGCCGTGAATCATTTGCATCACTGCATTTTGAGTTCCTTTGATGTTCTTTGGGGACACCTGAAGCCATTGGCAATGTCTGCGCCATATCTGCAAGACTGGCTGGACATCGCAGAGGCATTCCAAGCTGCTGCACAGTTCCCAAACTGTAGTGAGGCTCTGGATGTTAAGTACACTCAGGTTTCCGATTTTCGAACTATGAACAGTACTGTTCCCCAGTTCTGTTGGTCGTAGCTGACAGTAACTACGGTTTTGTAGTTGTGGATATTGGGGCTTATTGAAGCACTACGGATGCTCGCTTTTTCATGGCTTGCAGAATGGGGCGGTGGTTTCTGTCGAACCAGCAGCCCTCCAATGCCATGGCTGCTTCCAGGTTCTTCAGGTCCACCAGCCCCAGTTGTTATTGCAGATGAGGGCTTTGGCCTATCAACCCACATTCTGTGAGCATTTCCGCTCAGAGGGTTAGTCACCAGAAGACGGGTCTTTAATTAATGTCTCCGACCAGCTCGGCATTTTGTCAAATGCACCTTTGGGATTCTTATCAGTAAATGGTGAGTTTACCTGGGCACCACACCATTGTGATGCAACCCAATAACTGTGTGCGTGATAATTAAAGCCGCCATGATTCTGCATGATTTTTGCCAGATCAGTGACATGAGTTGGACTGTGGTGGATGATCCACTTCCACCAACCTCACCAGTTGTAGACATGGATGAGAACTCACAAGTAGGTCCGCATCTTCTGGACTTCACATTAGAGACCTGTTCGTGGACTACTTCCTGACTCCTCCGGGAGAAGTTCGGTGGCTATCCACGAAGCCTGAGGATCTGGACTCACTAAACCGTGTTATTTTGTTTTTGCTGTCTTCCAAATTATTTTTTTAAGCTATGTTTTTTTCATTTTTTTTAGGTAGGGTTTCACAAGATAATAAGGAGGACCCTTTATGTGTGTTGAGATCTTATATAATGTGGCCTAATTAGCTCAAGGTTTTCTTAAAAAGGCATGTCATAAATAGAGATGAGCGAGCACCAAAATACTCGTTGCTCGAGTCGAACTTTCCGCGATGCTCGAGAGCTCATTTCGAGTAACAAACCCCATTGAAGTCAATGGGCGACTCTAGCATTTTTGTATATGACCGATGCTCGGGTTAGGTTTTCACTTGTGAAAATCTGGAAAACATACGAAAGTCATGGAAACGCGACAGAAACGGATAGGGCAGGGCAGGGGCAGCATGCAGGGCTGCATTTCAGGCTCCCAGGTCTCACTATTAAGCTACAATAGCGGCAAGAGTGTGCCCCCCCTCCTAACAATTTTTACTTCGGACAAACCCTCATTAGCAAGGCACACCTTAGCTAAGCACCACACTACACCTCTAACCAAGCACAATCACTGCCTGTGGGTCACACCGCTGCCTCTTCTCCTGGATTACATGCTGCCCAACCCCCCGCACGACCCAGCATCCACAGCGCACACAAAAGTGTCCATGCACAGCCTTCAGCTGCCCTCATGCCACACGCTCACTTCATAGCCACACTACCCTCATGTCTATTTATAAGTGTGTCTGCGATGAGGAGGAACCGGAGGCACACACTGCAGAGGGTTGGCAGGGCCAGGTAACGACCCTCTTTAAAGGGGAGGGGGGCGATAGCCCACAATGCAGTTGAGAATCAATGAGAAATTGACGTTCGACCTTCATTCCAATAAAGTGCCAACCTCCGTCCGGAGCTGCAAACGTGGTCACGAGTTACATAGCTATGGGTAATCTATGTGCCCACACAGTATTCATTCTGTCTAGGTGTTGGATAGCTCAATCGACATCGCAAGGGGAAAGCCATCTGCACTCTGCCCCCTACCCAAGTCAGGCAGTGTCTTTGTGCCAGACAGGTCAAAAGTCTGTGTGCACCCACAGCATAGGTGGGTCCTAGGTAACCCAAGACATGAACAATAAAGAAATCAGAGTGGCCAAACATGGCAGATTTACATTGCGCCGAGGACATAGGCCTCGGCCAACAGCTTCAGCAATCGTAGGCATGAAGCGGACTTCGATGCTAGTACACCTGTGAAGGTCTGATTAAATCAGTGACGTTTTCTTTCACCACTCCAAAGACTGGATTAGCCAGGAAAAAGTTCCACAGGCCCAACCTGGCGCAGTTGCAGTTTCCCCAGGACATAGGCCTCAGCCCACACCCTCAGCAAATGTGGGCATGAAGCGGACTCCGATGCTAGTCCATCTGTGCAGGTCTCATTAAATCAGTTACGTTTTCGTTCACTGCTCCAAAGACTGGATTAGCCAGGAAAAAGTTCCAGAGGCCCAACCTGGCGCATTTGCAGTTCCCCGGGACATAGGCCTCAGCCCACACCCTCAGCAATCGCGAGCATGAAGCGGATTTCGATGCTAGCACAGCATTGAACATCTCATTAATGGAGTAATGCTCCTCTTCTTTGGCCCAAACCAGTGTATCAGATAACTGTGGTAACACGAGAGCAAATACATGATGCCCAGTGCTGATCCCCTGACCCCAAGCAGGAGGAGGAGGTGGCCTTACAAGGCCAAGAAACCATGAACAGGACCCACTGTAGCCTGTGTGGGAAGTATGTGAGCAGGCTATTGGTCCGGCTCGGTCCCAGCAAACACACTGTGGTACCCAAGGTGCCGCGAGTTACATAGCAATGGGAAATCCGGGTCCCCTCACACTATTCATTCTGTGTTGGTGTCGAATAGCTCAATCGACACTGCAAGGGGAAAGCCATCTGCACTCTGCACCCTACCCAAGTCAGTCAGTGACTTTGTGCCAGACAGGTAAATCACCGCAATGGAAAGTCTGTGTGCACCCACAGCATAGGCGAGCAGAAGGAACCAAAAGAAAGTAATAAACATGAAGAAATTACAGTGCCCAAACATGGCAGACTTTCACTCCACCGAGGACACAGGCCACTGCACAAACCCTCAGTAAACGTGGGCATAGAGCGGACTCCGATGCTAGTACAGCTGTAAACATCTCATTAGGGCAGTAACGCTCCTCTTCAGTGGCCCAAACGAGTTTCAGATAACTCTGGTAACACAAGAGAGAGAATACATATTGGCCTCGGCCCACAATTCATGCCCTAGTCCAGTGATGGCGAACCTTTTAGAGACCGAGTGCCCAATTTGCAACCCAACACCGACTTATTTATTGCAAAGTGCCAATAGGGCAATGTAACAGGAAGGGCGGTTTCAGAGGAGCTTGAATGGCCTGATTAAAATTAAAAAAAGGTTCATACGCAACTACGCTCTGTAGTGGCGAGCATAATTGCACATATGGCCTTCTGTGTTAACCCTTAGGGGTAGTTTTTAGGCGCACGTGGTTTCCCCCCTTATGCTGCTGTAATATTCACGGCCGTATAACGGGACAAAAAAAACACTGCAGCCGATGGATTTCAGTGGTTTTGTTTTAATGAGTTCTTTACTTGCCCTTTAATACTATGGTCAAGAAAAGATTAGCCCTGCTCTGTAGTAAATAGATCGTGTGGGGAAGATCGTCAACACCTATTTTCTCAGTTTTTTTCCCAACCCCTGCGCTCTGGTGCAGAGTGTGAATGACCAGCAAAGGGGAAGAAATTGCCCTCATTCAGGTGCAACTATGCCCTGTGCTGGTGAGCCGAGGTGCGCATACGGCCATCTGTTTTCACTCTAAATGGCCTACTCTGGTCTTCAGCTCAGTTGTGCAGGCAGAGATAAGGTAGGCTTAGGGCTCACACCTACTTGCGTTTTTTTAACGCTGCGATATCGCTGCGATTGTCAATGGGACTCTAATGTTAAAAACGCATCGCACTAAAATTGCAAAGCACAAACTTGTGATGTGTTTTTAACATTAGAAAGTCCCATTGACAATCACAGCGATATCGCAGCGTTAAAAAAAAAACACAAGTGGGTGTGAGCCCTCATTGAGAGGGGTGAACTTTGCAACAAAGACAGCGATAAAATTGACAGGTCGCAGATTAAATTCCGCACCACAAGGCAGTTTCGCACATGTTTTTGTCCGCAGCTTGTGGACGAGATTTTTAAAATCTTGTCAACTTTGCGAATACTGTAAATGTTGCAGAATACCACTCCGTGTGAACTCCACCTATATGTTTACAGTTCGCTTATTAATGCCTTCCCACTATATAACATACATTTAGGTCATGCAGGTGCGTGGTATGTATGAAGAGAGATCACGGGGCGACCTCACTTCATACAGCGTGGGTGAAAGCTGTTTACTACAGCTGAATCCCATGGGCAATAGCTGCAGTCAGCAGCAACTTTTAAATTCCCGCATTCGATGTTTGGGGGTCCCGTACGCCCACCTCCCATGTGAGATGGCTTGTTAGGCTGCCTGTCAGATCACAGTATGATGTAATTCTACGGCATTACATCATACTGCAGGAGCGATCAAAGCATCGCTAGTTGTGGTCCCCCAGGGGGGCTAAAAAAAAGTACAAATAAGATCAATAAAGTTTTATTAATTGTAAAAAAAAAAAAAAATCAGAAAAGTTTAACCCCTTGAGTGGCACGCCCGGAAAAGTTCCGTGACGAGCTCCACTGCTCATAGCAACATAGCCCGGAAGATTTCCGGGCTATGTATCACTATGGGAGCTGCAGAGCACACTGCCACAAGCTGTGACAGTGTGCTCTGCCTGCACAGTCCCACACAGAGCAGTGCAAGGGCTTTGAAAAACCAGCAGAAGATATTGCCGACATGTCGGCAATGTCCTGCTTTGTTTACAGGTTGCCATAGAGACCATCGGCTTGTCAGAAGCAAGCCGATGGTCTCTGTGGCAGGGAGAGCTGGTTGTTAGCTGTCAGAGGACAGCTAGGTACTAGCTCTTACAGCAGAGATCAGAGAAAACCTCCGATCTCTGCTGTGTTAACCCTTTACATGCTGCAGTCTATGTGACTGCAGCATGTAAAAGGCTGTCACTGCAGCATGTAAAGGGCTGTCACCATCGGACCCCTGGAATGTGATCAGGGGTCCTGATGGGTCCCTGTGGAAGTCCCCTAAAGGGACAAAAAAAAAAAAAAAAAAATTGAAAAAAAAAAAAATAAATAAAAAAATTATTTAAAAAATTAAAAAAACACTTGTCTCCCTTTACTTTGTAAAAAATAAAAAATACAATCACACATGTGGTATCCATGTGCGTCCTAATGACCCAGAGAAGGAAGTTAATACATTATTTAACCCCTTAATGACATGGCCCCTTTTTTCTTTTTTCCCCCATTTCTTTTTTTCCTCCCCCGTTTAAAAAATCACAACTTGTCCCGCAAAAAACAAGCCCTTATATGGCCATGTCAATGGAAAAATGAAAAAGTTATGGCTCTTGAGACGCAACTGCAAAACTAGTTGAAATTCAATGATTAGACCATTTTAAAAAACCTGCCCTGGTGGGCACGACAGGGTGGTAGGAAACCTGCCACTCAAGGGGTTAAATCACCTTCCTTTTGCCATATCTATAATACAAAAATCTAAATCATAAAACAAAAATACATATTTGGTATTACCACGTCAGTAAAAGTCTGATCTATCAAAGTAGCACAATATTTACCCCGCACGGTGAATGTCATCCGAAAAAAAAATAAAGAACGCCAGAAATGAACTTTTTCAGTCACCCTGTCTCCCAGAAAAAATGCAATAAGAAACGATCAAAAAGTCCTATGTATTCCGAAATGATACCAAAATAAACTACAGGACATGTTGCAGAAAATGAGCCCTCGCACAACTATGTTGATGGAAAAATTGCAAAGTTATTGTGCGCAGAAGATGGCGGCAGAAAATAATTTTAAAAAATTAGATGACTTTGAAAAAAATAAAAGTAGTACAGAAAAAATAAACTATTAGTTTGGTATTGTAGTAATTGTACTGATCCGTAAAGTTATCATGTCATTTTTGTTGCAGTTTGTGCGCCGTAGAATCAAAACGCAGTGAAAGATGACGGAATGTAGTTTTTTTTTCATTTTACTCCACTTAGAATTTTTTTAAAGTTTTTCAGGACCTTATATAGTGAGTTAAATGGCACCATTGAAAAATACAACTCGTCCCACAAAAACAAGCCCTCATACAGCGACGTCTATGGATAAATAAAGGAGTTACGATTTTTTAAAAGGGGGGAGGAAAAAACGAAAATGGAAAAAAAAGGGGCCGCGTCATTAAGGGGTTAAATGTGACCTTTGAGACGCCTGCACACAGCTGGGTCAGATCCCGCAGCGGAATCCAACCCTGTGCCTGGCCAGTGACCTCCGCGTACCTATCTGGATTCTTCATAATCTGTACAGCGGATGTCAGCCAGCATGTATGCGCAGTACAGATTATGCTGCGCTGACACGGGTCCTGCAGCCGTTCTGCAATCATGACTGCAAAATGGGCGCAGGACAAACTGCTTCCATTGACTTCAATGGAAGCCGTCCATGCGTGGCCCTCACAGAATTACTGCATGCTGCGATTTATCCTCTGCGAGCAGAAAATTGCAATCAATTTCTGCTCATGGAAGTGAAACCACGTATTTCCCTGGCATGCTATGGGGCGGTATGTGCTGTGGAGTCCGGAGGCAGATGCCCGCTGTGGACTCCGCAATGCAAATCCGCTGTGTGCGTTTGGCCAAAATAGAACATGCTGCGATTTTCCATCCGCAAGCGAAAAGTCGCAATTGATTTCCGCTCGTGGACTTGGAAAAGTGATTTTCCCCAGCGTGTCTGTGCAGTATTTGCTGCGGAGTCCGTAGGCGGACGTCCGCTCCGGATTCCGCAGTGCAAATCCGCCCGTGTTCATGTGTGCAGTGGGCAGTTGGTAAGCTAAGAAGTGGTTAGCAGTGAAAACCTTCTGTTAGTTACTTTCTTCCACAAGCTTCTGTACATTCAGGTGTTTCTTACAGGAACTTATACTAATCTTGCCCCTATCTTTGCAGTACGTGCTCTTTGCTTCTTACATTACCCAGGCAGCTACGGTCTTGGTCTTCCTTTTAACCTCCGCCCAGGTTTTCCTTACTGCTGCACTCCGGCTCCACTCCACTCGCTCACAGGGCAATCACATTGAGTGCAGGCTGACCTCCGCATATGAATTGCCCGCCTTCCTTCTGAAAGGAGAGGAAGCGCTCTGATTGGGCTGCTGTGCAGAGGGGAGGGGGGAACGAGGAGCTGCTAGACAACAGTGTTTGCCGGCAATCCCCCTCACCTCAGGCTGCCAGCAGCTCTGGATTTGAACTGCCCGCCTATACTTCTGACAGGGGAGAAAGCTCTCCTATTGAGCTGCAGTGCGGAGGAGCGGGTGATACTAGCAAACAGCACGCGTCCCGGCAGAAAGGGCTCGGCGTGCCATAGGTTCGCCAACACTGCCCTAGTCAGTGAGTGTTTTAGGCCAGATATGTAAAACACCGCGATGGGAAGTCTGTGTGCACCCAAAGTATAAACAGACCCCTGTAACATTCCAGTAGAAAAGGTATAAGCAGACCTCAGTAACATTTCGGTTGCAGTAGTCTCGGCAGACCTCAGTAACATTTCGGTTGCAGTAGTCTCGCCAGACCTCAGTAACATTTCGGTTGCAGTAGTCTCGCCAGACCCCAGTACCATTTCTGTAGTATAAGTATAGGCAGACCCCTGTAACATTTTGGTAGGAGTATAGGCAGACCCCAGTAGTACCATTTCTGTAGAAGTATAGAGAGACCCCTGTAACATTTACGTGGCAGAGGTATAGGCAGACCCCTATAACATTTATGTGGCAGCAGTATAGGCAGACCCCTGTAACATTTACGTGGCAGCAGTATAGGCAGACCCCTGTAACATTTACGTGGCAGCAGAATAGGCAGACCCCTGTAACATTTACGTGGCAGCAGAATAGCCAGACCCCTGTAACATTTACGTGGCAGCAGTATAGGCAGACCCCTGTAACATTTACATGGCAGAAGTATAGGCAGACCCCTGTAACATTTACGTGGCAGAAGTATAGGCAGACCCCTGTAACATTTACGTGGCAGAAGTATAGGCAGACCCCTGTAACATTTACGTGGCAGAAGTATAGGCAGACCCCTGTAACATTTACGTGGCAGAAGTATAGGCAGACCCCTGTAACATTTCCGTAGCAGCAGTATAGGCAGACACCAGTATCAGTTCTGTAGCAGCAGTATAGGCAGGCACCAGCACCATTTCTGTAGTAGAAGTATAGGCAGACCCCTGTAACATTTACGTGACAGAAGTATATGCAGACCCCTGTAACATATACGTGGCAGAAGTATAGGCAGACTCCTGTAACATTTTCGTAGCAGGAGTATAGGCAGAACCCAGTAGTACCATTTCTGTAGAAGTAAAGGCAGACCCCTCTAACATTTATGGAGCAGCAGTATAGGCAGACCCCTGTAACATTTACGTGGTAGAAGCACAGGTAGACCCCTGTAACATTTACGTGGCAGAAGTATAGACAGACCCCTGTAACATTTACGTAGCAGCAGTATAGGCAGACCACTGTAACATTTACGTGGCAGAAGTATAGGCAGACCACTGTAACATTTACGTGGCAGAAGTATAGGCGGACCACTGTAACATTTACGTGGCAGAAGTATAGGCAGACACCTGTAACATTTACGTGGCAGAAGTATAGGCAGACACCTGTAACATTTACGTGGCAGAAGTATAGGCAGACCCCTGTAACATTTTAATGGCAGAAGTATAGGCAGACACCTGTAACATTTACGTGGCAGAAGTATAGGCAGACCCCTGTAACATTTATGGAGCAGCAGTATAGGCAGACCCCTGTAACATTTACGTGGCAGAAGTATAGGCAGACCCCTGTAACATTTACATGGCAGAAGTATATGTTGACCCCAGTAACAATCTTGTAGCAGAAGTATAGGCAGGCAGACCCCAGTAAAATTTCTGTAGTAATAGTGTAGGCCACCCTCTGAAACATTGGGGTACCATGAGTGTAGGCGAAGGCCGTAAAAATTAGTTGGATAAGAGTGAAGGCGTGGGACCGAAAAATTAGTGTACCAAGAGTACAAGTGTACCTCTGAAAAATGTATCAACCGAGAGGGCAGGTGAAACCAATAAATATTTTTGAAAGATACAGCTCGCTGTTGCTTAATTTGTAACAGAGCCTGTAGGCAGCCCTGTTAAAAAAATTGGTTCATGTTAAAGTATCAATACTTTTGAAACTTTGAAAAATTGTAAAAACATTGCTAGATGAGCCTTTTGGGCCGCAGAAAAATTGGCCGTTCAGCGCGATGACATGTTGTTTCTGGAGGAGGAGTAGCAGGAGGAGGACTAATGTCAGAGACAGATTGACAAAGCTAAATGCCCCGTTTTTCCGGGGATAAAGAAGAGTGCTTTTATCTGCGGTTGCAGCGAAAAGAATCTTTAGGTTCCGCTGCTCTCCGTCGGTGGAGAATAGAAGTCTGGGGAAATCCAGGCTTCTTCATCTTTATGAGTGTAAGCATGTCGGCACTGGCAGTTGACAGGCGGGTACGCTTGTCCGTGATGATTCCCTTAGTGGCACTAAACGCCCTCTCTGACAAGAGGCTAGCGGCAGGGCAAGCCAGCACCTCCAGGGCATACAGCGCAAGTTTGTGCTACGTGTCCAGCTTTGACACCCAATTGTTGTATGGAGCAGAGGCATCACGGATGACGGTGGTACAATCGGCTACGTACTCCCTCACCATTTTTTTTATAGTGCTCCCTTCGACTCAGCCTTGACTGGGGAGTGGTGACGCAGTCTTGCTGGGAGCCATAAAGCTGGCAGAGGCCTTGGAGAGTGTTCCCCTGCCTGCGCTGAACATGCTGCCTAATCTCTGCGCCTCCCCTGCTACTTGGCCCTCGGAACTGCGCCTTCTGCCGCTAGCGCTGTCAGATGGGAAGTTTAGCATCACTTTGTCCACCAGGGCCCTGTGGTATTGCATCACTCTTGTACCCCTTTCCTCTTCTGGAACGAGAGTGGAAATATTCTCCTTGTAACGTGGGTCGAGAAGGGTGTACACCCAGTAATCCGTGTTGGCCAGGATGCGTCTAACGCGAGGGTCACAAGTAAGGCATCCTAACATGAAGTCAGCCATGTGTGCCAGGGTGCCAATACGCAAAACATGGCTGTCCTCACTTGGAAGATGACTTTCAGGATCCTTCTCCTCCTCCTCCACAGCCCATACACGCTGAACAGATGAGAGGCAATCAGCATGGGTACCCTCTGCAGTCTGCCCAGCTGTCTCTTCTCCTTCCTCCTGCTCCTCCTCCTGCTCCTCCCCCTCCTCCTCCTCCCCCAAAACGCTCTGAGATATAGACATGAGGGTGGTCTGGCTATCAAGCGACATATTGTCATCCCCCACCTCCTGTTCCAACCGCAAAGCGTCGGCCTCTATGCCTTGCAGCGAACTTCTCAGCAGGCATAGCAGTGGGATGGTAACTCTAGTGATTGCAGCATCGCCGCTCACCATCTGGGTAGACTCCTCAAAGTTTCCGAGAACCTGGCAGATGTCTGCCATCCAGGCCCACTCCTCAGTATAGAATTGGGGAGGCTGAATGCCACTTCGCTGCCCATGTTGGAGTTGGTATTCCACTATTGCTTAACGCTGCCCATACAGCCTGGCCAACATGTGCAGCTTAGAATTCCACTGTGTGGGCACGTCGCACAGCAGTCGGTACTCTGGCAGATTAAACCAATGTTGCGGGGTCCTCAGGGTGGCAGTGTCCATGGTGGACTTGCGGAAATGTGCGCAGACGCGGCGCACCTTGCCGAGCAGGTCAGATAAGTGCGGGTAGTTTTTCAGAAACCGCTGAACCACCAGATTGAAGACGTGCGCCAGGCATGGCACGTGTGTGAGGCTGCCGAGCTGCAGAGCCGCCACCAAGTTACAGCCGTTGTCACACACGACCATGCCCGGTTGGAGGCTCAGAGGCAAAAGCCAGAGGTCGGTCTGCTCTGTCAGGCCCTGCAACAGTTCGGGGGCCGTGTGCCTCTTGTCACCTAGGCTGAGTAGTTTCAGCACGGCCTGCTGACGATTGCCCACAGCTGTGCTGCCGCGCCGCCCTACACCGGCTGCTGGCGAAGTGCTGCTCACAATTCTTAATTGAGAGGTAGAGATTGTATAGGAGGAGGAGGAGGAGGAGGGGGAGGGTTTAGAGGAGGTGGCATAGACCGACGCAGATTCCAGAACCGAGGAAGGACCCGCTATTCTGGGTGTGGGTAGGACGTGTGCGGTCCCAGGCTCTGACTCGGTCCCAGCCTCCACCAAATTCACCCAATGTGCCTTCAGGGAGATATAGTGGCCCTGCCCGCCAGTACTTGTCCACGTCTTCGTGGTAAAGTGGACCTTCCCAGTAACCACGTTGGTGAGGGCACGATTGATGTTGCGGGAGATGTGCTGGTGTAGGGCTGGGACGGCACACCGGGAAAATAGTGGCGACTGGGGACCGAGTAGCGTGGGACCGCCTCCGCCATCATGTTTTTGAAAGCCTCAGTTTCCACAAGCCTGTACGGCAGCATCTCCAGGCTGATCAATTAGGCAATGTGAACATTTAAAGCTTGAGCGTGCGGGTGCGTGCCGGCGTATTTGCGCTCCAACGCTTGGGGTAGTGACAGCTGGACGCTGCGCTGAGAGAAATCACTGGATGGGGTCGAGGACAGCGGAGGTGAGGGTGTGGGTGCAGGCCGGGAGGCCCTCGTGCCCGTGTCCTGAGAGGGGGATTGGATGAGTGGCAGATTGGGGCACAGGGGGAGAGGCAGTGGTGCGACCCGGAGGCGGTGAACAGCCTTCGACCCACCTTGTGGGGTGCTTGGCCATCATATGCCTGCGCATGCTGGTGGTGGTGAGGCTGGTAATGGTGGCTCCCCGGCTGATCTTGGCGCGACACTGGTTGCACACCACTGTTCGTTGGTTGTCCACGCTCTCACTGAAAAACATCCACACCTTTGAACATCTAGGCCTCTGCAAAGTGGCTTGGCACAAGGGGGTGCTTTGGGAAACAGTTGGAGGATTCTTCGCTCTGGCCCTGCCTCTATCCCTGGCCACCCCACTGCCTCTTCCAACCCGTCCTACTGCTGCACTTGCCTCCCCCACTGAAGATATGTCCTCAGTTGGCTTAGCAAACTAGGTGGGGTCAGTCACCTCATCGTCCAGCTGTTCTTCCTCCGAATCCTCTGTACGCTCCTCCCTCGGACTTACAGCCCTTAGTACTATCTCACTGATAGACAACTGTGTCTCATCATCCTCCTCACCCACTGAAAGCTCTTGAGACAGTTGCCGGAAGTCCCCAGCCTCATCACCCGGACCACGGGAACTTTCCAAAGGTTCCGGTTCCCTAACAAACCGGAACGTATAAAGGGGGTACAAGTTGAGGGCCACTTGGGGAACAGTGAGCACAATATAATCAATTTCCAGCTGTCATTCAATAAGAATCCTTATCAGGGAGCGACAAAGAAACTAAACTTTAGTAAAGCAAAATTTGATGAGCTTAGAACTACTATCGGCAAGATTAATTGGGACAACATCCTCAAAAATATCAGTACAGAGGACAAATGGGAAAAGTTTAAAAGGATCCTAATCACCTCATGTGAGCAGTTCATTCCCTTTAAAAATAAAAGAAACTCAACTAAAAGGAAACCAATGTGGCTCGACAAGATGGTAAGGGAGGCAATAAATGAAAAAAAGAAAGCGTTCAAACTACTAAAGCAAGAAGGCAGCGAAGAAGCGCTAAAATCGTACAGGGAAAAAAACTAAATATGCAAAGATAAGATCAAAACTGCCAAGGAGGAAGCAGAAAGACTGATCACCAAAGAGAGCAAAAACAACCCAAAACTATTTTTCAACTATATTAACAGCAAAAGGATTTGCAGGGAGAGCACTGGTCCTTTAAAAAATAATGCAGGAGAAATCATTGAAGATGACGGAGGGAAGGCAAATCTACTAAACAGTTTCTTCTCAAATGTATTCACAAACGAAAAGGAAATGCCACACGATATGCAGGGGAATAAAATGCAGTGTGCGTAACATAACCGCTGTCAGCCTCCAACTGCACGCCACTAATTGCTTAATTATTCAGACCGCTCTGTGTCTGCTCTATTGGTAATACACCATGCTGAGGGGTAGGGGTAGGCCTAGAGGACGTGGACGTGGAAGGGGGCGAGGACGCGGAGGTCCAAGTGAGGGTGTGGGCACAGGCCGAGTTCCTGGTCCAGGGGAATCGCAGCGGGCTGATGCGGGATTAGGAGAGAGGCAAGCTGGGTCCTCAGCTTCATATTACAATTTATGGGTCTACGTGGTAGACCTTTATTACAAAATGAGCAGTGTGAGCAGGTCCTGTCGTGGATGGCAGAAAATGCATTCAGCAATGTATCGACCACCCAGTATACTATTACTACAGAAATTTTACTGGGGTCTGCCTGCTACGAGAAAGTTACAGGGGTCTGCCTATACTGCTGCCACTTACATGTTACAGGGGTCTGCCTATATTGCTGCCACTTAAATGTTACTGGGGTCTGCTTCTACTGTTAACACAGAAATGTCACTTGGCTCGGTCTATACTGTTACAACAAAAATGTTACTGGGGTCTGTCTATACTGTTACTACTGAAATGTTACAAATACTGGGTTCTGCCTGTACTGCTGCTACTGAAATGTTACAGGGTTCTGCATATACTGCTGCAGCTGAAATGTTACTGGGGTCTGCCTCTACTGTTACTACAGAAATGTCACTCGGCTCGGTCTATACTTTTACAACAGAAATGTTACTGGGGTCTGCCTATACTTCTGCTAATGAAATGTTACTGGGGTCTGTCTATACTGTTACTACAGAAATGTTACTGGGGTCTCCCTAGACTTCTGCAACATAACTATTACTGGGGTCAGCTTATACCTTTGCTACAGGAATATTACAGGGGTCTGTGTATACTATGGGTGCACTGAGTCTTCCCATCGTGGTGTTCTACCTATCTGGCCCGAAAAACAACCCAGAATGGCTAGGGCATGGCGTGTGGGCCACAGCCAACATGTATTTCCTCTCACGCAACCGCAGCTATCTGGGGCACTGCAATGGGATTTCTTTCTGTACCGTCTGTGTGTTCCTGCTAGCCACTCATGCTGCGGGTGCACACAGACTTGCCATAGCGGAGTTGTACCTGCCTGGCACTTTGAAAGAAACCACAAATGTCTAGGGCATGGCGTGTGGTCCAAAGCCAACGTGTATTTTCTATCACATACCCCCAGCTATCCGGGGCACTGCAATGGGATTTCTTTATGTACCGTCTGTGGGTTCCTGGGGGCCACCCATGCTGTGGGTGCGCACAGACTTCCCATTGAGGTGTTTTACCTGTCTGCCCCCAAAACACTGACAGACTTGGGTAGGGGGCAGAGTGCAGATGGTTTACCCCTTGCGTTATCGATGAGGTATCCGACACCCAAACAGAATGAGTAGTGTGTGGACACATCTAGTCCCCATTGGACGCAGGGTCGTGCGGGGGTGGGGGTTGGGCAGCATGTAACCGAGGAAAAGAGGCAGCGGTGTGTCCTGCAGGCAGTGATTGTGCTTGGTTGGAGGTAGTGTGGTGCTTAGCTAAGGTGTGCCTTGCTAATGAGGGTTTGTCCGAAGTAAAAATTGTTGGGGGGAGGGGGCCCACTCTTGCCGCTATTGTGGCTTAATAGTGAGACCTGGGAACCTGAGATGCAGCCCTGCATGTTGCCCCTCGCCTGCCCTATCCGTATCTGTGTCGTTTCCATCACTTTAGTAGGTTTTGCAGATTTGCACAAATGAAAACCTTAGCGAGCATCGGTCATATACAAAAATGCTCGAGTCGCCCATTGACTTCAATGCAGTTCGTTACTCAAAATGAACCCTCGAGCATCGCGGAAAGCTCGACTCGATCAACGAGCACCTGAGCATTTTGGTGCTCGCTCATCTCTATCCCTAGCTATTTAAGTAGTCAATAGTGCACCCGGCACCCTTGTTATCTAGCTCGATACTAGTTCTAATTGCTGATTAACCCCAAAACAGAGAGCAAATAGGAGAAGAGAGGTAGTGCCTGGGGCTCTGATGGTGAGCGGCCGGCAATGAGCTCCCAGGTATCCTGGCAGGGTTTTTAAAGATAGAAAGCTCGTCCCATCAGGGATGTGTTTGAGCCCCTCAGCCAATCAGGACGGACAGGGGCGGTCCCGAGCTCTCACCTAATCATTAGGTGTTAGAATAGTAGCTTCACTGGAGGTAGCAGCCAAAGACAAGGTCCAACATCTAGGGCAGGGAGTTCCCTAGCCAAGAGCTGTGGCCCGATTGTCTCACGGAATTGCTGATCGGTCAGCGAGTGCCGTTCATCCCCATCTTCCGCGTTCCAGGCTGGAACGCAAGCACCATGACGCAATGACATCATCGCGCAACGTCGTGCGTGATTGGTCCGCAGGCCGCATATTTAGGATTTCAGCTGCAGTTCAGCAGCGCTGCTGATTAGAGTCATCTGATTGGCTCTTCGGCACTACGTGACTACACAGCATGCATGCGGATTGCCTTCAGCAGCCGTGCACTACACACTACAGTTAAGCAGCACGGGGTTAGGGTTTATGGTTAGGTTTAGGGTTAGGGTTTAGGGTTAGGGTTTAGGGTTAGGTTTATGGTTAGGGTTAGGTAACCCTAACCCTAAACCTAACCCCGTGCTGCTTAAATGTAGTGTGTAGTGCACGGCTGCTTAACTGTAGTGTGTAGTGCACGGCTGCTGAAGGCAATCCGCGTGCACAGTGTGTAGTCACGTGGTGCCAAAGAGCCAATCAGGTGGCTCTAATCAGCAGCGCTGCTGAACTGCGGCTGAAATCCTAAATATGCCCGCAGGCCGGAGGGGAGTGAATCATCGTGATGCGCTGTGTCTGAGCATGTCCCTGTGGCGATTGGTTCGCAGGCGGGATGGAGGTGTGTCCTCGTGACGCCCTGTGTCAGAGCGCGTCACCGCCGCGATTACCATACCAGATGGAGAGATGGACGGGGGATGCCCTATTGTCGGTGGAGTTCCGGCAAGTCCCAAATAGTAAGTTAAAAGAGGTTAGAGACATGGAGGAGAGAAACGACAAATGTGCGCCACGGCCTGGCGAGTACGATAATATCCTAATGGGTTTAATTTGACGGGGAGCTTAAAAAGGTGTGGTACAAAAGCCCAGAGATAAACAATATCAAAATTGTATTGCACAGAGATCGTGTGCAGGCAGTAAATCATTAGATAACAATGAAAATTCAAGTACGTTTGTATTGATCATTACGAGAAATAGTCATAAACAGTAAAGTGCATATACGCGTATTTAATGGATGACATGGGTCGTCACCATGGAGACATGTGACATCCATATGTACGGGATTAGGTAGATTTATGTACGTAGATACATAAAAAAGGCATATAAGGTATGGTATCCATGGAGACATAAGAGAAAGAGAGAACGAGGAGAAGTTGGTTAACGTTCAGGTACAAGAGTTACAGAAAACAGTTGAAATTCAGAGTAGCATTTAAGCCCATTGGTGTAACTGTTTCAAGCCTAAATATCCATGAGGCTTCGTTTTGTAACAGTCGCTTGTCGATGTTACCGCGTATGGCATTCGCACGAAGTAATTCGATGTCCTGGAATTTCAGGGCATCCAAGTCCCTATTATGAACTGTTAGAAAAAGGATCCGCCAGTGGTGTGGATTCGCCCCACCGAATGTTGCCTACATGTCCCAAAATGCGTCGGCGGAATTCTTGAGTGGTCTTCTCTACGTAATTCTTGGGACATGGGCAGAATGCCATATACACAATGTTCCGGGTTTTGCAGTTGATAAAGCCTCGGTTTACATAGGTCCTGTTGGCTCTTGCGCTCTTAAAAGATTTACTTTTGAGTATGAATGTACAGGCCGCACAGCTGTGACACTGGTATGTCCCCGAGGGTTTTGCTGCACCTAGCCAGTTTTCGTTCATAGGTGGCGCTAAGTGGCTTTTCACAAGATGGTCTCTTAGGTTATGCCCTCTGCGGAACGTAATCATTGGAGATTGAGGTATAATATCCATCAGGTCTGGGTCTGTCGTAATGATGTTCCAGTAATGTTCTAGAATCTCCCTCACTTTCTGCGTGCCTGTATCGAAGGTTCCAATGATACGAGAGGTGTGGGAGGTGTCACATTGACGTGGAACCAAAAGATTGGTTCTTTGTTGTGATTCTGCGTATTGGAGTGCACCATCAACAATATCTGTTCGATAATCCCTCTCGAGGAATCGCTGCTTTAGTCCCTGGCTTTCCCTTTGGAAGTCCTGATTTTCTGAACAGTTGCGTCTAATCCTAAGGAATTGGCCCTTTATAATCCCTCTTTTGAGGGCAAAGGGGTGGTGACTATCCCATTTCAAGAGACTGTTTGTTGCTGTTGTTTTGCGGTGAAGGGTAGAGATGAGCAAGTCAAGTAAAGCCACTGAAGTTTGGTTAATTTCTGATGTCAATTTTAGATTAAGGTTATTCATGTTTAATGTATCGACAAATTTGTTAAAGGATAGTTCCGACCCCTTCCAAAAGACGAGAATGTCGTCTATATATCTTAGCCAAAGGGTGATGTTTTTGGACCATTCCTCATTCGTGTAGATGAACTTTTCCTCCCACCAGCCCAGGTACAGATTGGCATATGATGGGGCACAAGAAGTCCCCATCGCAGTCCCCCTGAGCTGGTTGAAGTACTGAGTGTCAAAAAGAAAATAATTGTGGGTCAGAATAAATCGTAAGAAATCTGAAACACATTGATTGTGTTGTCGGAAATGTAGGCCTCTTTGTTGTAGAAAAAATTCTGGGGCTTTGATGCCCCCGTCGTGTGGAATGGAGCTGTACAATGGTTCCACATCAAGTGTAGCAAGTAGGGTGTCTGGATCTACTGTGGTGACCTCAATGATCCTAAGAACGTCCATGGTGTTGCGAACGTAGGATCGTAGAGCAACCACAAATGGTCTAAGAATTTCGTCTGTGTAGATGCTTAGATTCTGAGTGAGGTTCCCTATACCAGATGCAATCGTCCTACCCTAGTCCCTTTGTGGACTTTTGGCAGGGCGTAAAATGTCGCCACTATTAGATGGAATGTATCGACAAAAAAAAAATTTGACTATATATATCCCCTACGTCTCCAAGGCTCTCCATAGTAATTTCCTGAGATCAGATTGAGGCCTTAGTCAGACGGGCGTTTTTTCGCGCGATTTGCGCATGCGCCCGGCGATTTTTTTAAAACCATTGCTTTGCAATGGTATCGGACACATGAGCGCTTTTTATGCGCTCGTCCGATAAATTATAGAACAGAAATCGCAGATTGCACCTATCTGCGATCTGCGATTCCTGTTCTCTTCTCTATATGCGCTCACTGGGGCCGGCGGCAGCAGCGCCGACCCCATTGAGAACATATAGAAGACAAATCATTCTTCTCTGCCACAGCTGTAACAGCTGTGACAGAGAAGAACGATGTTTGCCCATTGAATTCAATGGAGCCGGCAATACAGCCAGCTCCATTGAAAGCAATGGGCTGCCGGCGAGCGCAGGATGAATTGTCGGGAAGGGCTTAAATATATAAGCCCTTCCCTGCAATGCATCCAGAAATGTGTAAAAATTAAAAATATATATATACACTCACCTTGTCCCGGCAGACGGAGTTCAGAGCGGCCGGCCTGCAGTGGGTGTGAAGGGGGTGTGATTGTCTGACTCACACCCCCTTCACACCCACTGCAGGCCGGCCGCTCTGAACTCCGTCTGCCGGGACACGGTGAGTATATAGATTTTTTTTATTTTTACACTTTTCTGGATGAATTGCAGGTAAGGGCTTATATATTTAAGCCCTTCCCGACAATTCATCCTGCGCTCGCCCGCAGCGCATTGCTTTCAATAGAGACGGCTGTATAGTCGGCTCCATTGAATTCAATGCGCTGGACAGCTCCGGGCCGTTTCTAATGAAACGCGGCTAGGAGCAGATTTTTCGGGCGATTTTTTATTTTTTTTTGCCCCAGTCACGCGATTTGCGGATGCGCATCCGTCATGCAATCCGCAAATTGCGCGAAAAAACGCCCGTGTGACTAAGGCCTGAAAATGTAAAGTGGGGTCGGATGTCAATGTCTTATACGTAAATGTATCACTCAGTAGTTGGTGACAGATTTGTTTGTAGTTTTCTCTATTCATGATAACGACATTGCCGCCTTGATCTACTGGTTTTATGACCAGTTTGGTCATTGGTTTTTAGTTGTTGTAAGGCCGTACTTTCATTTCGGGATAGGTTTGGATATGTTTTCTGTGGTTTGATTGTTTTGAGGTCGTCAATCACCAAGCGTTCGAAAATGTCTAATTCAGAGCAGGGACAAGTAGGGGGGTTCGAAGTATTAGCTGGTTTTAGGTTGGTAAAGGGGCCTACTCCTACCGGTCTATCATTTTCTTCTTCTAGTGCTTGTAAGGTGTCTGGGCCCAGTAGATCTGTAACTTCAAGTCCCAATTTCTTTGCGCGTTCGCGGTTTATGACTGCGAAGAATTTATGCCAGCGTAATTTACGAGTAAAGAGGGAGATGTCCTATTGACTACTTAAATAGCTAGGGAGCACTAGATTTTTCGCTAAAACAACTTCAACTGTTATTAACTGGTTCTAGCTTGGCACTAGGGGCTTCTAGCTGTGACATCTAGCTCTGACAACTAGCTCTGACAACTGGGGAAACTACTCACAGCTGTCTCCCACAGGTTGTCATATAGGGGTCTGGACAGATTCAAAATGAGGGGAACACTGTGAGCGTCACTGCACAGTATACGGAAGCGTCTCTCAGACTCGTCCTGCTCCACCTGCAGTGACTCTTCAGCCGTATGCTTGGGTCACTCTTACATCTCATTGAGTCACCCCTCCTTTGCATACATTCACTGCGTGATATTTGGATGCGTCACCACTAGACACATCACGTGGCACCCGCAGTGATTACTCGTGAATATCCAAGTGACATTTAAGTTTTCCATAGTCATTCTCCGGATGCGTCACCACTAGACACATCTTGCATAGTATATCGGATGCGTCACCACTAGACACATCTTGCACATTATATCTGTCAATCTACGTCAATCTAAGGGATACTCAGTCACTACAGGGAGCTACCTTACCTGACAACCCCCCCCCCCCCCCTCCTTTTTGCTCTATAGCACTATTACAGTAGTCTGGGAAATATTGATACTCCCTGGTTTATTTGAAACTTCATTCAACAAAAACACCCACGACATGATCTTTGATAACCCCAGGTTGGCGACTCTATGGGATTACTGACATAATACCTTTGTCTCTCAATTGATTCGCCACATATGATAGTAAAGTCTTTTCCCCATATATGATGGTGGGTTGACAATAAAGTCTGGTAACACACCACTTTAATAAACACATAAGTACAGTGGTGTGACTTTATTAATAGGAGTTGACATATCTAACAATCAAGGCAATTCAGTGCCCGCTACAGGGGGCGAATTTAGCTCTGACTAATTCGACAGTTCTATTTGTATGTTTGATCATCTGAGATTTGTATCCACATTTGACGTGTAAACTCTGATTAACACTTCTATGGGTAATCTGATACCACGCTCCTGATGAACTGTCCCTGATGAGGACAGGGAAACGCGTTGAGCATTAAAAAAAGAGCATTTACGTTAGCGAAAAAACTCACCGCTCATCTATATATATAAAGCTGAAAGCCCTCACTGACTCACTGACTGATTGACTGACTGATTGACTGACTGACTCGCCAAAAGTTCTCATACTTTCCGATATCGTAGAAACATGAATTTTGGCACGAGCATAGATTATCTCCAAAATAGGAAAAGTAATTGGGTCCCAACTCGATTATTCAATTCTAGCGCAAAAGAATTGGCGTCGAAATTTTACGTACATAATCTAAATCTGTCACTTCCCAATGCCTTAGAAACTTAAAATTAGGCACGGTCATTCATTATGACATAAATAGGAAAAGCTAATGGGTCCCAACTCGATTATTCAATTCTATGCGCAAAAGAATTAGCGTCCAAATTTTACGTACGGAATCTTATTTTCTCACTTTCTGGTGTCATAGAAACAGGAAATTTGGCACGAGCATTGATTATGTCATAAATAGGAAAAGCTAATGGGTCCCAACGCGATTATTCAATTCTAGCGCAAAATAATTGGCGTCAAAATTTTACGTACGGAATCTAATTTCTTCCCTTTCTGGTGTCATAGAAACAGGAAATTTGGCACGAGCATTGATTATGTCATAAATAGGAAAAGTTCATAGGTCCCAACTCGATTATTCAATTCTAGCGCAAAATAATTGGCGTCGAAATTTTAAGTACGGAATGTAATTTTTTCACTTTCTGGTGTCATAGAAACGTGAAATTTGGCACAAGCATTGATTATGTCATGAATAGGAAACGCTAATGGGTCCCAACTCGATTATTCAATTCTAGCGCAAAAGAATTGGCGTCCAAATTTTACGTGCGGAATGTAATTTTTTCACTTTCCGGTGTCATAGAAACGGGAAATTTAGCACGAGCATTGATTATGTCATAAATAGGAAAAGCTAATGGGTCCCAACTTCATTATTCAATTCTATACGCAAAAGAATTAGCGTCCAAATTTTACGAGCGGAATGTAATTTTTTCACGTTCCGGTGTCATAGAAACGAGAAATTTGGCACGAACATTGATTATGTCATAAATAGGAAAAGCTAATGGGTCCCAACTCAATTATTCAATTCTAGCGCAAAAGAATTGGCGTCGAAATTTTACATACGGAATGTAATTTTCTCACTTTCCGGTGTCAAAGAAACGGGAAATTTGGCACGAGCATTGATTATGTCATAAATAGGAAAAGCTAATGGGTCCCAACTCAATTATTCAATTTTAGCTCAAAAGAATTAGCGTCCAAATTTTACGTGCGGAATGTAATTTTTTCACTTTCCGGTGTCAGAAACGGGAAATTTGGCACGAGCATTGATTATGTCATAAATAGGAAAAGCTAATGGGTCCCAACTCCATTATTCAATTCTAAGCGCAAAAGAATTAGTGTCCAAATTTTACGTATGTAATCTAATTCTCTCACTTCCTGATGTCATTTTATATAAAGGAAACGTCGCATGGTTGCCTCACCGTGGTATTTCCTGGGTAACGCAGAGAACTATGCAAAATGGTGAACATTTTTTTTTTCCTCAGTATCTCTAAAGTAACGACGACTTCATAAGCTTTTCCGTGTGAACACCAGATAATCACCAGGACCAAATTAACTCGGGCGAAGCCGGGTATATCAGCTAGTCTATATATATAAAGCTGAAAGCCCTCACTGACTCACTGACTGACTGACTCGCCAAAAGTTCTCCAACTTCCCAATGTCGAAGAAACATGAAATCTGGCGCAAGCATAGATTATCTCCAAAATAGGAAAAGAAATTGGGTCCCAACTTGATTATTCAATTCTAGCGCAAAAGAATTGGCGTCGAAAATTAACGTACATAATCTAAATCACTCACTTCCCAATGTCATAGAAACGGGAAATTTGGCAGGAGCATTGATTATGTCATAAAAAGGAAACGCTAATGGGTCCCAATTTGATTATTCAATTCTATGCGCAAAAGAATTAGCGTCCAAATTTTACATGCAAAATGTAATTTTCTCACTTTCCGGTGTCATAAAAACGTGAAATTTGGCACGAACATTGATTATGTCATAAATAGGAAAAGCGAATGGGTCCCAACTCGATTATTCAATTCTAGCGCAAAAGAATGGGCGTCAAAATTTTAGGTGCGGAATGTAATTTTCTCACTTTCCGGTGTCATAGAAACTGGAAATTTGGCACGAGCATTGATTATGTCATAAGTAGGAAAAGCTAATGGGTCCCAACTCGATTATTCAATTCTAGCGCAAAAGAATTGGCGTCGAAATTTTACGTGCGGAATGTAATTTTCTCACTTTCCGGTGTCATAGAAACGTGAAATTTCGCACAAGCATTGATTATGTCATAAGTAGGAAAAGTTAATAGGTCCCAACTCCATTATTCAATTCTAGCGCAAAAGAATTGGCGTCGAAATTTTACGTGCGGAATGTAATTTTTTCACTTTCCGGTGTCATAGAAACATGAAATTTGGCACGAACATTGATTATGTCATAAATAGGAAAAGCTAATGGGTCCCAACTCCATTATTCAATTCTATGCGCAAAAGAATTAGCGTCCAAATTTTACGTGCGGAATGTAATTTTCTCACTTTCCGGTGTCATAGAAACGTGAAATTTGGCACGAACATTGATTATGTCATAAATAGGAAAAGCTAATGGGTCCCAACTCCATTATTCAATTCTATGCGCAAAAGAATTAGCGTCCAAATTTTACGTACAGAATATAATTTCTTCCCTTTCCGGTGTCATAGAAACGTGAAATTTGGCACGAGCATTGATTATGTCATAAATAGGAAACGCTAATGGGTCCCAACTCGATTATTCAATTCTAGCGCAAAAGAATTGGCGTCCAAATTTTACGTGCGGAATGTAATTTTTTCACTTTCCGGTGTCATAGAAACGTGAAATTTGGCACGAGCATTGATTATGTCATAAATAGGAAAAGCTAATGGGTCCCAACTAGAGATTAGGGAACGTACTCGTCCGAGCTTGATGCTCGGGCGAATATTAGCGTGTTCGGGATGCTCGTTACTCTTAACGAGTACCACGCGATGTTCGGGTTACTTTCAGTTTCCTCTCTGAGACGTTAGCACGCTTTTCTGGCCAATTGAAAGACAGGGAAGGCTTTACAACTTCCCCCTGTGACGTTCAAGCCGTATACCACCCCCCTGCTGTGAGTGGCTGGGGAGATCAGATGTCACCCGAGTTTAAAAGTCGGCCCCTCCCGCGGCTCGCCTCAGATGCCTTGTGAGTTAGCTGAGGGACAGTGCTGCTGGTGCCGTAGCTGCTGTAGGGAGAGCGTTAGGAGTTAGTGTAGGCTTCAAGAACCCAAACGGTCCTTCTTAGGGCCACATCTATCCGTGTGGAGGCTGCTGTTAGCAGTGTTGCCCTTTTTTTTTTTTCTTCAAGATCGGCTGTGCAGAGCATTGCGCCCTGCAGTAATACTACAGGGACAGAAGTGGTGGTTAGGCAGGGAGAGTGTTAGGAGTGAGTGTAGGCTTCAAGAACCCCAACGGTCCTTCTTAGGGCCACATTTAACCGTGTGCAGTACTGTGCAGGCTGCTGTTAGCAGTGTTGCATTTTTTTTTTTTTAAATCGGCTGTGCAGAGCATTGCGCCCTGCAGTAATACTACAGGGACAGAATTGTGTAGGCAGGGCCAGAAGACATATTAATTATTGATTGAATATACGTAGTGGGCCTTTTCTTTAACAAAAAAAGGGAAAACATTCTATTTGGCCTGCCTCTGACAGTCCTCAGCGTTCTGGGTACGTGTGTGGTGGGTGCAGAACGTAAAGAAATCATACGCAGCCAGCTACGTTTAACAGCAGGCTTGCGCCAATTTCTTTCCTGCCTGGGAAAAATCACCGCTCTGCTGTAGTTAATAACTCTGCAACTGTGCAGTTCTGTGACACATTTGCAGGGCCAGAAGACATATATTATTGATTGAATATAGTCAGTGGGCCTTTTCTTTAAAAAAAAAGGGAAACATTCTATTTGGCCTGCCTCTGACAGTCCTCAGCGTTCTGGGTACGTGTGTGGTGGGTGCAGAACATAAAGAAATCATACGCAGCCAGCTACGTTTAACAGCAGGCTTGCGCCAATTTATTTCCTGCCTGGGAAATCAAATCACTGGTAATACAGCATGCTGAGGGGTAGGGGTAGGCCTAGAGGACGTGGACGCGGCCGAGGACGCGGAGGGCCAAGTGAGGGTGTGGGCACAGGCCGAACTCCTGATCCAGGTGTATCGCAGCCAACTGCTGCGCGATTAGGAGAGAGGCACGTTTCTGGCGTCCCCACATTCATCGCACAATTAATGGGTCCACGCGGGAGACCTTTATTAGAAAATGAGCAGTGTGAGCAGGTCCTGTCGTGGATGGCATAAAGTGCTTAGAGCAACCTATCGTCCACCCACAGTTCTGCGCCGTCCAATGCTGCAAATCCGAATCCTCTGTCTGCTGCTCCTCCTTCCTCCCAGCCTCCTCACTCCACGAAAATGACACATGCTCAGGAGCGGGAAGACTCCCAGGAACTGTTCTCGGGCCCCTGCTCAGATTGGGCAGCAATGGTTCCTCTCCCACCAGAGGAGTTTATCGTCACTGATGCCCAACCATTGGAAAGTTCCCGGGGTCCGGGGGATGAGGCTGGGGACTTCCGGCAACTGTCTCAAGACCTTTCAGTGGGTGAGGAGGATGATGAGACACAGTTGTCTATCGGTGAGGTAGTAGTAAGGGCAGTAAGTCCGAGGGAGGAGCGCACAGAGGATTTGGAGGAAAAGCAGCAGGATGATGAGGTGACTGACCCCACCTGGTTTGCAACGCCTACTCAGGACAGGTCTTCAGAGGGGGAGGCAAGGGCAGCAGCAGGGCAGGTTGCAAGAGGCAGTGCGGTGGCCAGGGGTAGAGGCAGGGCCAGACCGAATAATCCACCAACTGTTTCCCAAAGCATCCCCTCGCGCCATGCCACCCTGCAGAGGCCAAGGTGCTCAAAGGTCTGGCAGTTTTTCACTGAGAGCGCAGACGACCGACGAACAGTGGTGTGCAACCTTTGTCGCGCCAAGATCAGCCGGGGAGCCACCACCAACAGCCTCACCACCACCAGCATGCGCAGACATATGATGGCCAAGCACCCCACAAGGTGGGACGAAGGCCGTTCACCGCCTCCGGTTTGCACCGCTGCCTCTCCCCTTGTGCCCCAACCTGCCACTGAGATCCAACCCCCCTCTGAGGACACAGGCACTACCGTCTCCTGGCCTGCACCCACACCCTCACCTCCGCTGTCCTCGGCCCAATCCAGCAATGTCTCGCACCGCACCGTCTAGCCGTTGCTAGCCAAGTGTTTGAGCGCAAGCGCAAGTACGCCACCACGCACCCGCACGCTCAAGCGTTAACCGTCCACATAGCCAAATTTATCAGCCTTGAGATGCTGCCGTATAGGGTTGTGGAAACGGAGTCCTTCAAAAGTATGATGGCGACGGCAGCCCCGCGCTACTCAGTTCCCAGTCGCCACTACTTTTCCCGATGTGCCGTCCCAGCCCTGCACGACCACGTCTCCCGCAACATTGTACACGCCCTCACCAACGCGGTTACTGCCAAGGTCCACTTAACAACGGACACGTGGACAAGCACAGGCGGGCAGGGCCACTACATCTCCCTGACGGCACATTGGGTGAATTTAGTGGAGGCTGGGACAGAGTCAGAGCCTGGGACCGCTCACGTCCTACCCACCCCCAGAATTGCGGGCCCAGCTCGGTGGTATCTGCGGCGGTGTATGCTTCCTCCACTAAACCACCCTCCTCCTCCTCCTCCTCCTCCAATGCAACCTCTGTCTCGCAATCAAGACGTGTCAGCAGCAGCAGTGCGTCGCCAGCAGTCGGTGTCGCGCGTCGTGGCAGCACAGCGGTGGGCAAGCGTCAGCAGGCCGTGCTGAAACTACTCAGCTTAGGAGATAAGAGGCACATGGCCCACGAACTGCTGCAGGGTCTGACAGAGCAGACCGACCGCTGGCTTGCGCCGCTGAGCCTCCAACCGGGCATGGTCGTGTGTGACAACGGCCGTAACCTGGTGGCGGCTCTGCAGCTCGGCAGCCTCACGCACGTGCCATGCCTGGCCCACGTCTTTAATTTGGTGGTTCAGCGCTTTCTGAAAAGCTCCACATGTTGGCCAGGCTCTATGAGCAGCGTAGAGCTATAGTGGAATACCAACTCCAACATGGGCGGAGCAGTGGGAGTCAGCCTCCTCAATTATTTTCAGAAGGGTGGGCCTGGTTGGCAGACATCTGCCAGGTCCTTCGAAACTTTGAGCAGTCTACCCAGGTGGTGAGCGGCGATGCTGCAATCATTAGCGTCACCATTCCTCTGCTATGCATCTTGAGAAGTTCCCTGCAAAGCATAAAGGCAGACGCTTTGCACTCGGAAACAGAGGCGGGGGAAGACAGTATGTCGCTGGATAGTCAGAGCACCCTCCTGTCTATATCTCAGCGCGTTCAGGAGGAGGAGAAAGAGCATGAGGAGGATGAGGAGGAGGGGGAAGAGACAGCTTGGCCCACTGCTGACGGTACCCATGCTGCTTGCCTGTCATCCTTTCAGCGTGTATGGCCTGAGGAGGAGGAGGAGGAGGATCCTGAAAGTGATCTTCCTAATGAAGACAGCCATGTGTTGCGTACAGGTACCCTGGCACACATGGCTGACTTCATGTTAGGATGCCTTTCTCGTGACCCTCGCGTTGCACGCATTCTGGCCACTACGGATTACTGGGTGTACACACTGCTCGACCCACGGTATAAGGAGAATCTTTCCACTCATTCCCGAAGAGGAAAGGGGTTCGAGAGTGTTGCTATACCACAGGACCCTGGCGGACAAGCTGATGGTAAAATTCCCATCCGACAGCGCTAGTGGCAGAAGGCGCACTTCCGAGGGCCAGGTAGCAGGGGAGGTGCGGAGATCGAGCAGCATGTACAGCACAGGCAATACAACAGTCTTTAAGGCCCTGGACACCTTTATGGCTCCCCAGCAAGACTGTGTCACCGCTCCCCAGTCAAGGCTGAGTCGGCGGGAGCACTGTAAAAGGATGGTGAGGGAGTACGTAGCCGATCGCACGACCGTCCTCCCTGACGCCTCTGCAACCTACAACTACTGGGTGTCGAAGCTGGACACGTGGCCTGAACTCGCGCTGTATGCCCTGGAGGTGCTTGCTTGTCCTGCGGCTAGCGTCCTGTCAGAGAGGGTGTTTAGTGCGGCTGGGGGAATCATCACAGATAAGCGTACCCGCCCGTCAACCGACAGTGCCGACAGGCTTACACTCATCAAGATGAACAAAGCCTGGATTTCCCCAGACTTCTCTTCTCCACCAGCGGACAGCAGCGATACCTAAACAATACGTAGGCTGCACCCGCGGATGGAAGCATCGTTCTCTCTCACCATCCAAAACGGGGACATTTCTGCTTCATCAATCTGTGTATAATATTCCTCCTCCTCCTCCTCCTGCTCCTCCTCCTGAAACCTCACGTGCGTAATGTAATTTTTTCACTTTCCGGTGTCATAGAAACGGGAAATTTAGCATGAGCATTGATTATGTCATAAATAGGAAAAGCTAATGGGTCCTAACTCGATTATTCAATTCTATGCGCAAAAGAATTAGCGTCCAAATTTTACGTGCGGAATGTAATTTCTTCACTTTCCGGTGTCATAGAAACAGGAAATTTTGCACGAGCATTGATTATGTCATAAATAGGAAAGGTTAATAGGTCCCAACTCCATTATTCAATTCTAGCGCAAATAATTGGCGTCGACATTTTACGTGCGGAATGTAATTTCTTCACTTTCCAGTGTCATAGTAACAGGAAATTTGGCACAAGCATTGATGTCATAAATAGTAAAAGCTAATGGGTCCCAACTCCATTATTCAATTCTATGCGCAAAAGAATTAGCGTCCAAACTTTACGTACGTAATCTAATTTTCTCACTTTCCGGTGTCATAGAAAACGGGAAATTTCGCACGAGCATTGATATGTCATAAATAGGAAAAGCTAATGGGTCTCGACTTGATTATACAGTTCTAAGCGCAAAAGAATTAGCGTCCAAATTTTACGTGCGGAATGTAATTTTCTCACTTTCCGGTGTCATAGAAACGGGAAATTTGGCACGAGCATTGATATGTCATAAATAGGAAAAGCTAATGGGTCCCAACTTGATTATTCAATTCTATGCGCAAAATAATTCGTGTCCAAATTTTACGTGTGGAATGTAATTTTCTCACTTTCCGGTGTCATAGATACGGGAAATTTGGCACGAGCATTGATTATGTCATAAATATGGAAAGCTTATGGGTCCCAACTCCATTGTTCAATTCTATACGCAAAAGAATTAGCGTCCAAATTTTATGTACATAATCCAAATCTCTCACTTCCCAATATCATAGAAACATGAAATTTGGTACAAGCATTGATTCTGTCATAAATATGAAAAGTTAATAGGTCCCAACTCGATTATTCAATTCTAAGCGCAAAAGAATTAGTGTCCAAATTTTGTGTACGAAATCTAATTCTCTCTCACTTCCTGATGTCATTTTATATGAAGGAAACATCGCATGGTTACCTCCACGTGGTGTTTCCTGGGTAACGCAGAGAACCATGCAAAATGGTGAACATATGTTTTTCCTCAGTATCTCTAAAGTAACCATGAGTTCATAAGACTTTCCGTGTGAACACCAGATAAACTCCAGGAGCAAATTAACTCGGGCGAAGCCGGGTATATCAGCTAGTCTATATATATAAAGCTGAAAGCCCTCACTGACTCACTGACTCACTCACTGACTGACTGACTGACTGACTCGCCAAAAGTTTTCCAACTTCCCGATGTCGTAGAAACATGAATTTTGGCACGAGCATAGATTATCTCCAAAATAGGAAAAGTAATTGGGTCACAACTCGATTATTCAATTCTAGCGCAAAAGAATTGGCGTCAAAATTTAACGTACATAATCTAAATCTCTCACTTCCCAATGTCATAGAAACTTAAAACTTGGCACGGGCATTGAATATGTCATAAATAGGAAAAGATAATGGGTCCCAACTTGATTATTCAATTCTATGCGCAAAAGAATTAGCGTTCAAATTTTACGTACGGAATGTATTTTTCTCACTTTCCAGTGTCATAGAAACGTGAAATTTGTCACAAGCATTGATTATGTCATAAATAGGAAAAGCTAATGGGTCCCAACTCGATTATTCAATTCTATGCGCAAAAGAAATAGCATCAACATTTTACGTACGGAATGTAATTTTCTCACTTTCCGGTGTCATAGAAATGTGAAATTTGGCACGAGCATTGATTATGTCATAAATAGGACAAGCTAATGGGTCCCACCTCGATTGTTCAATTCTAAGCGCAAAAGAATTAGCATCCACATTTACGTATGGAATCTAATTCTCTCACTTCCTGATGTCATTTTATTTAAAGGAAACGTTGCATGGTTACCTCCCGTGGTGTTTCCTGGGTAACACAGAGAACTACACAAAATGGTGAACATATGTTTTTCCGGTATCTCAAAAGTAACCACGACTTCATAAGATTTCCGTGTGAACACCAGATAAACACCAGTACCAAATTAACTCGGGTGAAGCCGGGTATATCAGCTAGTTGAGCATATAGTACATCCACGTACTGAGCACCCAAAACATTTGTGCATCCATAACATCAATAAAATACAGCTCATAGAGCACCCTAAACATCTGAGGATTCAAAACACCCAAATACACTGTGGATGACGAGTATCCCAGAGCTCTAAGCTACATTATCAGACTCTCTGAGTATACTGACCGAGAGTGGATTACCATCTCCTTGACACCGATAAGGGGATCATTCTTGCTTTTGTCCAGCGGCAAACCCCGCAAAAGGGACAGCTAGGAGACGTGAAACCTAGCTACTGAACACCCTTATAACTTCCTGTGTTCATCATTGGAGGATTGGTATCCACTAGCTACCCGCACCAGAGGGTCGATACCTAATTTTGTTCTGTCGTTTTGTATTTGTAAATGTTTGTATGTTAGCCCACGTTTTAATAATTTCCCAATAAAATTTATTTCTTTTAATCTTTATCTGTGAAGGGCCTTATACGTTATATATAGATTCAACATACCACTGTGATTCCCCAGCCCAGGAAATATTAGAGTACTATTTAGCAGTTAGACCTCTGTCTACTGCACAGCAGACATATTACGGTATAACTGAAAGGCTTTGCAGTGGTCCAGGAAATATTAGAGTACTCTTTAGCGGTGAGACTTCTATCTAATGCACTGCAGACATAGAATGGTATAACTGAAATAGTTTGCAGTGGCCCAGGAAATATTAGAGTACTGTTTAGCAGTAGGACCTCTATCTAATGCACTGCAGACATCTATATTAGAGATGAGCGAGCACCAAAATGCTCGGGTGCTCGTTACTCGGGACGAAATTTTCGCGATGCTCGAGGGTTCGTTTCGAGTAACGAACCCCATTGAAGTCAATGGGCGACCCAAGCATTTTTGTATATCGCCGATGCTCGCTAAGGTTTCCATTTGTGAAAATCTGGGCAATTCAAGAAAGTGATGGGAACGACACAGCAACGGATAGGGCAGGCGAGGGGCTACATGTTGAGCTGCATCTCAAGTTCCCAGGTCCCACTATTAAGCCACAATAGCGGCAAGAGTGGCCCCCCCCCCTCCCAACAATTTTTACTTCTGAAAAGCCCTCATTAGCAATGCATACCTTAGCTAAGCACCACACTACCTCCAACAAAGCACAATCACTGCCGGCATGACACTCCGCTGCCACATCTCCTGGGTTACATGCTGCCCAACCCCCCCCCCCCCCCCTGCACGACCCAGTGTCCACAGCGCACACCAAATTGTCCCTGCGCAGCCTTCAGCTGCCCTCATGCCACACCACCCTCATGTCTATTTATAAGTGCGTCTGCCATGAGGAGGAACCGCAGGCACACACTGCAGAGGGTTGGCACGGCTAGGCAGCGACCCTCTTTAAAAGGGGCGGGGCGATAGCCCACAATGCTGTACAGAAGCAATGAGATATCCAATCCTGTGCCACCTCCATCAGGAGATGCAAACGTGGGCATAGCAATGGGGAACCTATGTGCCACACACTAGTCATTCTGTCAAGGTGTCTGCATGCCCCAGTCAGACCGCGGTTTTTTATAAATAGTCACAGGCAGGTACAACTCCGCAATGGGAATTCCGTGTGCACCCACAGCATGGGTGGCTCTCTGGAACCCACCGGCTGTACATAAATGTATCCCATTGCAGTGCCCTGGACAGCAGAGCTAACGTCAGATTAAATGCAGGTGGGCTTCGGCCCACACTGCATGCCCCAACCTGACCGGGGTTTTTAATTCATAGACACAGGCAGGTACAACTCCCTGTTGTGAAGTCCCTGTGGACCACAGCATGGGTGGGTGCCAGGAAGCCACCGGCGGTCCATAAATATATCCCATTGCATTGCCCATCACAGCTGAGGTAATGTCATGTTTAATGCAGGTGGGCTTCGGCCCACACTGCATGCCCCAGTCAGACTGGGGTTCTTTAGAAGTGGACACATGCAGTTACAACTCCGTGTGGACCGACAGCATGGGTGGGTGCCAGGAAGCCACCGGCGGTACATAAATATATCCCATTGCAGTGCCCAGCACAGCTGATGTAACGTCAGCTTTAATGCAGGTGGGCAAAAAATTTATTGGATTACACTGTAGGCGAGGGCCCCCAAAAATTGGTGTACCAACAGTACTAATGTACGTCAGAAAAATTGCCCATGCCCAACCAAGAGGGCAGGTGAAACCCATTAATCGGCTTAATTTGTAACTAGGCCTGGAGGCAGCCCAGTTCAAATAAAAATTTTTCAGGTGCAAGTTTCAACGCTTTAATGAGCATTGAAACGTATAAAAATTGTTTACAAAAATTATATGACTGAGCCTTGTGGGCCTAAGAAAAATTGCCCGTTCGGCGTAATTACGTCAGGTTTCAGGAGGAGGAGCAGGAGGAGGAGGATGAATATTATACACAGATTGATGAAGCTAAAAGGTCCACATTTTTGATGGTGATAGAGAACAATGCTTCCATCCGCGGGTGCAGCCTACGTATTGTTTAGGTATCGCTGCTGTCCACTGGTGGAGAAGAGAAGTCTGGGGAAATCCAGGCTTTGTTCATGTTGATGAGTGTAAGCCTGTCGGCACTGTCGGTTGACAGGCGGGTACGCTTATCTGTGATGATTCCCCCAGCGGCACTAAAGACCCTCTCTGACAAGACGCTAGCCGCAGGACAAGCAAGCACCTCCAGGGCATACAGCGCGAGTTCAGGCCACGTGTCCAGCTTCGACACCCAGTAGTTGTAGGGGGCAGAGGCGTCACGGAGGACGGTCGTGCGATCGGCTATGTACTCCCTCACCATCCTTTTACAGTGCTCCCGCCGACTCAGTCTTGACTGGGGAGCGGTGACACAGTCTTGCTGGGGAGCCATAAAGCTGTCAAAGGCCTTAGAGAGTGTTCCCCTGCCTGTGCTGTACATGCTGCCTGATCTCCGCGCCTCCCCTGCTAACTGGCCCTCAGAACTGCGCCTTCGGCCGCTAGCACTGTCGGATGGGAATTTTACCATCAGTTTGTCCGCCAGGGTCCTGTGGTATAGCATCACTCTCGAACCCCTATCCTCTTCGGGTATGAGAGTGGAAGGTTCTCCTTATACCGTGGGTCGAGCAGTGTGTACACCCAGTAATCCGTAGTGGCCAGAATGCGTGTAACGCGAGGGTCACGAGAATGGCATCCTAACATGAAGTCAGCCATGTGTGCCAGGGTACCTGTACGCAACACATGGCTGTCCTCACTAGGAAGATCACTTTCAGGATCCTCCTCCTCCTCCTCCTACTCCTCCTCCTCAGGCCATACACGCTGAAACGATGACAGGCAAGCAGCATGGGTACCCTCAGCAGTGGGCCAAGCTGTCTCTTCCCCCTCCTCCTCATCCTCCTCATGCTCCTCCTCCTCCTTCTCCTCAATGCGCTGAGATATAGACAGGAGGGTGCTCTGACTATCTAGCGACATACTGTCTTCCCCCGCCTCTGTTTCCGAGCGCAAAGCATCTGCCTTTATGCTTTTGCAGGGAACTTCTCAAGAGGCATTGCCGAGGAATGGTGACGCTAATGATTGCAGCATCCCCGCTCACCATCTGGGTAGACTCCTCAAAGTTTCCAAGGACCTGGCAGATGTCTGCAAACCAGGCCCACTCTTCTGTAAAGAATTGAGGAGGCTGACTCCCACTGCGCCGCCCATGTTGGAGTTGGTATTCCACTATAGCTCTACGCTGCTCATAGAGCCTGGCCAACATGTGGAGCGTAGAGTTCCACCGTGTGGGCACGTCACACAGCAGTCGGTGCACTGGCAGATGAAACCGATGTTGCAGGGTGCGCAGGGTGGCAGCGTCCATGTGGGACTTGCGGAAATGTGCGCAGAGCCGGCGCACCTTTCCGAGCAGTTCTGACCAGCGTGGGTAGCTTTTCAGAAAGCGCTGAACCACCAAATTAAAGACGTGGGCCAGACATGGCATGTGCGTGAGGCTGCCTAGCTGCAGAGCCGCACCAGGTTACGGCCGTTGTCACACACGACCATGCCCGGTTGGAGGCTCAGCGGCGCAAGCCAGCGGTCGGTCTGCTGTGTCAGACCCTGCAGCAGTTCGTGGGCCGTCTGCCTCTTCTCTCCTAAGCTGAGTAGTTTCAGCACGGCCTGCTGACGCTTGCCCACCGCTGTGCTGCCATGCCGCGCGACACCGACTGCTGGCGACGTGCTGCTGCTGACACATCTTGATTGCGAGACAGAGGTTGCGTAGGAGGAGGAGGCTGGTTTAGTGGAGGAAGCATACACCGCCGCAGATACCACCACCGAGCAGGGGCACGCAATTCTGGGGGTGGGTAGGACGTGAGCGGTCCCAGGCTCTGACTCTGTCCCAGCCTCCACTAAATTCACCCAATGTGCCGTCAGGGAGATATAGTGGCCCTGCCCGCCTGTGCTTGTCCACGTGTCCGTTGTTAAGTGGACCTTGGCAGTAACCGCGTTGGTGAGGGCGCGTACAATGTTGCGGGAGATGTGGTCGTGCAGGGCTGGGACGGCACATCGGGAAAAGTAGTGGCGACTGGGAACTGAGTAGCGCGGGGCCGCTGCCGCCATCATACCTTTGAAAGCCTCCGTTTCCCCAACCCTATACGGCAGCATCTCCAGGCTGATAAATTTGGCTATGTGCACGTTTAACGCTTGAGCGTGTGGGTGCGTGGCGGTGTACTTGCACTCCAACAGTTGCGCTAGCGACGGCTGGACGGTGCGCTGAGAGACATTGGTGGATGGGGCCGAGGTCAGCGGAGTTGAGGGTGTGGGTGCAGGCCAGGAGACAGTAGTGCCTGTGTCCGGAGAGGGGGGTTGGATCTCAGTGGCAGGTTGGGGCACAGGGGGAGAGGCAGCGGTGCAAACCGGAGGCGGTGAACGGCCTTCGTCCCACCCACCTTGTGGGGTGCTTGGCCATCATATGTCTGCGCATGCTGGTGGTGGTGAGGCTGGTGGTGGTGGCTCCCCGGCTGATCTTGGCGCGACAAAGGTTGCACACCACTGTTCGTCGGTCGTCTGCACTCTCAGTGAAAAAACTGCCAGACCTTTGAGCACCTCGGCCTCTGCAGGGTGGCATGGCGTGAGGGGGCGCTTTGGGAAACAGTTGGTGAATTATTTGGTCTGGCCCTGCCTCTACCCCTGGTCACTGCACTGCCTCTTCCAACCTGCCCTGCTGCTGCACTTGCCTCCCCCTCTGAAGACCTGTCCTGAGTAGGCGTAGCAAACCAGGTGGGGTCAGTCACCTCATCGTCCTGCTGCTCTTCCTCCAAATCCTCTGTGCGCTCCTCCCTCGGACTTACTCCAATTACTACTACCTGAGTGATAGACAACTGTGTCTCATCGTCATCGTCCTTCTCACCCACTGAAAGCTCTTGAGACAGTTGCCGGAAGTCCCCAGCCTCATCCCCTGGACCACGGGAACTTTCCAAAGGTTGGGCATCGGTCACGACAAACTCCTCACGTGGGAGAGGATTCGGAACCATTGCTGCCCATTCTGGGCAGGGGCCCGAGAACAGTTCCTGGGAGTCTGCCTGCTCCTCAGAATGTGTCATTGTAATGGAGTGAGGAGGCTGGGAGGAAGGAGGAGCAGCAGCCAGAGGATTCAGAGTTGCAGCAGTGGACGGCGCAGAATTCTGGGTGGTCGATAGATTGCTGGATGCACTTTCTGCCATCCACGACAGGACCTGCTCACACTGCTCATTTTCTAATAAAGGTCTACCGCGTGGACCCATTAATTGTGAGATGAATGTGGGGACGCCAGAAACGTGCCTCTCTCCTAATCCCGCAGTAGTCGGCTGCGATACACCTGGATCAGGAGCTCGGCCTGTGCCCACACCCTGACTTGGGCCTCTGCGTCCTCGCCCGCGTCCATGTCCTCTAGGCCTACCCCTACCCCTCAGCATGCTGTATTACCAGTAGTGCAGAAACAGAACGCTGTAATTAAATGTGCCGCTTATTGGCCTGTGGTTGGAGGCTGACTTCGCTTACGGAACGCACAGCAAAGGCAGGAAAGAATTTTGCGCAAGCCTGCTGTAACACTTAGCTGGCTGTGTATGAATTAGGACAACTACCCCCAGCAGAGACGCAATACAGTCAGGACGGTCATAGGCAGCCCAAATAGATTTTTTTTCCCAAATTTTTTTGGAAAAGCCCACTGCCTATATAGACTGGATATGTCTTTCACTGTCCCTGCCTCACCAGCACTACTGGCCGTGGACTATGTAAAATTACTGCAGGACGCAATGCTCTGGACGCAATGCTCTGCACGGCCGATATACAAAAAAAAATGTGCAACACTGCAAAAAGCAGCCTCAACAGAACTGCACACGGTCAGATGTGGCCCTAAGAAGGACCGTTGGGGTTCTTGAAGCCTAAAACCAATCCTAACACTCTCCCTATAGCAACTCCGGCATCAGCAGCACTTTCCCTGATCTCTGTCAGAATGCATCTGTCGCGAGCCGCGGGAGGGGCCGATTTATATACTCGGTGACACCTGATCTCGCCAGCCACTCACTGCAGGGGGGTGGTATAGGGCTTGAACGTCGCAGGGGGAAGTTGTAATGCCTTCCCTGTCTTTCTATTGGCCAGAAAAGCGCGCTAACGTCTCAGAGATCAAAGTGAAAGTAACTCGAACATCGCGTGGTGCTCGCCTCTAGTAACGAGCATCTCGAACACGCCAATATTCGAACGAGTATCAAGCTCGGACGAGTACGTTCGCTCATCTCTAATCTATATATAAAGACGAAAGGCCTCACTGACTCACTCACTGATTCACTAACTGACTGACTGACTCGCCAAAAATTCTCCAACTTCCCGATGTTGTAGAAACATGAAATTTGGCACGAGCATAGATTATGTCATAAATAGGAAAAGTAAATGGGTCTAAACCCGATTATTCAATTCTTAGCGCAAAAGATTTAGCGTCTAAATTTTACGTACGTAATCTAATTCTCTCACTTCCTGATGCCATAGAAACATGGAATTTGGCACAAGCATTGATTATGTCATAAATAGGAAAAGCTAAAGGGTCCCAACTCGATTATTCAATTCTAAGCGCAAAAGAATTAGCGTCCAAATTTTACGTACGTAATCTAATACTCTCACTTGAAATTTGGCATGAGCATTGATTATGTCATAAATAGGAAAAGTTAATAGGTCCCAACTCAATTATTCAATTCTAAGCGCAAAAGAATTAGCGTCCAAATTTTACGTACATAATCTTATTCTCTCACTTCCCAAAGTCATAGAAATTTGGCACGGGCATTGATTATGTCATAAATAGGAAAAGCTAATGGGTCCCAACTCGATTATTTAATTCTAAGCGCAAAAGAATTAGCTTCCAAATTTTACTTACGTAATCCAATTCTCTCAATGACGGATGTCATAGAAATTCGGAATTTGGCACGAACATTGATTATCTCAAAAATAGGAAAAGTTAATGGGTCCCAACTCGATTATTTAATTCTAGCGCAAAAAAAATTGCGTTCAAATTTTATGTACGTAATCTAATTCTCTCACTTGAAATTTGGCACGAGCATTATGTCAAAAATAGGAAAAGCTAATGGTCCCAACTCGATTATTCAATTCTATGCGCAAAAGAATTAGCATCCAAATTTTACGTGCGGAATGTAATTTTCTCACTTTCCGGTGTCATAGAAACGGGAAATTTGGCACGAGCATTGATTATGTCATAAATAGGAAAAGCTAATGGGTACCAACTCGATTATTCAATTCTAGCGCAAAAGAATTGGCGTCAAAATTTTACGAGCGGAATGTAATTTTCTCACTTTCCGGTCTCAAAGAAATGGGAAATTTGGCACGAGCATTGATTATGTCATAAATAGGAAAAGCTAATGGGTCCCAACTCCATTATTCAGTTCTATGCGCAAAAGAATTAGCATCCAAATTTTACGTACATAATCTAAATGTCTCACTTCCCAATGTCATAGAAACATGAAATTTGGCACAAGCATTGATTGTGTCCTAAGTATAAAAAGTTAATGGGTCCCAACTCGATTATTCAATTCTAAGCGCAAAAGAATTAGTGTCCAAATTTTATATACGTAATCTAATTCTCTCACTTCCTGATGTCATTTTATATAAAGGAAACGTCGCATGGTTGCCTCCACGTGGGGTTTCCTGGGTAACGCAGAGAACTATGCAAAATGGTGAACATATGTTTTTCCTCAGTATCTCTTAAGTAACCACGACTTCATAAGCTTTTCCGTGTGAACACCAGATAAACACCAGTACCAAATTAACTCGGGCGAAGCCGGGTATATCAGGTAGTCTATATATATATAAAGCTGAAAGCCCTCACTGACTCACTGACTGACTGACTCGCCAAAAGTTCTCCAACTTCCCGATGTCGTAGAAACATGAAATTTGGCGCGAGCATAGACTATCTCCAAAATAGGAAAAGAAATTGGGTCCCAACTCGATTATTCAATTCTAGCGCATAAGAATTGGCATCGAAATTTAACATACATAATCTAAATCACTCACTTCTCAATATCATAGAAACAGGAAATTTGCTACGAGTATTGGTTATGTCATAAATAGGAAATGGTAATAGGTCCCAACTCGATTGTTCAATTCTATGCGCAAAAGAATTGCCGTCAAAATTTTACGTACATAATCTAAACCTCTCACTTGCCAATGTCATAGAAGCGTGAAATTTGGCACGAGCATTAATTATGTCATAAAAAGGAAAAGCTAATGGGTCCCAACTCGATTATTTAATTCTATACGCAAAAGAATTAGCGTCCAAATTTTACGTACGGAATCTAATTTTCTCACTTTCTGGTGTCATAGAAACATGAAATTTGGCCCGAGGATTGATTATGGCATAAATAGGAAAAGTTAATAGGTCCCAACTCCATTATTCAAGTCTAGCGCAAAATAATTGGCGTCAAAATTTTACGTGCGGAATGTAATTTCTTCACTTTCCAGTGTCATAGAAACAGGAAATTTGGCACAAGCATTGATCATGTCATAAATAGTAAAAGCTAATGGGTCCCAACTCCATTATTCAATTCTATGCGCAAAAGAATTAGCATCCAAATTTTACGTGCGGAATGTAATTTTCTCACTTTCCGGTGTCATAGAAACGGGAAATTTGGCACGAGCATTGATTTTGTCATAAATAGGAAAAGTTAATAGGTCTCAATTCCATTATTCAATTCTAGCGCAAAAGAATTGGCATCGAAATTTTACGTGTGGAATGTAATTTTTTCACTTTCCGGTGTCATAGAAACAGGAAATTTGGCACAAGCATTGATTGTGTCATAAATATGAAAAGTTAATAGGTCCCAAGTCGAATATTCAATTCTAAGCGCAAAAGAATTAGTGTCCAAATTTTATGTACATAATCTAATTCTCTCACTTCCTGATGTCATTTTATATGAAGGAAACGTCGCATGGTTACCTCCACGTAGTGTTTCCTGGGTAACGCAGAGAACTATGCAAAATGGTGAACATATGTTTTTCCTCAGTATCTCTAAAGAAACCACGACTTCATAAGATTTTCCGTGTGAACACCAGATAAACACCAGTACCAAATTAACTCGGGCGAAGCCGGGTATATCAGCTAGTTTTATGTAAAGGAAATGTCGTATGGTTTCCTCCACTTGGTGTTTCCTGGGTATCGCAAAGAACCATGCAAAATGATGAACATATTTATTTCCTCGGTATCTCTAAACTAACGACTAGTTCATAAGATTTTCCGTGTGAACACCAGATAAACACCAGTACCAAATGAACTTGGGTGAAGCCGGGTATATAATAATAATATAATAATCTTTATTTGTATAGCGCCAACTTATTCCGCAGCGCTTTCAGGCATGGATAAATGCAAAACAATACAACAATTGCAACAATTACAATGTGAGATACATTGGGTTAGACAGAAATGGGCTGAGGGTGGTGCAGGAGGTGCAGGGGTTGGGAAACACAGGCAATAGGAAATTTCATGTACAGATCATTTATTAGAAGGCAAACAGGGTGGGGCACCATAGGGAGGGGCAAGGGACTAGGTCAGGAGATTTGGTATGCTTCCCTGAAGAGGTGCGTTTTAAGGCAAGTCTGAAATTTTGTGCATCAGCAATTGTCCGGATGCCTTGGGGTAGAGCATTCCAGAGGATGGGTGCTGCTCTGGTGAAGTCCTGTAGGCGAGCATGTGAGGTTCATATTACAGGGGTGTTTAGTCTGAGTGTGTTAGCTGATCGGAGTGAGCGCGCTGGGTGGTATACTGACAGTAGGGAGGCAATGTATGGTGGCGCAGCGCCATGCAGAGCTTTGTGAGTGAGGTAGAGGAGTTTAAATTTAGTTCTGCAGTGGATGGGCAGCCAATGCAGCGACTGGCATAATGCAGAGGCATCTGAATAACGACTGGATAGAAAAATGAGTGTAGCCGCTGCATTTAGTATGGATTGAAGTGGAGAGAGTCTAGTGCGGGGAAGGCCAATGAGTAGCGAGTTGTAGTAGTCAAGCCGGGAGTGGATGAGGGCAACCACGAGCGTCTTTAGCGTGTCTGTGGTTAGGAACGGATGTGTTTTAGCAATATTTCTGAGGTGAATGTGGCATGTTTGGGCCAGAGATTGGATATGGGGGGCAAAGGAGAGGTCAGAGTCCAGTGTGACCCCAAGGCATCGGGCATGCCGTCTAGGGGTTATGATGGTGCCAGACACTGGAATGGAGATATTGAGGGGAGGTCGGTTAGAAGGTGGAAAGACAAGGAGGTCAGTTTTAGAGAGATTTAGTTTGAGAAAAAGGGAGGACATAGTGTTAGAGACAGCGGACAGACAGTCGGTGATATTTTGGAGGAATGGTCCAGAGATCTCACAAGAGGAGGTGTATAGTTGGGTGTCATCAGCGTAGAGATGGTATTGGAGGCCAAATTTGTGGATGGTTTGTCCAATTGGGGCAGTATAGATAGAGAAGAGAAGGGGACCAAGGACCGAGCCCTGGGGTACCCAAACAGCGAGAGGAAGTGGAGCAGAGATAGAACCAGCAAAGGAAACACTGAAAGAGCGGTCAGAGAGGTATATCAGCTAGTAGAACGATATAACTGAAATAGTTTGTAGTGGCCCAGGAAATATTAGAGTACTGTTTAGCGGTGAGACCTCTGTCTAATGCACTGCAGACATAGAACCGTATAACTAAAAGGCTTTGCAGTGGCCTAGGAATAATAACAGTACTGTTTCGCCGTGAGACCTCTTTCTAGTGCACTGCAGACATACAACGGTATAACTGAAATAGTTTGCAGTGGCCCAGGAAATATTAGACTATAACGACATATAACAGTATAACTGAAAGGCTCTACACAGGGCTAGATGCTTTTTTTTTTTTTTTTAAATCATGTTTATTAAGTTTTTGGTTTTTAATCACAAAACAAATGCATATCATATTTGCAAATACTGGGTTATGGTAACAGAAGGAAAAGAAAACGTGGTTAAGCAGTCAAATTGCGTAATCAATTGCAACAGTGCATATTACCAGGTTCCTAGAATATATGATCGGGATTCTCCCCTTCGCCTACGGGTGCGGAGGGGGTGCCCCCGAGGGGGGCTAGGTCCCTGCTCAAGCTTAGAACCTACAAACTCTAGAAAAACTCTAGTCAAACGTGCGCTAACATATTCTGAGTAGTAGTGGAAAGGGGAGGGGGGGGACGGTAAAGAGGGGTTGGAAGGGGGGGGGGTAGCGATAGGGGTGTCGGGTAACCGGGCAGAGAGTTTTTGGCGCTGAGTCTCCGCCCTGGTGTCGTTAGCTGTCTCTCTCTCTCTTACCGTGAGTCTACGGAGTCCTCCACATCAATGCGGCTTCCCTCATACGACCGGCTTCAGCGTCCGAGGTCCGATAGCCTCCCCTGCATACCCTATACATCATCTCCCATCCTCTCAATGGGGACATTTTTGGCCTGTCACTCCCGGGGCTGTGCCCCCTCTCAGGTCTCTCAACCCAGGGAGGTTTAAGTCTGTTGGCAGCCTCTCCTCAACTCCCTCCAGGGGTACCATGTGAGGATAAAGTCCTCCTGTGTGTTCCTAGACCAGCTTGTCAGCTCTTCTAGATCGCATATCAAATCTACCTTATCTCTCCATTGGTTTAAGGAAGGGGGAGCTTGTTGCAGCCAGTGAAGTGGGATTAATGCTTTTGCAGCGTCAAGTAGGTGGGCTAACAGTTTGTGCTTGTGTGGATGAAAGTTTGCGGAGGGCCTCCAGAGAAAGATTATGTCCGGGGTAATTTTGAAATTGGTAGAGAGTTTTCTCAGGTCACCCTCTACTCCCTCCCAAAAGGGTATTATTTTCGGGCATTCCCACCAGATGTGGAGATAGGATCCGATGTCGTTGTTGCATCTCCAGCATGTGTTGTTGGGCGCTAATTTGTAGTCTTTAAGCCACTGGGGGGTTTTGTACCACCTTGTGAGAAGCTTATAGTGGCTTTCTTGCATTAGGACACAGGGGGTTAGTCCGTAGGCCGTTCTCAGGATGAGTTGGGTTTCTTTTGTTGAAAGGGAGATCTTTAGTTCTTTTTCCCAAGAGGTTATAAAGCTGGGCTTAGATATTCGGGGAGGGGCTATGTAGTTCTTGCGGATATAAGAGATTTTTTGTTTTGCGTTATTTACTTCAGTTGTTTTTTCGAATACGGTTTTTGGTCTGGTTGAACTGAATTTGGCTAGAAATTCGTTTATTACTTTTTTAGCGTGCGATACCTGTAGAAAGGAGAGCTTATTATTTGGGGCTAGTGTTGTGATTATATCTTCTGTGGATTTATGAGACAGTAGCTGTATGTCCTTTATTTTCGTTCCCTTAAATTGCTTCCAGATGCTTACAGAGCCAGGATCAGATTCCTTTCCCAGCAGTCTAATCAGGCAACCGATTGGTGCTAAGGGGGAGGGGTCTGGGGCTAGTTCGCCTTTGAATTTGTCCCATGTTTCGCATGGTCCCCTTATAAGCGGGTCAAAGTTTTTTGCCCTGTATTTGGGCTTCTTAGGAGTCCATAGGTCCACCACCAACGACTCCCCATAGGATGCAGACGCTAATTCCTGAAGCAGTGGATCTCTGGTAGGGTGTGTCAGCTCCAACCAGTAATTAATCTGTACTGAGTGGAAGTAGTCTTGGAAATTCGGTAAGTCTATACCTCCCTCCGTTCTCCTCTTGGTCAGTAGGTTATATGCTAGCCTAGGTTTTTTTTGTTTCCAGACGAAGCTCGTGCATAGTGAGCGCAGGGTTTTGAAGAACGAGGTCGGGAGGTGTATTGGAATCATCCGCATTTTGTAGAGTGCTACAGGGAGGATATATGATTTTAAGATATTCTTTCTCCCAAACCACGAGAGGGAGGGTAGGTCACACGTTCTCAGTAGTCTTTTGAGTTGGTCAATTAGGGGCTGGAAGTTACGGGCATAAAGATTTTCTGTTCTCTTGGTCAGTTTAATCCCCAGGTAGTCTACTTCTGATTCTGACCATTTGAAGGGTGAGCCGGATCTCAACTGGGAGCACTGCGGTTCCGGGATTGAGATGTTTAAGATTATGGATTTGGCAAAATTTACTTTAAAGTTTGACAGGGAACCAAAATCACGCAGTAGTGAGGTGAGTCTGGGTATGCTCCTCTCGGGTTTGGTAACTACAAACATCACGTCGTCCGCGAATGCTGCCGTATGCAATGTATTCGAGTGTATGCGGAGACCTGCTATATTCGGATCTTGTCTAACCCACTGTAGGAGGGGTTCCATCGTAAGGATGAAAAGCGTGGGAGACAGCGGGCACCCTTGTCGTGTCCCGTTTCGGATCTCGAACGTGGGAGATAGTGTCTCATTAATTTTTAATCTGGCGTGAGGAGCTGCGTATAGGGAAAAAATAGCCGAAATAAATGCTGGGGGAAATTTCAGACGTAATAGAACTCTTTCCATGAAGATCCAGCTCACCCTATCAAAGGCCTTCTCGGCATCCGTGCTGACGAAGGCCATCGGTATTTTCTGACTACGGGCGTATTTGGAGGCATGGAGCAGTCTCAGGCAGTTTTCTTTACCCTCCCTGTCTTTCACGAAGCCGGTTTGTTCTGGATTGATCAGATTTGGGATGAAGTCTCCTATTCTTCTAGCTAACAATTTGGCCCAGATCTTGACGTCCAGATTGATGAGCGATATTGGCCTAAAGCTACTGCATTGTTCGGGGTCTTTACCCTCCTTATGAATGAGGGTAATATGTGCCTCTTGTGCCTGTCTGGCAAGAGGGGCCCCGCTCAACAGAGCGTTAAAAGTCTCCGTTAGTCGGGGTAGTAATTGTGACTTGAAAACTTTGTAATAATTTAAAGAAAGACCGTCAGGACCTGGGCTTTTCCCTTGCGGGATGGAATCGATGACTTCCTCTACCTCCCTGCTCGTGATCGGGGACAAAAGTGTGATAGCGTCTGTCTCATTGAGATTCTGCAAGTCCAAGGACCTCAGGAATGCGTCTATTCTATCCGGGGAGCCCTGACCAGTGGAGAAGGGCTCAGATTCTTCCAGATTATACAATTGGGAGTAGAATTGGGTGAATTCTTTAGCTATGTCGTTGGTAGTGGTCACTCTGGTTCCTTTACTTGTCTTTATTGAGAGGATTGCATTACGGGTCTTAGTTTTTTTCAGCATTGCTGTTGTTATTTTACTCCCACGGTTCCCATGGGCGTAGAAGGCCTGCCTAAGATACATGTGTTTTTTGTTGAATTTTTCAGTGAGGCATGAGCGGAGGTTGTATCTCAAGGAAGTTAATTCCTCGAGTTTGTTTTTGGACTGGGAGAGTTTTGCGACACTTTCTAACCTTGCGATCTGCGAAAGTAGGGAGTCTATTTCTTTTTGTTTTTGTCGTTTAACTCTTGTGCCCAGCGCTATGAGCAGGCCTCTTACGTAGGCCTTGTGCGCCTCCCACACCGTCGGGGCCGCGACGCTGCCCTCCATGTTGTTATTAAAATACTCTTCTAGTAAATCTCCTAGTCTGGTTTTCTCCTCTATTGGGGTGAGGAGTGAATCGTTCAATCTCCATCTCCACTCTCCGGGGGTCACCTGTTGAATGTGGACGTCTATGTAGACCGGAGCATGGTCAGAGACCGTGACCGGTCCTATGTGGGCTTTTTTCAGGTGAGGTACCAGGTTGGCAGAGACAAAGAGATAGTCTAATCTCTGATAGGAGGAGTATTTTGATGAAAAGTGGGAGAAATCTTTATCTGCGGGGTGAAGGTATCTCCAAGTGTCTAGTACTCCCAGGTCTTGTAGGGACCGGTGTAACTTTTTGAGCTTAGCCTGAGGGGTCTGGGAGCGTCCTGTTGAGGAGTCGAGAAGGGGATTTAAGGTGACATTTAGGTCCCCCCCTAAAATTATGTGGCCTTCCGCAAATTGTTTGATGATCTCGAGCTGTTTGACCAGCCAGGGTACTTGATCGTTATTGGGGGCGTAGAGATTTGCGATAGTTAGTTTAGTATTTCCTACTGTGCCCTTGACAACTATAACCCTTCCCTCCTCGTCTATGTATTTGTTGACTAATTTGAACGGGATAGATTTGTGCAAAAGGATAGCTACCCCTTTAGAGGCTGAGTTTGGGTGGTTGTTGTGAAAGTGTTGTTGGAAGCCCAACCCCGGGAGTGGGAAGTGCCTGTCTCCCCTAAAATGTGTCTCCTGGAGTAGGAGAATCTTAGGCTTCTTTTGTTTTAATAGGTGCGCTATGTTGTGTCTCTTACCTTGGGAGTTCAGACCCCGGACGTTGAAGGTCGCGAAGCGCACCGATGCCATACTCCCGCAAGAAGTTCACGTGGAAGTTTTGCCTGTTGGAGAGACGAGAGAAAACAGGGGAAGTGAGAGCACCACTAAGCCCGACCAGTCTTTGGTTTCCAAGTGTGAATGCGTCCGAAATACAAGGGAAGGGGAAGGTAGGAGGGGTAGGGTAACAAGTGGAAAAGATAGAAGGGAGGGTGTATTAGGGCACCGTTTCTGTACCGGGCAGCCCCCGTGAAATCCCAAGGGTTGCGGTAATGGGGTCAGGGATTGGTACGAAGGTATCTAAGGTAATTCTTTGAGTCGATTCAGTAATAGAGATGTGGGGTATTTGTTAGTGGGTAACAAGTTCAGATGGGGTTTGCCCAGGTGAGGGGCGAACTCCACCGTACCAAAGAGTGTTAGCAGAGGGGGAGGAGAGTGTTAGGAAGAGGTTATAAACATTACAATGTCTCCATTGTTTCGAACAATATATATCAAACCATGAGGTAACCGAACTTCAGATATTCGGGATGGCGATCCTCTGCGAGTCAGAGGTCGTTTAAACTATTCTCCCAGAGGGCGTGGAAATGTCCTCTACTTCAGGTGTCTTCTTGTGATGTTCCGTCTTTACTTTTCTTTCTTTTGCCCCTCGGGGATTTGGAGCTCGCCGTGAGGAGTCCCGTGCCCGGGGGGGTCAGCAAGGGGAAGGACGGGAGTTCCGGCAGAGGGAGCCAGTTTGGAACTTCAATCGGTTCTATTTCAAGAATATGCCAGCTTCTCTGCAGGTCATCTGGTGTACGGATGTTAATTCTGCGTCCTCTGAGGTTAATTCCTAGACCAAATGGGAACAGCCACGAGTATCTTATGTCTCTAGCCCTTAAAGCTTCTAGTAGGGGCCTCAAAGCGCGGCGTTTGGCCAAAGTAGATGGAGCTAGGTCTTGGAATAGGTGAATTGCTTCCCCCTCATAAAGCAGGTCTTTAGTGTTTCTTGACGCCTCCAGGATTGCTTGCGCGTCCGGAAAGGTCAGGAGCTTGCAAATTGTGTCTCTGGGTGGATCTGCTCCAGTTGGGGGGGGTCTCAGGGACCTGTGGATCCTCTCAATTGAAATTCGTGAGGCTCTCTCGTGGCCAAGGAGTTGAACAAATATTTCCATGGCGACCTTCGGAAGCGCTTCAGCGGCCCATGATTCTGGTAGGCCTTTTATTCTTATATTGTTGCGCCTGTTTCGATTTTCCAGGTCTTCTTGCATAGTAAGGGCTTGATTTAGGTAGTGGTGTTGTTCTATTACTACCTGCGCCAGTTCAGTAGAGTGTGTTGATATGTTTGCTGCCGAAGTCTCCAATGCCTCAACTCTTCCGCTCATTGACTTTAAGTCTTCTTTAATGACTGAGAGGTCGGACATGATGGGTCTTACTGCATTTGTAATAAGATCTCTCATGAAACTTCGTGAGAGTTGTTCGCCTTCCTCTCCCTCTGAAGAGGCTTCTTCCTCTCTCTCAGTGCTGAGGGGTGTTGATGTTGGGAGGTTTAACGCTTTTTTGCTAGTCGGATGAGGTGATCTTGAAGTTCTTTCTTTCAGGAATCTTTGCATGTCGGTTTGGCTTTTGGTTGGACGAGGAGTATCTAGTATGTCGCTGCTCCTGTCTCTATTGTTCTTCCCCATACTGCTATGAGGTTGGCTTGTCAGAAGTGATTTTGATTAATACGATGGAGCCCCCTCACGCGGTGCACTCCCACTAGGTGGACATTATTTGTGCGGGGCTTGTGCCGCTGCTTGGGCGGAAGTTGTTTGCGGTCTGGAACTTTGTTCGCTGTTGGCGGTAAAATATTCTCAGCGTCCTATGTGGGTGGCTTGGTCGGAGTATAATACCACTTTATGGGCGATTTTGTACATCCGGGCTCCCGGGAGGGCTTGCTTTTCCCGTAGGGGCTAACTAAGTGGTTAATTCGGCCCCCGGGACGCTTTTTTCCTAGAAATCGGAGGGAGCAGTAATATGTTTTTAGTGCTCCGGCTTTTTGTCGGGGAAAGTGTTAATCTTGTTGGCCCCTAAAGGGGGTTAGCGATCGGTAGTCCGCTGTAGAGCTCTGTTCAGAGAGTTCCGCAAAAAATTCAGGCTAGGCCTGTGACGAGATTGTTCTGTTGCGCAGAATGGAGGCTGGTCTTCCAAGTTTGGGAGGTGGAGGAGGCTAACCAGGTTGCTCTGGGTGAGCTGCAGGTAGGTGAAAGTCCTTAGAATCAGATAGATACACCCTTGCAGATTCGTGTGCGCACTGTCCCTATCACTATGCGCTATCAGTGCAATTTGAGGGGCGTTTTTTGCAGGGTTGTGCAGGGGTTCCCTGTGATGGGCCTGTATTGACTTGGCAGTGAGTTAGTGTTTCCCCAGCACAGGGTGGATGAAGCTGTTTTCTCCCTCCCTTCTGTACCGTATCAGCGCCCAGGGAGTCAGGGGTTAAGTGGCACCCGTCCTCTTCTGGTTATCAGGCTGGGGGGATGGGCAGGTGCGCTCTTTTCTGGTGTGAGTATGGGGGAGGGCCGCTCCTATTGTTAGCGGGGAATGGCGGGAAGGTCGTGATAGCGGGGGTATGGGGGGGGCTGCGGGACCGTGCTGCAATATCAAGCAATACTTGCTGTGTAACGGATTAGGTCCCCCCGGCTGTGTCCGGTCCGCCAAGTGTTTTGCAGCCGCTGCTGCAGGCTCCGGCCTCTCCTATCCTGCGCCCGCTTCCCGTCCTCCGCAGTGTCTTTTTTCCTGGCTCTCCTGGCGGTCTGCACCTGCCCCCTCCTGTCGGTTCAAGGCTGATAAGCCTCCCCGGAATGCCTCCTCGGGTGCGCTGCTTGAATGGGGTCGGATCGTCCGGTTGCGACCCGCGTCTCTGCTCCGGCCGCGAAAATTTAGGCCCCGGCTTCCGGTCAGCAGCTAGGCCTCAGCGGATTGCTTCCCCCGGTGGGGGTCCGGGAGGTCTCTTTTTGCTCCCCAGCGGTCAGAGTAGCTAATGCTGGTGTTGAGCAGGGCGTCCGAGAGTTAGATGAACCGGCAAAGTCCCTCCAACTACCACGGATTGCAGGAGCAACGGCTCCGTGCTTCTGCTCTCTCTGCCCGCTAGGCCACGCCCCGGGCTAGATGCTTTTAAGAAAAGAAGGGTGCACTACTGCTCCCAGCCAGCCACAACTATAATGCACACAGTGAGGAGTAACCCTTAGAAGGACTGTTGGGGTTCTTGTAGAGAGGATCACGACTGTAAAACTTTCCCTCAGCAGCTCTGCCCCTAAACTCTGCCTGATGCACTGCAGACTGAGAATGCTATAGCTGGAATGCTCTCTAGAGGGATGGATGCTTTAAAAAAAATATTGGTGCACTACTCCCAGCTAGCCACAACTGTAATACATACAATGAGGAGTAGCCCTAAGAAGGACCATTGGGGTTCTTGTAGAGAGGATCCTACGCTAACACTTTCCCTGTATAAGCATCAGCACTTTCCCTAACTACTGCCAGCATGTGTCTTATGCGAGCCGCGGGCGGGACCAGTTTAGGTACTCGGCGGTCACCTAATTGGCCTAGCAACTCACTGCTGTTGTCGGGCAGAGGGCTGGCACGTCACAGCATGAAGTGGTAATGCATTCCCCGCATGTTTTTTGGCTAAAAAATGGTGCTAAACATGCGGGGAAGGGAAATGCAATTGACTTGAGTACCGCGTGGTGTTCATCTCGAGTACCCTAATACTCGAATGAGTAGCAAGCTCGGAAGAGCATGCTCGCTCATCTCTATGTTTTACCTAGTCAGTTTAGAAATAGAAAAGATGTTTAAATCAAGTGTTATCACCGTACAATTTCCGTCTTTTATTGTACAAATCATACAAAGAATATAGACTTAATAAAACATAAGATAATACTTAACTGATTATAATAATTTTCTTTACATCCTAGCCAGCACATCAAGTGGGAAAAGCCCTTGATTTCTGTCAAGGCAGGAGTTAATTCTACACCAGGAAAAAGGTCTTGGGCACCCATTCAGGTCCATAGATGAGCTCCTGCCCACATACCACCAATCCCATCTTGTATATTAGTTACAAAAGTCTTCCACATGCCTGTGTGCTCATAGACATTCTACCTGGAGAAGTCACAATCCAGAGAAGCACACTTTAAGACCCATTGTGTTTTGGCCCATAATTTGCCTGACAGCTGATCCCATGTAAATGGAGCTTTTAGGCTCCCTGTCCACGGGCGTTCTTGCATTGCGTTACTCGCTGCAATAATCCGGCCGTGAGTAACGCACTGCAAGCTTTCCTTAGTGTTGCTACGGAAAGCGAAGCCCACTAACCACAAGCGGAGAATCATAGTGATTCTCCACTCATGGGATGCAAATTGCGATTCTCTGCAGTGAGCCTATCTGACAGCTCTCCCCTGCAGCGAAATATCGCTAGCGATATTCCGCAATGGCTGTGGACAGGGGGACTTAGAGGGGGTTTATGTTAGATGAACTATAAATAAACTCACTTATTATTCTAGGTAGTCCCTATTTATATACATTGTCTGTAGCTTTTACAAACAGAAGTGGTTACACCAAATGGCACTAAAGCATCCAAAATACAATATGGAAGACTTACAGAGAAAGCAACCATTAGATCTACTTAGTACTACAGAGGGGTAGCTGAGCTCCTGGCATTTATGAGAGAGACCAACTGATCAGTGGTCCCACCAGCCAGAAACTTCCATGTAGTAGAGCCTACAATCCAAGTATGCTACTTTCTAAATGCATGAAAAGGAAAATTCAATACAAAAAAATTGATTTATGCATCATTTTTCTGCAGGGACTTAGTAAGATATGTGTGCATTAATTTTTCATACACAAAGACTTTATAGTCTTTAAATCAAAAGGATATCAACTTTATGAGCATAGTATTATAATATAAATATACATTTACACAGTACCATAACAGTCCTGCTATTTCCTCCCAGAGCAGACTGCAGAAGTTTTGTCAGGACAGAATCTCTATACGGAATATGTTGAACTTTCCTGCCCATTGCAGCCTCAGCAAGTGCACTGAAAGATCACAAATAGGATATTAGCAAGAAGATTTGATTCAAGGTTTGTCCTATAAGCCTCTGATATTTTCTGAGTATGCATTTGCAAGAGATCATTTGCAGTGCAATATAATGTAGGTCCTTATATCACAGCAACTAATTTCTTATAATGTGTAAATAAATTACTTTCATGTTATAGCTACATATATGTGGGTGCAGGATGTAGAGCTCACTTCAAAGCTGCCTGTTAGACTAAAGTTGATGAAGGATTTCTACCTAAATGATGGTTTGTAATGTGAAGTTTAAAGGGATGTTCACTTTCAGTATAAAATATCCAAAGTATCCCAGGCAATTAGTGAAGGAAATTAGAACTTAGTTTCAAGCCAAACTGTTTCTATGTTATTTATATTAGCTGCTCCTGTGGTAGTTCTCTATCCAGCAGCTTTGTGTGGGTGGGACTTCAGGGAAAGTGAAAATACAAATCCCAGCATACATCCCTGCAATAGTCTACATATCCCTGCCTGTTGTGAGCACGGCGGCTGCACAGTCTACTACCATTTGTACTTGTTCCTCCAAAGTACAAAAAAATGAATTGTCTTATTTTTATATATAGATATGTTCACCCTCAAAACTACGATCAGTATGTACATATAGATACCTATACATGCTAAACATATTATATGTGTATAAACCACATGTTCCACACAGACACATCACAGATATATATACACATATTGCACACATTACATATGGACCCTCTCTGGCCCAACTGCTGAGCTACTGTAGCTTTAACCCTTTCCAATCCAATCGTCTGACGTCTGAAGACATTATGATTTAAGGCTGTACAGCTCCGATGTTTGGAAGACGTCCATCAGGGCTCTCTTACTGTATATTGCCAGCTTCTCTGCTGTCGGAGCCTATCCAATGTGTCACCTCATGCAGTACTGACTTTAGCCTGCAGATACCACCGTTGTATAATGGCAGAAAAAGAGTAAGTCCCCTAGGAAATCAGGATACAAATTAGATTGGAAAGGGTTAAAAGGTAGAAGATGGTGGAAGGTTGCTGGACCTTTATGAGGCTAGAGGCAGAAAAAGTAACAGCAGTGAGTGGGAGCTGCAAGAACAGGCGGAGCCCGCTTTACCTGGAGTTGATAAACTGAGACTCTCCTTGTATAATTTTCTTTTGTCTACTTGGATAGATCTGGAAACTTGGCACATGCTCTGAATAGTCAGGGCCATATGAAGTCACATGGTCCTTTATCTTGATCATTTTATGGACGTGGGTTGCTTGCTGACTGAAGAAAGGTATTTGTTAACCAGGGAGCTTGGCTGTCCAGAACACGAAAACCGTGCAGAAACTCTAACTGATATATCTTGGCAAGTTATTAATTTCCCTGCCTCATGCTGTAACATCATCTCCCCTCCTGGAAGTTGTCACCGACCGACTCTGGTGCAGTGCGTCCCCTGCAGACTCTCTCCCCGCTAGCCTCCCATCAGCGTTGCAATGTGTCCGCCACTTACAGACTTCCATTTCCTCACCTGTCACTGGCTGCAGCACTCTGCCTTCTCCCCTTCCTGCTCCGGCACAGTCAGTCAGCCACTGTCAGTCTCCTTGACGACCACACATAATGGCTGCAAAATGTGATCGCAGCAAGGAGACTGACAGTGCAGGAGTTGGGAAGGGGACAAAGGGGGAATGTCGGAGGGGTGAGTGACACGAGGCAGGAGTGGAGATGATGGGCACCCATTCTTTTGCCCGGCCAATCAAGTTGTGGGCATGGTTGTGGGTGTGCATTTTGTCTTCACCCATTTTTCTAGTGGAGACAAGATACACTAGTACCAGAAACATTACATTTAGAAATGAAGGAATGCAATAATCTTGCCCCGGTGTTTGTTAGTGTGCAGGATTTTGAGCATTCTCTTGAAACAGTCTAAAGAAATCCTACAGAAGACAAACAAGATCTTTTCTACTTATGTGTTCCATTTTTGTCCGAGATAGGTGGAGTCTAGCAAATGAGTGGGAATTAATCTTTATGCCCTTGTGGCAGAGGGAGGGCGACTTCTGCTGCATTCAGTTATATTACACAGAGCATAGTTAGGAAATGTGAAAGAAAGATAACAGCGTAGCTCCTGGGAGAAACAGAAGAAAATTCTTTATGTATTTGTGGATATGCGTTAAACTCATGAGATCAAAGTAAAGCAGATGAAGGAAGGAATACTTGAATTTTTTTCAATTTAATTTCTGTTGAATTTCCTATGTTTAGTGTTCCTCGTAGACACAGCCTACTAAATAATAATAATAATAATCTTTATTTGTAGATCTTAATCTTATTCTGCAGTGCTTTAAATGTACCTGATTACATTTCCCAGGGTAGTTAAACTGAGATTCACACAAGCCCCTTCTCTTAGGCGATCTCCTTCAGAGCCAGATGATTTTTGTCTCTCACTGCCGGCAAGATCCACCAAGTTTATAACTGATTGTTTAGTAATATCATCATCTAAGGAGATCTGAGGAAAACAAACCAACAGGTGTCAAGAAGCCTTCTAGGATTTAGTAATACATAGCAGATTTGATAAACGTTTTGCATCAGAATTTTGATGCCAAAATCAGGAGTGGATACAAAGAAAAGAAGTATATTTTGATGCCAAAATCAGGAGTGGATACAAAGAAAAGTATAAACCTTTTTTATTAAATTTTCCTTGTGTTTATGATCCACTCCTGGTTTTGCTTCAAAATGATACAAAATGCCAACCCATTTTTCAATGGGTGAATAAAGCCTCAGAATGGGGAAGCTTAAAAATCTGAAAGTAAAATTGAGTTATTTCATTGTACTCCTCCATCTACACCACACAAGTCAAGCTAAAGGGTGGCTTCAAACAAGCGTGTTTTTGTGCGTACATACGTGCGCACAAAAACCCGCTTCTTTCAGAAACAATAGATTCCCTATGGTGTGTTCACATGTCCATGTTTTACAGGTGCGTGTCTGTAAAGATAGGACATGCATGCACAATAGGGAATGCACGCATTCTCTTCAATAAAGTTGCTGCTCCTGCTCCATTGAAGACAATGGTCTGCCGACACCCCTGAATAATTTTTCAGGGAAGAGCTTTACATATAAGTTCTTCCCTGAAAAACAAAAATTTTAGCGTTAAAAAAAAAAAAAAATACTTACCTGCCCACCGCTGCTATGTCCCTGCGGGGATGAAGAACACATCTGCCGCATTCGGCAGATGTTTTCTTCATCCCCACGAGGAAAAAGAATTCCCTGCTGCACCTGCCACATCTGTGACGGATGCAGCAAAGGAATTCTTCATTCCTACGGGGAATAAAGAATTCCCTACCACAGCTGTCACAGATGACAGCTGTGGTAGAGGATTCAGCTGCCAGCATCCCATAATTGTTTTTCAAGGAAGGGCTTAAAATATAAGCCCTTCCCTGAAAAACATGAAAAAAAGGTGTTAAAAAAAATACTCACCTTTCTTCAGCTGCCAATGCTCAGATGCGTCCAGCTGGCTTTTCTCCTGCACTGCCCTGAGGAGTATTCAACAGGCCGGGATTTAAAATCCCCACCTGCTGAATCAGCTGCCTCTGATTGGCTGAGCACTGTGACCAATCTAAGGCAGCTCTCAGCTATTGATTGACAGCTGAGAGCTGCTTCTGATTGGTCCCTGAGCTTAGCCAATCAGAGGCAGCACTCATCCATTCATGAATGGGTGAGTGCTACCTCTGATTGGCTGAGAGCAGGGACCAATCAGAGGCAGCTCTCAGCTGTCATTCAATAGCTGAGAGCTGCCTCTGATTGGTCGCAGCACTCACCCATTCATGAATTCATGAATAGGTGAGTGCTGCCTCTGATTGGCGAGTATGTTTTTCTTTTATTTTCATCACCTTTTTTTCATGTTTTTCAGGGAAGGGCTTATGTTTAAAGCCCTTCCCTGAAAAACAATTAAGGATGCTGGCCGCTGGATCCCCTACCACAGCTGTCACCTGTGACAGGGAATTCTTTATTCCCTGCAGGGATGAAGAATTCCTTTGCTGCATCTGTCACAGATGTGGCAGATGTGTTCTTCATCCCTGCAGGGACATGACAGCGGCGGACAGGTAAGTATTTTTTTTTCATTAAAATTTTAGTTTTTGAGGGAAGAGCTAACATGTACAGCTCTTCTCTGAAAAAGAATTCAGGGGTGCCAGCAGACCATTGTCTTCAATAGAGCTGCCGGCGGCAGCAGCAGCAGCTCCATTACAGAGAATGCCTGCAGGTATATCTCTTTGCAAAAGGAAATGTATTCAGTATGCAGATGTGTTCTTCATCCCCGCAGGGACACGGCAGCGACGGACAGGTAAGTATTTTTTTTCTTTTTCTTTTACACTAAAATTTTTGTTTTTCAGGGAAGAGCTTATATGTAAAGCTCTTCCCTGAAAAACGATTCAGGGGTGCCGGCAGCAGCAACGGCTCCATTACAGAAAATGCCTGCAGGTATATCTCTTTGCAAAAGGAGAAATAGTTGCAGGTATATCTCTTTGCAAAAGGAGAAATAGTTGTGTGAGGATGAATCTTGTGAGTTGTAACACTGATTCAGAAACAACCCCATTAGCCTTAAGTTCTACTTGGCAGGTGTTAGAGAATATATTTATGTAACTTTGTCAAATAGATTCTTTATATGACTTAATTAGTTGTTGTGATGTATTAAGAAAACATATATTGAAATATTAGAAAGCTTTTAGATTATAGGGCATAGGTTTGTATAGCTATTTTGGCTTTATAATGTAGATGGCATAACCAGACAAAGCACTGTGGTAAGAAGCCATTGATGTCATAGCATGTACTTTTATTAAGACAAATAAGATGCTATAGCAGAGTTAATGTTCTGTGAATAACATGTTTTTCGTAAAGAAACTTCTAGAGCCTTCCACGCTTGTTTATTGGCTTAGAATGATAGACACAGCCTTTGATTTGAGAGTATAAAGCTTGCTGTATGATGTAATAAAACAGGAATCTGATTACACCAATTGTGTGTGATTTGCCTTGATTTCTGGAGTGGCTCTTAAATACTTATTCTTGCTAATTTGGCACAAGCAAAATATACCGGTTTCGCAGATACAATTGCGATAACACAGGTGGTCAGTCCATGTTCGTGTGGAATGTTGGAATATAAGGATTCCACATCCATAGTGGCCAGGATGGGCTCATCACGGAGGGGACCTATGGTTGACAGTTTGTTCAGTAGGTCAGTGATGTCCTGGAAGTAGCTCTTGTATTTCTCACCAGTGGTTTGAGGACATCTTCTACCCAACCGAACATTCTTTCAGTGAGGATTCCCACATCTGGGACAATTGGCCTCCCTAGATTGTCAGCTTTGTATAGTTTGGGAAGCATGTAGAATGTTCCTACACTGGGGTTTTCCGGTATTCAGTCCAAATGTTTTGTAGAATCCACAGACCAACTTCTGATTACTCTTCTCAGTTCCCTTACATATTTGAGACTGGTCTTGATCCAGTTTGGTGTAGTACCTGGTGTCTGCCAGCTGTCTGCTTCTTTTATGTAGTCTGATGTATTCATGAGGACCATAGCACCATCTTTACCTTCATCTTAATGACCTCCTTGTTTTTGAGTGCATAGATGGCCCTTTTTTTCTGCATATTGATATTAAATACTTCCTTTATCTGCTTGTTCTGTATAGAATACTGAATCAAATGTATAAAGGAGTCTTTATGTTTGTTCAAAGTGGGATTGTGATAAGGAGGGGGTGTCCAATCAGATTTTTTTTTCTTGGCTCCTACTTTCTCCTGTGTTTGGGTGCTTGAAAGTCTTGTCTCTTCTTTGTTATAGAACTCTTACAGTCTAAGGGCTTTTACCCACTAGCGTTTTATTTAACACTGCGATATCGCTGCGTTTTTTTCAATGGGACTTTCTAATGTTAAAATCGCATCGCACAAAAATCGCAAAAGCACAAACTTGCAATTTTGTGCAATACGATTTTAACATTAGAAAGTCCCATTGAAAAAAAACATAGCAATATCGCAGCGTAAAAAAATGCTAGTGGGTAAAAGCCTTTAGTCTCCTGAAGTATTCCTCCATGTCACTGAAGAGTTCTGTTTTATCAAGTGTTTTAGTAGGACAGAATGCAAGTCCCCTGGAGAGTACACTGAGCTCCACATTAGTGGGTTTGTGAGATGACAGATTGGTAACACAACTATTTTACCTGTGTCTGTATCCTGATGGGGGGTTCTGTTCTATTTTACTAAACTTGGGGTGTTTTCCTAATTAGTGTATGAGTGCAGCCCTGCTTTGAGTTGAAGTCTTTGAAGATTCTTTTCCTTGTTTTTTTTTTTTTTTATTAGGCACAAACATAGTGTTGTGTAATAGTGCTGCATTTTCCTTTGAAGTTCTCTGCGTGTTCCTTTAATTTTGTAACTCCATAAGGGCCTTTTTCTTGGTGCTGTAAAAGACGTGGATGAGGCTCCATGGTCTCTCATAAATCCTGTAGCATAGGGATTGTGCATAAAGGGTATTATAGGAGTACAGAATAGGATTCCTTAGGCAAAATCTTTTTGGGAAAGATTAAATGTTCTTTCTTGCATCTGGTTAAAAAAAATGTTGCTTTGCGGTTGAGCTAATTTCTTCAGAAGGTATTTTAGTTCCATCTGTGTATGGTACATTCTGGTATCCTCCATTAGATAAAAAGAAAAATGTTGGTAGCGTGTTAGCCAGTAGAGCAAAATATGATTGTTCTCAGTAAGAGAAAACAAGTAAACTTGTAGATATGATACATTTTAATGGCTAACAAAAAGACATGATGTTATAGCAAGCTTTCAAATCTATTTAGGGTTCTTCTACAGGCTTGATGCAATAGATCCAAAGACGCATACCTATGCATACTATAATAATAGTAGTCTTAATTTGTATGGCACCAACATATTCTGCAGCACTTTCAAAGCACGGGGAAAACACAAACAGTACGACAATTACATGTTGCATATGATTATTTGTAGACAGATGGGGTGTGGTATTTAATTTTTAGGAAACAAAATTGGGAGGGGTGATAAGGTGGTACAGGGGCAAAAAATGTATACTATAGCCAAAGGGAGGAAATGGGGGCATGTTGTGTATGTGGGGGATTAGATCAGGAGATTTGTTATGCCTTCCTGAAGAAGAGTTGTTTTTTTAAGGTATGTCTGAAGTTCCGTGCATCGGGGATTGTTCGGATGTTTTGGGTTAGTGTTTTCCAGAGAACCAGTGCTGCTTTAGAGAGGGGCTGGAGGTGAGCATATGAGGATCAAATTAGGGGGGGCGTTTAATCAAATTGTGTTGGCTGATCGGAGTGTACGGGCTGGGTGGTGTATGGACAGAAGGGAGGCAATGTATGGTGGCGTAGCCATGTTGGTTATCTTCTTGGACCCCGTCTCCTTTGTGTGTTGTGTTTTTTCCAGGAATGGGATTCCCCAGGAAAATAGAAGCCTTTCTCCTTCTTTAGGGTATGCAATTATAGGCCGTCCCACACCTCGCAGGGGCCTCTCAGAAGGGGGTTAAAGTCCTTCGCTCTGTATCTATTCTTTTCTGGATACCACAGGTCCTCCATAGAACCTCTATAGTCATGGGTTGTGGCCAGTTTAGACAGGAGAGGGTCTCTTTTCGGTTGGACCAAGTCCATCCAGTAGCCCAGCTGTGAGGCCCAGTAGTAATCTAATACATTCGGGAGGTCCATGCCTCCTTTAAACCTCCTTTTTGTCATTAGGCTGTAGGCCAGCCTTGGTCTCTTGTACCTCCATACATAGTCTGTGAACGCCGAGCGCAGGGTTTTAAAGAAGCTTGGGGGGAGATAAATTGGTAGCATCCTTATCCTGTAAAGGATTGTTGGTAGGATGCAGGATTTCAGAATATTCCTTCTGCCAAACCAGGATATCAGGGTTATGTCGTAGTTTGCTAACAGTTTTTTAACCTGGTCTAGCAGGAGGATAAAATTGGCTGCGAATATGTCTTTTATCTTCTTGGGTATCTTGATCCCTAAGTATTCCATAGATGTTTCCGACCATTTAAATGCTCCTAAACCCTCTCCATCCGCTCCATTGAGCTTGATCTGTAGACTAATAGATCTGCCACTAGACTCAGTCTCCACTTCGGTATGGGGAAAATTTAAAGATATTACAGTTGGAGACCTGAAGGTCTTGGCCCACCTACCAGCACAGGAGATAATAAGTTCCCTGCTTCCAGCTTGGACCCCCTCCTTTCTCCTTCGAGCGACAGTTGAAAGAGTTATAAGAGAGTTTCTTAGGATGCATAAATCTACCAGACCCCGAACCCCTTTTCAGCGCTCATTGGTGGAATCAAACTCTAGAACAAGAAAAATCTCTAACTTGCGTCAACAATTCATCATACCCCACCCCTCATCCAAACCAACCTTTATGACCATCTGGGAAAAGGAACTGGGAATATCCTTGTCACAGGGAGACATTAAAAAAATCCTAATCACTTCTTTTGGCCTCTCCCCATGCGTCCTATCCCACTAATCCCACTACAAACTCTTGATAAGGTGGTATAGGACCCTGCAGTGGCTCTATGCATACAAGTTGGCACCTCACAACAAATGCTGGAGATGCAACGCCAAAGAAGGCTCCTACCTCCACATTTGGTGGTCCTGCAAGAGACTGATGCCCTTTTGTAAAGGAGTGGGCGAAGTGCTGGGGAAAAAGAAACAAAACTTCACGCTAACGCCCGAAATAGTGTTTCTATGGAAAACGTCTCCTTGGTTTCACCCGCAAAGAGATAAGCTGATAGCCTGCCTGACGAACGCCGCTAAGGCCCTGATCCCCCTGCACTGGCGAAGCGAGGTACCCCCTTCCTTATCTCAATGGAAGGAGAAAGATATGATCTACAATCTAGAGGAACTAGCGAGCTGGCAAAACAACTCCTACGATAAATTTAGAAAAATTTGGTATCCCTGGCGTGACCTGAGACTCCTGGATGTTCTGCAGCAGTAAGAAGAGACTCTCCCCTCTTCTCTTCTCTCCTCCACTGCTCCTCTCATTTCTTCCCTAACCCCTCCCCCCCCGCCTGTACCCCCGCCCCCCTTTTTTTTCTCCTCCCCCTGAAGAGATGATGTTTTAACTTGAAAAGTTGCGGGCGTTGACACAGCTTCCCTTTGTGCCCCGCCCGCTTAGGGCTGGTAAGACCTGGCGCCAAGCCCGTTGTTTGTCCCTGTTGTGCCACACTGCGACGACAATCTCTGTATTTACAGTAGACAGTAAAACTGAATGCACCATCTAGCCTTGACAGAGCATAGCCGTATGTGATTTCCCCTGTTCCCCTTTTTTTCTTTCTGTATCACAAAAATCTTTGAATAAAAATTTATTTGAAAAAAAAAAAAAGGGTATGCAATTATATGTAGACTAATTCCTTCTGTGGATTAGCAGTTTTGTCGAGAAACTCCATTTCTACTGAAATTTTGTAGATCGTAGTGCAGCTGCAACCCTGCTAGCCGCCATCAACCGCACCCTGCAGTCACACCGATTCAGCCACCACACAACTTAATGTCTGACCATAGTTTGTGATTAGCATCTCATACTCTCCACCTCACCATAATGTGCACATCTCCAGCCCCTTTTACCTTCTGTATCACCCCATTATTTGTAGTATGTAAGCTCTTTGGAGCAGGACTCTACTCTTTCCATCAACTGATTATTATGTAACCGTGGTTTTTGTACTTTTCTACTTTTGTCTTTCTGTATCCCCCCGTTTTTGTAAGCGCTGCGGAATATGTTTTACGCTGTATAAATAAGGATTATTATGTAATGGATGAGAATGCCCTCCTAGCCTGAGTAGTGACTTGAAATAGGTCAGTATACTTTTGTAAATCAGCATATGGACTAGTTAGGGCTTACCTCACTGTAAACATCTGTTTCCTTCACATGAAAGAAATGAATCCTCGCTGTGAGAAATTTGGCTTGGGTAATCCGTGTGCCCTATCAATAATAAACTCTTGTCTTGGTGTATTTGGAAGAGTTGAAATTATAAGCACAGATAGGAAGTTCTTTAACTCCGCTTGATTTGTTTTCAGGAACTCCATAAAATTTTACATTATTGCGCCTATTTCTATCTTCCTGATCTGCCAGCTTATTTTTGATGGAAGTCACTTCCTCTTCAAGGGTGTAGTGTGCATCAATTAGGCTATGGTAGGAAGTGGTTAGTTCTTCCATTTAGTATTTTACATGGTTTGTGTGTGGTCACTCAACTCTTGTAGGTTGGATTGAAAACAGAGGACAAATGATTCAAAACACTCCGAATTGAGCCTTTTAGAGCCTCATGTTATAAATAAACTCCTCCGATGCCAATTGTTTAGTAGAGGGGGACACTGAGCTTGGGATCTTCAATTATAAGAGAGCTGTTTTGTGAGGGAAGATGTGTGGACAATCTGGGTTTCCGCTTTTCAGGGCTTGCAAAGGAGCAGGTTGTGCTCCTTTGAGTTATATGCTCAGGCGACATCTTGCCCATTACAACAGGGCTGCTTCGCTCTCCCCCATCAGATACACTCACCCCCTCCTGCTGAACAAATCTCCGGCGTTCATGTCAGCGGAGTCTCTGCATCTCCGGAGGCAATAGCGATGTCTGCTGCAAAGAGAAAGGCAGCCACCACAGACCCCTCGCCTGTTGATGTGTCGGTAGTGGAGGAAGAGCTGCTTCGTGGTCTGATCTTGGCCGGTGCCGTGCGCAACAAGCAGGTCAGAAACCCTCTGTGGTGGAACTCTGGAGGTCCTCCTTTTTGTCATCGTAAATGCCCAGGACTATAAGGGTCCTTTATGTTTTCTCTGTCGCTGGATGCTTTAGAGTCTCTTTCTAGGCTAGCAGAGCTCAATGTGATTTGTCTGACTGGAACTTGACAGTGAGTTATAGCATTTAATGACATAGTTGCTGCATGGTTGGAGGTGCGTACACTGGGTAGAAATTTTTTACCTACCATTAATATGGCCATTAAAAAATAAATACCTTTCACTGGCCTCTAGAACAAATTACCCTCTCGTCCTGTGCAGCTGAACCAGCTCTATAAGTGGTATCATAGAATGATAGAGTTGGAAGTAACCTCCAAGATCATCGGGTCCAACCCCCTGCTCAATGCAGGATTCACAAAATAATCCCAGACAGATGTCTGTCTAGCCTCTGTTTGAAGACTTTCATTGAAGGGGATCTCACTACCTCCCATGGCAACCTATTCCACTCAATGATCACCCTCACTGTCAGAAAGTTTTTTCTAATAACATTTTTTCTAAGCGCTGCGGAATATGTTGGCGCTATACAAATAAAGTTTATTATTATTATCAAATCTGTTTCCTCTTTTTCAATTTCATCCCATTGCTTCAGGACTTTCCTTGTGCAAATGAGAACAGGGCTGATCCCTCTACACTGTGACAGCCCTTCAGATATTTGTCTCCTCATTTTTTGCAAGCTAAACATTCCCAGATCCTTTAATCGTTCCTTATAGGATATTATTTGCAGACCATTCGCCATTCTGGTAGCTATTCTCTGAGTGTGCTCCAGTTTGTCTATGTATTTTTTAAATTGTGGTGCCTAGAACTGGACACAGTATTCCAGATGAAGTCTGACTAAGGAAGTGTGTTGTTGTTAGCAGTTTAGTCGTTCATGACCCTCTGTGACCCTAAGACGAGCGCCATCCATGTTATTCGGTTTTGCACTGCTTCTTTTAGTTGATTGATATCCATGCCAGTATCAGCTTTCACAGTATAAAGCCATCGTGTCCTTTGGCGGCCAGGTCTTCTTTTGTCACTGATCTGTCCAAGCATTATAGATTTTTCTAGCGACTTTGCTGGCATTACATGGTCAAAATATGTGAGTCTGATCATCTTGCCCTCCAGTGATATCTTGGGTCCAATAGGATTTAGGACTTCTCTATTACTCTTACTGTCCAGAGTATACGCAGCAGCTTTCGCCAGTACCACAGCTCGAACATATCAATCCTCCTTCTATCAGCTTTTTTTTCGTAGTTCAGCTTTCACAAATTTATACATGGCTATGGGGAAAATTATGGTTTGCACTATCCTGCATTTAGTTGCTATGCCGATATACCTACTTTTCCAGATTGTGCCCATGTTTAGCATTGTTCTTCACCCCAATGCTATCCTACATTTTATCTCTGGCATAGATTCTCCAGCCTGGTCAATTTTTGAACCAAGGAATATGAAGTCTTGCACCCATGCTTTAACTACCGAGCAATAGCCCTCATTCCGCATGCAAGCAAGGTCTTCTCAAAATTATACAGTAAAGACTGAGATCAATAGTTGAACTGGCACTCCCTGATGTGCAGGCAGGATGCCAGTGAGGATGTGGCACCTGCAACCATATTGCAAACCTGTGATGGACCATGGAAAATGTTCGAGAATACCAAAAGCATATCTACATGTGCTTCATCGACTACATCAAGGCCTTTGACTGCGTCGACCATGACAAGCTATGGCACACTCTACAAGAGTTGGGTGAATCGGCACATCTAGTCAAGCTGATAAAATCACTTTATACCAATCATGAAACAACTATGAGAACACACTATGGGGACACAGATTGGTTTGGGACCGGCTAAGGCGTACAAGAGGGCTGCATCCTCTCAGCCTTCTTTTTAACTATAAGCAGAAGTGGTCATATGGAAATGGACCCAGACAAATTGAAAAATGGGGGGGAAAATCAGTTGGCAGAAACATCAACAATCTCCATTATGTGGATGACACAAATGTGCTTGCAGAAACAGAAGCAGGTCTGAAGCAGCTGATATATAAGATTAAAACAAAGTGAAAACATAGGCCTCTATCTGAATTTAAAGAAGATTAAAATTATGACAACTGTAAAAAGGTGACCAAATTCAAGAAAGAGTAGCGGGGGATAATTACTTCACCCGATCTAGACTCTATGCTTCTCTTAATACATCCCAGAATTGTGTATGCCTTGAGTTTAGTCTGTGATCTATTAGTATACCCAAGTCTTTTTCACATGTGCTGCTGCTTAAGTCCAATTCCTCCCATTCTATATGTGCTTTTGTCATTTTTTTTTTCCCAGATGTAGGACTTTTCTTCTTGTTAAATACTTTTCTGCTAGTCACTGTTCACTGTTCAAGCTTTTTTAGATCTTTTTTTAATCCTCTCCTTCTCTAGTATTAGCTATCCCTCCTAGCTTTGGGTCATCAGCAAATTTGATCAGTTTCCCCTCAATTCCCTCCTCCAGATCATTTATAAAATGTTGAACAACACTGGGCCCAGGACAGATCCTTGTGGAATCCCACTTGACATATTCTTCCAATTGGATGTGCAGCCTTGTATGACCACTCTTTGAGTACGATCACTCAGTCAGTTGTGAATCCATCTAACAACTTCCTTGTTAATCCCATATTTGTTAATTTTTTTCAATAAATATGGTATTAGTGAGTTTGTCAAATGCTTTTCTAACTTCAAGATACACTATATATACCGAATTTTACTAATCAACCCAGTCGGTGATTCTGTCATAGAAGGAAATTATATTAGTCTGGCATGACTTGTTTGTAACAAACCTATGCTGGCTTTGGTTAATTACTCAATTCTCATCCAAGTACTTGCATAGATGCTGTTTAATGATTTTTCTGGTATTGAAGTTTCTGGTATAGATAATTTTCAAAGATCTTTCCTGGTATAGAAGTCAGGCTCATAGGCCTTTAGTTTCCTGGGTCCACCTTCTTCCCGTTTTTGAAGATAGGGACAACGTTTTGCTCTTTTTCAATCTTCTGGGACTTCTCCTGTTCTCCAGGATTTTTCAAAGATTATGGTGAGTGGTTCAGCAATTGCCTCTGCTGCTTCCTTTATTATTCTAGGATGTAATTCATCTGGACCTTCAGACTTAAATTCATTTAAGTTAGCTATGTATTCTCTCACCATCTCTCTGCTTATAGATAGCCTGCTTTCTTTTATTCCCCAATAGCACAAGGAAGATCAGTTGATGTTACATCTACTTTCTGAGAGAGAACAGATACAAAATAGGAATTTAAAAGTTCGTTCTTCTCAAGATAATTTTTAACCAATTCCCCATTTTCATCCTGTAAACATCCAATAGCATCTTTGACTTTTCGTTTGACATAGCCCCAAAATCCTTTTTAAATGCTTTAAGCCTCTATTGCAAGCCTCAATTCATTATTAGTAGAGATGAGCGAGCACCAAAATGCTCGGGTGCTCGTTACTCGGGACGAAATTATCGCGATGCTCGAGGGTTCGTTTCGAATAACGAACCCCATTGAAGTCAATGGGCGACCCGAGCATTTTTGTATTTCGCCGATACTCGCTAAGGTTTTCATGTGTGAAAATCTGGGCAATTCAAGAAAGTCATGGGAACGACACAGCAACGGATAGGGCAGGCGAGGGGCTACATGTTGGGCTGCATCTCAAGTTCACAGGTCCCACTATTAAGCCACAATACCAGCAAGAGTGGGCCCCCCCCCCTCCCAACAACTTTTACTTCTGAAAAGCCCTCATTAGCAATGGATACCTTAGCTAAGCACCACACTACCTCCAACAAAGCACAATCACTGCCTGCATGACACTCCGCTGCCACTTCTCCTGGGTTACATGCTGCCCAACCCCCCCCGCACGACCCAGTGTCCACAGCGCACACAAAAGTGTCCCTGCGCAGCCTTCAGCTGCCCTCATGCCACACCACCCTCATGTCTATTTATAAGTGCGTCTGCCATGACGAGGAACACAGGCACACACTGCAGAGGGTTGGCACGGCTAGGCAGCGACCCTCTTTAAAAGGGGCGGGGCGATAGCCCACAATGCTGTACAGAAGCAATGAGAAATATAATCCTGTGCCACCGCCATCAGGAGCTGCACACGTGGGCATAGCAATGGGGAACCTATGTGCCACACACTATTCATTCTGTCAAGGTGTCTGCATGCCCCAGTCAGACCGCGGTTTTTAATTCATAGACACAGGCAGGTACAACTCCCTATTGTGAAGTCCCTGTGGACCCACAGCATGGGTGGCTCCCTGGAACCCACCGGCAGTACATAAAAATATCCCATTGCATTGCCCAACACAGCTGAGGTAGTAATGTTGTGCTTAATGCAGGTGGGCTTCGGCCCACACTGCATGCCCCAGTCTGACTGGGGTTCTTTAGAAGTGGAAACAGATGCATTTACAAGTCCCTGTGGACCGACAGCATGGGTGGCTCCCTGGAACCCACAAGCGGTACATAAAAATATCCCATTGCATTGCCCAACACAGCGGATGTAACGTCAGCTGTAATGCAGGTGGGCTAAAAATTCATTTGATTACACTGTAGGCGAGGGCCCACAAAAATTGCTGTATCAACAGTACTAATGTACATCAAAAAAATTGGCCATGGCCAACCAAGAGGGCAGGTGAAACCCATTAATCGCTTTGGTTAATGTGGCTTAAGTGGTAACTAGGCCTGGAGGCAGCCCAGTTTAACGAAAAATTGGTTCAAGATAAAGTTTCAACGCTTTTAAGAGCATTGAAACGTATAAAAAATTTTAAGAAAAATTATATGAGTGAGCCTTGTGGCCCTAAGAAAAATTGCCCGTTCGGCGTGATTACGTGAGGTTTCAGGAGGAGGAGCAGGAGGAGGAGGAGGAGGAATATTATACACAGATTGATGAAGCAGAAATGTCCCCGTTTTGGATGGTGAGAGAGAACGATGCTTCCATCCGCGGGTGCAGCCTACGTATTGCTTAGGTATCGCTGCTGTCCGCTGGTGGAGAAGAGAAGTCTGGGGAAATCCAGGCTTTGTTCATCTTGATGAGTGTAAGCCTGTCGGCACTGTCGGTTGACGGGCGGGTACGCTTATCTGTGATGATTCCCCCAGCCGCACTCAACACCCTCTCTGACAGGACGCTAGCCGCAGGACAAGCAAGCACCTCCAGGGCATACAGCGCAAGTTCAGGCCACGTGTCCAGCTTCGACACCCAGTAGTTGTAGGTGGCAGAGGCGTCAGGGAGGATGGTCGTGCGATCGGCTACGTACTCCCTCACCATCCTTTTACAGTGCTCACGCCGACTCAGCCTTGACTGGGGAGCGGTGACACAGTCTTGCTGGGGAGCCATAAAGCTGTCCAGTGCCTTAAAGACTGTTGTATTGCCTGTGCTGTACATGCTGCTCGATCTCCGCACCTCCCCTGCTACCTGGCCCTCGGAAGTGCGCCTTCTGCCACTAGCGCTGTCGGATGGGAATTTTACCATCAGTTTGTCCGCCAGGGTCCTGTGGTATAGCAACACTCTCGAACCCCTTTCCTCTTCGGGAATGAGAGTGGAAAGGTTCTCCTTATACCGTGGGTCGAGCAGTGTGTACACCCAGTAATCCGTAGTGGCCAGAATGCGTGCAACGCGAGGGTCACGAGAAAGGCATCCTAACATGAAGTCAGCCATGTGTGCCAGGGTACCTGTACGCAACACATGGCTGTCTTCACTAGAAAGATCACTTTCAGGATCCTCCTCCTCCTCCTCCTCCTCCTCCTCAGGCCATACACGCTGAAATGATGACAGGCAAGCAGCATGGGTACCGTCAGCAGTGGGCCAAGCTGTCTCTTCCCCCTTCTCCTCATGCTCCTCCTGCTGCTCCTGAACGCGCTGAGATATAGACAGGAGGGTGCTCTGACTAGCCAGCGACATACTGTCTTCCCCCGACTCTGTTTCCGAGCGCAAAGCGTCTGCCTTTATGCTTTGCAGGGAACTTCTCAAGATGCATAGCAGAGGAATGGTGACGCTAATGATTGCAGCATCGCCGCTAACCACCTGGGTAGACTGCTCAAAGTTTCTAAGGACCTGGCAGATGTCTGCCAACCAGGCCCACTCTTCTGAAAATAATTGAGGAGGCTGACTCCCACTTCGCCGCCCATGTTGGAGTTGGTATTCCACTATAGCTCTACGCTGCTCATAGAGTCTGGCCAACATGTGGAGCGTAGAGTTCCACCGTGTGGGCACGTCGCACAGCAGTCGGTACACTGGCAGATTAAACCGATGTTGCAGAGTCCGCAGGGTGGCAGCGTCCGTGTGGGACTTGCGGAAATGTGCGCAGAGCCGGCGCACCTTTCCGAGCAGGTCTGACAAGTGTGGGTAGCTTTTCAGAAAGCGCTGAACCACCAAATTAAAAACGTGGGCCAGGCATGGCACGTGCGTGAGGCTGCCGAGCTGCAGAGCCGCCACCAGGTTACGGCCGTTGTCACACACGACCATGCCCAGTTGGAGGCTCAGCAGCGCAAGCCAGCGGTCGGTCTGCTCTGTCAGACCCTGCAGCAGTTCGTGGGCCATGTGCCTCTTATCTCCTAAGCGGTGTAGTTTCAGCACGACCTGCTGACGCTTGCCCACCGCTGTGCTGCCACGACGCGCGACACCGACTGCTGGCGACGCGCTGCTGCTGACATCTTGATTGCGAGACAGAGGTTGCGTTGGAGGAGGAGGAGGGTGGTTTAGTGGAGGAAGCATACACCACCGCAGATACCACCACCGAGCTGGGGCCCGCAATTCTGGGGGTGGGTAGGACGTGAGCGGTCCCAGGCTCTGACTCTGTCCCAGCCTCCACTAAATTCACCCAATGTGCCGTCAGGGAGATGTAGTGGCCCTGCCCGCCTGTGCTTGTCCACGTGTCCGTTGTTAAGTGGACCTTGGCAGTAACCGCGTTGGTGAGGGCGCGTACAATGTTGCGGGAGACGTGGTCGTGCAGGGCTGGGACGGCACATCGGGAAAAGTAGTGGCGACTGGGAACTGAGTAGCGCGGGGCCGCCGCCGCCATCATACTTTTGAATGACTCCGTTTCCACAACCCTATACGGCAGCATCTCAAGGCTGATAAATTTAGCTATGTGGACGGTTAACGCTTGAGCGTGCGGGTGCGTGGCGGCGTACTTGCGCTCAAACACTTGCGCTAGCGACGGCTGGACGGTGCGGTGCGAGACATTGGTGGATTGGGCCGAGGACAGCGGAGGTGAGGGTGTGGGTGCAGGCCAGGAGACGGTAGTGCCTGTGTCCTCAGAGCGGGGTTGGATCTCAGTGGCAGGTTGGGGCACAGGGGGAGAGGCAGCGGTGCAAACCGGAGGCGGTGAACGGCCTTCGTCGCACCTTGTGGGGTGCTTGGCCATCATATGTCTGCGCATGCTGGTGGTGGTGAGGCTGTTGGTGGTGGCTCCCCGGCTGATCTTGGCGCGACAAAGGTTGCACACCACTGTTCGTCGGTCGTCAGGCATCTCTGTGAAAAACTGCCAGACCTTAGAGCACCTTGGCCTCTGCAGGGTGGCATGGCGCGAGGGTGCGCTTTGGGAAACAGTTGGTGGATTATTCGGTCTGGCCCTGCCTCTACCCCTGGCCACCACACTGCCTCTTGCAACCTGCCCTGCTGCTGCCCTTGCCTCCCCCTCTGAAGACCTGTCCTGAGTAGGCGTTGCAAACCAGGTGGGGTTAGTCACCTCATCGTCCTGCTGCTCTTCCTCCGAATCCTCTGTGCGCTCCTCCCTCGGACTTACTGCCCTTACTACTACCTCACCGATAGACAACTGTGTCTCATCGTCATCGTCCTCCTCACCCACTGAAAGGTCTTGAGACAGTTGCCGGAAGTCCCCAGCCTCATCCCCCGGACCCCGGGAACTTTCCAATGGTTGGGCATCAGTGACGATAAACTCCTCTGGTGGGAGAGGAACCATTGCTGCCCAATCTGAGCAGGGGCCCGAGAACAGTTCCTGGGAGTCTTCCCGCTCCTGAGCATGTGTCATTGTAGTGGAGTTAGGAGGCTGGGAGGAAGGAGGAGCAGCAAACAGAGGATTCGGATTTGCAGCAGTGGACGGCGCAGAACTGTGGGTGGACGATAGGTTGCTCGAAGCACTTTCTGCCATCCACGACAGGACCTGCTTACACTGCTCATTTTCTAATAAAGGTCTCCCGCGTGGACCCATTAATTGTGCGATGAATGTGGGGACGCCAGAAACGTGCCTCTCTCGTAATCGCGCAGCAGTCGGCTGCGATACACCTGGATCAGGAGTTCGGCCTGTGCCCACACCCTCACTTGGCCCTCCGCGTCCTCGGCCGCGTCCACGTCCACTACCCCTACCCCTCAGCATGCTGTATTACCAGTGATTTGATTTCCCAGGCAGGAAATAAATTGGCGCAAGCCTGCTGTTAAACGTAGCTGGCTGCGTATGTTTTTTGTTTACGTTCTGCACCCACCACACACGTACCCAGAACGCTGAGGACAGTCAGAGGCAGGCCAAATAGAATGTTTCCCTTTTTTTGCTAAAGAAAAGGCCCACTGACTATATTCAATCAATAATATATGTCTTCTGGCCCTGCCTACACAATTCTGTCCCTGTAGTATTACTGCAGGGCGCAATGCTCTGCACAGCCGATTTAAAAATAAAAAATAAAAAATGCAACACTGCTAACAGCAGCCTGCACAGTACTGCACACGGTTAAATGTGGCCCTAAGAAGGACCGTTGGGGTTCTTGAAGCCTACACTCACTCCTAACACTCTCCCTGCCTAACCACCACTTCTGTCCCTGTAGTATTACTGCAGGGCGCAATGCTCTGCACAGCCGATTTAAAAAAAAAAAAAAATGGGCAACACTGCTAACAGCAGCCTCCACACGGATAGATATGGCCCTAAGAAGGACCGTTGGGGTTCTTGAAGCCTACACTCACTAACACTCTCCCTACAGCAGCTCCAACACTATAGCACTGTCCCTCAGCTAACTCATAAGGCATCTGAGGCGAGCCGCGGGAGGGGCCGACTTTTATACTCGGGTGACATCTGATCTCCCCAGCCACTCACAGCAGGGGGGTGGTATAGGGCTTGAACGTCACAGGGGGAAGTTGTAATGCCTTCCCTGTCTTTTAATTGGCCAGAAAAGCGCGCTAACGTCTCAGAGAGGAAACTGAAAGTAACCCGAACATCTCGTGGTACTCGTTAAGAGTAACGAGCATCCCGAACACGCTAATATTCGCCCTAGCATCAAGCTCGGACGAGTACGTTCGCTCATCTCTAATTATTAGCTTTTCTGACCCTTTATCTACAGTTTCTGCAGACCGCATTATATTCTTCTTTAGGTATTCTTCCCTTTTTCCATTTAATAAACAATTTTTTCTTCTTTTTTAACATGTAAGTTCTGTGTTCATTAATTTTGGTCTATTTAAATGCTTTCCATCTTTCCTACTTCTAGGGACTGTTAACAATTGTGCTTTCAGAATCTCATTTCACAATATCTCCCAACCTTTCTTGTACATTTTTGTCCTGAAGAACATCCAGCCATTGGATCCTTCCTACCCTTTTTCTGAAATCCAACCTTGAGGTCTGAGTCTTCTTAGGTCTTCCTCCTCTTGTTATCAAAAAATGGGTATGTCTGCTCATTTAGCATAAATGGGATATGGTAGGTCAGGGCCCGTGTAAAAGCTTTTGAATGGGCCCCAGGAGCAACCTCTGTGTCCTAGCCATTTGATGATCAGACATATGCTCAACTGTACATCCTTGTTACTATCAGAAAAACAGGATTAGTTTTTATCCAGAAAAAATAAGCAATAAAGCTTCCCATTTAATGACTGCAAGCAGAGATCTTGACAAAGGCAATACAGTGCACTGAAAATTGCATATGCTGTAACATTAGTGCTCATATAATAATGCTAATTTCTAGCTTGCACTTGCAAGTGCAGCCTGGCAATTATTGGAAAATGTGTGCACTAAAGGCAGTCACTAGTGCACATGTAAGAGGACACTAAGGGTAAATGAACATGGATGATTTTCCAACCGAGTAAATCCTCTGATAGTCCAAGTAAAAAAACAATCGCAGCATGTGCTATTCTTGTTCAAATTTTTGACAAGAATAGTACATGTCAATGTTTGGTGTTCAGCACATCAGGCAGCACACAGACAGGATGTTCAAATGCTGTCTGATATAAGTTGTGCCTAAGAATATTGGATGCAACTTTTAAATAGCCTATGTACATGTACCCTAAGGCTGCTAATTCATAGCAGTGCTACTGCCCTGCAAAACACAAGAGGCAATTACAACTGGTAGCTGGATGTCAGTCACTCTTAACACCTGTTTAAAATGAATGGTGATGACCATGTGAGAACGACTGCTGCTTGAATTCATGCTTGTTGATGCTGTCGTTCTTGTTTTTTTCCCTTGCTCCATCAACTTTTCAATTTGAGCATAGCTTTCACAAGGTACGCGTTTCAGTCCATCAACATAAAATCCCTGATATTGGTCTTCTCGCACCTTCAGACCCCCAGACTTCTTGTTTTTTGAAAGCAGATCTGCAACCTGAATAAAAAAATTAGTCAAATTATGCTATCAACTTTCTTGACATCACAACCTTTCTGCACCAGTCTGACTGAATCATAATGAATATTAATCATAATGAATATATGTGTACTAACTGATATACCTGGCTTCGCCTGAGTTAATTTGCTACAGGTGTTTGCGTGTTGTTCGCGCATAAAATTTTGTTAAGTCAAGGTTACTTTAGAGGAACTGAGGAATAAAATAATTATACATATAGAGGAGCGCTAGATTTTCCTTAGGCTGCATGGACTGATGTCCCTCTGCAGAATGTGCCAAACCGCCCACTCTCCTCACTTAGGACCTAAAAAATGCTTGTGCCAAATTTCACACTTGTACTACACTAGGAAGTTACATAGCATAGGTGTGCACTTACTTTTGCACTTAGTAAAGACATTCACAATTATAGACACCTTTTAAAAATTGATATTTTATTAATAAATAGTTAAAATAAACTAAGGCTTACACTGACAAACCAGCAAAAAAAAAACTAAAGACAAAATCTCTGCTTTAGTACTAGGTTATTAGAATATGAACCAACCACAGTAAACAGAGATATAGTCTGGCTTACTTATTGAATCGAGTCCAAATGACCAGATCTCAGTAGAACAAACTCCCTCACAATTGAGTACAGTCTGCCTTGGGCTTTTTGTGTTTATTAGCCCTATAATGGAGGATCCATGGGGGCGTGGCCTGGCTATGGAGGAGTGAGGACACATCTATCCTCTTCTCCCGTCTGACTGTAGGGAAAACAGCCATTAACAACAGCATCAAAGGCATTCCTAACTGAAACTATGGGCAACAGAAGGAGGAAGGTGTCCCCAGCAGGAGCTTCATCCTCACAAGGTATGGCACGCTTCCTCACTGGGCAGCAGCAGGTGGAGGAGCAAAGGGCCCTGCAGATAATGGCCTCGGCTGAGCACTCACCAGAGCAAGCTCCCACAGCAGGAAGCCACACTGATAACAGCACTCTCTCTCCAACGGGGACTGCCGGCTCAGCTCAGCAAGCAGAGCAGTACTCTGTATCATCACAGCTGCAAGACGAGGTGAGAGAGAGAAGGGGAGAGGAGGAAGCATCTCCACGTGCACAGACACCACAGGGGGTCATGAATCAGATCATCCCTTCCCTGCACTCCCCTGCCCATGCTGGCCTGCAGATATCAGAGGCAGGAGGGGGAGGGGAAGTAAACCTGCACATACCAGCAACTACAACCCCTGTCTCCACTACTTCCTCATCATCCACCAGGAGCAGGGAAAGTGCATTAAACATGGCCACCAGCACACCTCTCCCCCCTTATACAACTGAGCTGATACCTCCCAAGTTTAATGAACCAACTCAGAGCTCTGTAGCCCTAGCAGAGATTAGGGCTCTTAGTGCACACATTAAAGCTATACCTACAAAGGAGGACATGGAGGCTTATATCTCTAGGTTGGAGAACTCCTATAAAACAGAACTGGCTGCTGTTCATACCGAGATACAACAAATTGACTCCAGGGTCACAACCACAGAGACTTCCCTGGCTGATTTAGTAAATAAAGTGAATACTCAGGAATCCCTACTAAATGCTCATACACACCAAATACAATATATGATGGATTCACTAGACGACATGGAAAACAGGGGGAGGAGAAACATTAGAATACGGGGCATCTCTGAAAAAATTGAGCTAAAAAACCTGGAAGAAACGCTCCGAAATATATTCAACTCCATTTTAAAACTGCCTCTGGATTCTCCCCTTGAGCTTGATCGTGCACATAGATCCCTCGGCCCCAGACCAGAGGACCCTGAGCATCCTAGAGACATTATATGTCGTGTGCATCGGTATCAAGTGAAGGAGTCTATAATGAGACAAGCTTGGGAACAGCACCCTATACAGTATCAGGGCAAACGCATCCAGTTACTTCCTGATCTGTCACGTGTCACCCTCTTGAAAAGGAAAGCCCTCCGACCCTTGCTCGACACACTACGTCAACACAATATAACCTATACCTGGGGATTCCCATTCCGCTTACAGGTCCGCCATGGGGGCCGCCTACATGTTCTCCGGAATCCTAGGGACATTTCTACCTTCACTTCAGCACTGGGCATTCCTACAGTGACAATCCAAGACTGGCCTTCTATGCTCCCAGCACATCCAGGGGGGGTATCATCACAATCCCAAGGAACCGACAGACATCCAGGAGGAGAGAGGATTGGGCGGAGACAGGGACCAGGCCTACCTAGCAATCCACCAGCCTAAATTTGCCTTTCTAAATGGTTGTATGACTCTCAGGGACATTAGGCCCAAATTACAAAATACTTAAACATTTGCAACCTCCCCCAGCAAGCAGCAAACAACGTCTTACTGGTCAATATGGTGTTATGTTGAAATCGATACTACCAGCAGCTCATCGCTTTCAAGTCTGCTTATGTGCAAAAGGGTACATATAAGGACACCGTAAACGCAAGTTATGATTCCCCAAGTTGAGGGGAGCTATGCTGATGTATGGGGGTTTTAGATTGCTGATACCCACTTATCTGGATTAGGGCAATATTCTAACGCAGTGAATGCCTTACATTTAAAAATGGTTAAAGTTTTATTAGTGGCTTCCCAAGTTAGGGGGAGACTTCTCTGATAGAAAGCCCGCTACCCATTAGGAGTTTTGCGTCTTTTGGTGTTTAGACGCAAGTTGAAGTTTCTGCTTTTCAAAGCTTTTCTTTACATTTCTTTTCTCCTTTTTTTTCACCCTTTTTTTTTCTCTCCTTTTTTCCACTCCCACCCCCTTCACCTATGGCACCACTTATATTCAGCTCACTTAACAGAGGATTCAACATCCCACAAAAAAGATCCCAGGTCCTGCATCATATGCATAAACAGAGAGTTCAAGTACTGTTGCTCCAAGAAACACACTTTAAAGTGGGACATGTCCCGAATATACAAGACCGCTATTACACGCATTGGTTCCACAGCGCCAACCCCGAGAGCCGTTCTGGTGGAGTGTCTATCGCCCTCCACAGGTCATTAGCCCATTGCCTAATTGATAAACGTTTGGACCCTCAGGGCCGATACGCCATTATCAAATTGACTGTCGGGTCAACTAAGCTCACCATTGCCAATTGGTATGCTCAAATCAGCACCAGGCCACAGCATGTCATTCTTTTTTGAAAATGCTAGCCGAATTTGCTGAAGGAATAGTGATTGCTGGAGGGGACTATAATATGGCTCTAAACCCCAGTGTTGACACCTCAGCGGGTAGAGGAAATGTTTCCCACAGACAGCTACGGTCGCTAAAAAATTTGTTACATACCCTTCAATTAGTAGATGTCTGGCGCATCCTACATCCACAAGACAAAGACTTTACCTTTTTCTCACATCCACACAATTCCTATAGCCGTATAGATTATTTTTTACTAGGGCATCATGCCCTATCCTGGCATCCTACAGCTGCTATTGGAGATATGTTATGGTCAGATCACTCTCCAATATTTCTATCTCTCTCCATACCCGATCAAATAGACCGCCAATGGACATGGCGACTAAATGATAACCTGTTGAAAGACAGTATATGTGTAGCAGAAGTAAAGGAGCACATTGATCTTTTCATAACAACTCATGCAACGGATGCACATCTGCTTCCATGCAGTGGGAGGCGCTGAAGTGCGTCCTTAGAGGCCTCTTAATCAAACACGGCACAAGAATTAAGAAAGAGGGAACAATCAAAATAACCAACCTTCTGCAACAAATCCATATTTTAGAAACCTCACACAAACAGACACTATCCTCGGCTACATTAGCAGACCTAGTCAGGACTAGAAATGAGCTTAAATCCAAATTGGACCAAAAATATCTCCACTTTAGAGACCAATGCAAACGTTTTTATTACGAATACTCCAATAAAGCAGGCAAGCCCTTATCCCGGCTGATAAACCCAAGAGCCGCACAAACATACATCCCTCGCATTAGGAACCCAGCAGGTATAGACACCCATAATCCTAAAGAGATTTTGGAGATATTCCAAAACTACTACTCTCAATTGTATGACATAAAGGGTCAATTCACAAATATGAATCCTTCTGCCCTACAGGACCGCATCTCTAGATACATAGCAGAGACAGCCTTGCCTACCATAGACACTGAACTTAGAGACACTTTAGAGACAGATTTCACAGAAGAGGAAATACAGGAGGCTATTAAAACCACCCCGGCAGGGAAAAGCCCGGGCCCTGATGGTTTCACACCTGCTTTTTATAAACTTTTCTGTCAACAGCTTACACCTTTCTTGACCAATGTTTTTTGCACAATCTCTTCAGAGGCCCCTTTCCCACGACAATCTTTAGAAGCACATATTAGTGTTTTACCAAAACCTGGCAAAGATCCCACAATCTCAACGAATTACAGACTTATATCCTTGATAAATGTGGATATAAAACTTTTTTCTAAAACACTAGCCAATAGACTATCTCCATTTCTCCCATCCATTATACACACGGACCAGGTGGGCTTTGTCAAAGGCAGAGAGGCTAGGGATATTATAAAAACCCTAATTTTGACATCCAAGGCTCAGACTGGGTCTGATCCCATGTGTTTGTTGTCTGTAGATGCAGAAAAAGCCTTTGACAGTCCACTGGGGGTTCCTGGCGGAGACTCTTAAACAAATAGGGTTGGGTCCTAAATTTTTAGCTAGAATTCTTGCCCTCTACACCTGCCCTACAGCTAGGATCAGAGTGAATGGCAGACTGTCTTCCTCTATTCCTATTAAAAACGGCACCAGACAGGGCTGTCCCCTATCCCCATTACTTTATGTGTTGGTGATGGAACACCTTGCAACTGCAATAAGAAATAATCCTAATATCCAGGGCTTGCACATAGGGGGACTCCATTATAAGACCGCACTATATGCCGATGACCTTTTACTCTACATCACCCAGCCCCGTATCACCCTGCCTTCCCTGATACAAGAGTTTGAGCGGTTTGGCCATCTATCCAACTTTAAAATAAATTATTCAAAAACAGAAGCTCTAAACATATCACTGACACAAGCAGAGGAAAAACATATCACAGAACATTTCCCTTTTAAGTGGCAACAGAAGGCCATTAAATACTTGGGAGTACTTATCCCAACAGACCGCTCCAAATTGTTCCCCTTGAATTATCTGGCCCTCTTGGAGCGCACATTAAAGGACCTCTCCTCTTATGCCACTAAAGACCTGTCATGGTTTGGACGGATAAATACCCTTAAAATGGATGTACTACCCAGGTTTTTGTACATCTTTCAGGCAGTTCCTATTATACCTCCTGTATCGTTCTTTGACAGATTACGATCAGCCCTGATCAAATTCGTATGGGGACGACAGAGACCGCGACTGGGAATCAGAGCTTTATCATATCCTAAGACTAATGGGGGGCAGGTTTGCCGAATTTTAGACTCTATCATACAGCTGCAGTCTTAACGCACCTTTTAGATTGGCAATACCATGCTACTAATAAGCAATGGGTAGCCCTGGAACAAGTAGACTGCCCGATTTCCATAAGACTCCTCCCATGGATAAGACCCAGTGATAGGGCCACTGCCGTCTCCTCAAACTATCTGCTAAAAGGGACAATTAGACTCGAATTCAAAATTACGTAAAAAAATCTTATCTAGAGAAGATAGTCCCCTAACTCCGCTCTTTGGCAACCCGGCATTTCCGCCAGGTAGTACTCAAGATCGTTTCCTAGGATGGGAAAGACAGGAAGACCCCCGGGTTCACCACATTCTTAGTGGTCCCTCTGTTCCATCCTTTCAGGAGCTCAGGAATAGATTTGTTCATCTCAACCTCTCCTGGTTAGAGTATTACCAACTGCGATCTTTTCTTTCTGCCCGCGGAGATGGCTGCTCTTTTGGTGCTGCACTAACACCCTTTGAGAAATTGTTTACAATGCAGTCCCCTCCGGCGCACACAGTGTCCCTGATCTATAGCTTGCTGACCCAGGAGACTTATAACACAGGTCCTAGCTTTAAACAGGCATGGGAACAGGATCTGGGAGCCACGATTCCCCAGAGCGACTGGCAGAAGGCATTTATATTTACACACAAACTGTCTATAGCCTGCGCGGCTCAGGAAAAAAGCTACAAGATACTATCAAGGTGGTACAGGTATCCTACTCGTCTCCACACTATATTCCCTTCAGTCTCGGAGCTTTGTTGGCGCTGTGGAACCGATAGAGGTACTATGATCCACGTCTGGTGGAGTTGTAGCATGATAAAACCTTTCTGGGACAAAGTATTTTCCGCATACAATTTAATACAACATAAGAGAATAGATAACACCCCACAGGTTGCCCTCCTCTCTATACTCCCAGGCTCAATTAAATCCCAAAAGAGAGGTTTACTACAATTTTGCCTGGCGGCTGCTAGGGTGGTCATACCGCGCCACTGGCGGACTACTTATGTTCCTTCTATGTATGAATGGCAGCAAGAGATGTCCCACCTGTGTCATATGGAGGAGTTGTGTGCGGAGAATGCAAGGGAAACCGATAAATTTCTGTCAGTATGGCAGCCATGGATAGAATTTGAGTCCTCCACAGAGTTCCAAGACTTGCTCTCTTAGGTATGATGAATGCAGGACCCATCTGTGGGCCATCAGAATGGCAGGGTTACCAATACTAAACCTACCTGCTTTCCCCTCTCCCCTCCCTTTTTTTTTTCTTCTCTTTCTTTTCCTCTTTCTCTCTTCTCTTTCTCCTTTTTTTATATTGGTCAAGATAAAAGTTAATTTCATGATTGGGCCAAGTACTACCTAAGGTAGTAAATCTATATCCTCATCCAAGGATATTAGATCTCATAAAAGTTAAGAGTAAGACGTAGGAGTTGTTGGCCCGAATTATTCCACTTTGTATTGTGTGATTTGTTAATTCTCTTTTCACAAGGTCCTGCGTGACCTTCTTGATATGTTTATTTTATCTGAAAAATCTCAATAAAACTGATTGAATAATAATGGACGATCCATAAATTCACTAATATGCACCAGAGAAAGCGCCATATGATTCTCTTTATATTGTAAATCCAAATAATATATGAGAACTAAAGATTCCCTTCTAGAGGAGGTTTGACGCATTTCTACATCAATTTTGACGTTTCATCAAATGCAAGCAAAGGAAATGTGGTAGACTGGATGGTAGGCCGAAGGTACTATCTCTCTGACGTTCTACACCACATTTCCTATAATTGGGCTGCTGGTGTAGTTTCTTATCATAGAAACTCCGAGTTAGCGAGTGTTCTGCTATTGACAATACTGGCTGGAAGATTAGTTTTTGGTCGCATATTTCACCTAAATATTATCTATTGTCATTAGCTGTAGAGATCTTTTTCTCCAGCAGCACAGGTCTCAGCTGTGATCCTTCTCTCATGCCAGCATTAATGTCCGTGTGTAACTTTATGACCCCAAGAGCAATCTGACTGTCTCGATTCTGACAGATTTTTTGTCAAGTCAGTTTAGTTCAGTAGGGGTTCATATACTAATTGATTGCAGTGAGCTTTATGAAAACCATCCCAATCAAGTATCAATTACTTCTTTACACGATTCATACTACAACAGCATGTCTATATCTAGGGATACGCACTAAAAGGTTCCTGATGAAACGTCAATATTGACGTGGAAACGGTGTCAAACCTCCTCTAGAAGTGAATCTTTAGTTCTTGTATATTATTTGGACCTACAATATAGAGAGAATCATATGTGACTAATGGCTTTTCTTACCTTTACTTACCTGTGGCCGCATTGGATGGAGCGGTGAAGCAGCCCAAACAGAAACCCAAGCCAGTATATGGAATACAAAGTGGAAGGAACACAGGAACAGTGGGTGAGCTAACCTTTCTATTGATTACTATTAGACTTTCTGTCCACCTCTCCCCCACCTGTGTATTATCTAACCTCCACCTATATTATGGACAAACAGATATATATATATATATATATATATATACACATACACACACACACACACACACACACACACACACACATATACATTGTCCTCTTATCTGAAGTGTATACATTTAGCAGTATGGACCCCTCAATGAATTTAGAAACCCAAGCACGACAAACCACATTATGTCAGGTGTTTAACTACACCTTGCCACCTCACACCAGCAACAATGAAGTGAAAGCTCTCTCCCGTTTGTATGAAAAAATTAAAAAAAGCAAGCTCAACGTATGGTGGGATTCCAATAGCCTCTCCAAATACGCAGATTTAAATATGATACCGCGGGGGCTTCGTATCCAAAAAATCCCAACTTTTAAGTTCTCTAAAGAGTTTGTGGAATCTTGGAATGAAACGCTGTCTGAATGCTCCTTAAAACTCATTAAGCTGATTATTAAATATGAAAAAAATAAAGCTGGAGAATTTAAAAGAGAATATCAAGGACACAGATTAAATTAAGGAGTATGATCGGTGAGGAAGATTTCATTACCTTTAATGATAAATTGAAAGAAAATTTGAGAAAGATAGAAGATTCCATTATGCAGATAAAAAAAAAAAAAAAAAAAAAAGAAAACTTGACCAGGACATTAAGGATTATGAAATGAATGAAATCTATAGTTGGAGAAAAAACCCCATTAGGAGAAATAGAAGATCCATCCTGAAGAATAAATACAAGGATTTCAGAAAATCTAACAGAGTTACGTTCGCTACATCAGACACAGAGGATCAGTATACAGACACAGTATCCAGTTTTAACCCCTTGATTCCTGAAGGCACACAGAATCCATATGAAAGATCCAATAAAAGGAATGTCCAACAAACAAAAAACGGGGGATCAAATCCAAATACCCCCCCAGAGGTACCCCAGCCTGTTGTGTCCTTACCAGACGTGCAATATCCAAAAACAAAAGAAAAGGCACAACTGTGCAATATAAATACAAAACTAAGGGAAAGCCTTTCCCTGCAAACCCCTAACCCGGGAGGGGGCCCTGCCTACTCAGCGGGCCGATCGCTTCCGACAGGTGCGGACCCACAACGCATGCTTGGGCCACTAAAAAGGGAACAGAACACCATAAACTCAAAGATACTTAACTTAAACGTGGAGGAGCACCAGTGGCAGGCTGTGCTCCTCAGCAGCAGTCTAGGTAGCAACTGAAAATTGACCAGCACTGAGGTCAATTCTAGCATGGCTTATATAGGAGCAGAGCTACTCAGAAACAGGTGAGGACTGGCATCACTCATTCAACCACCACACCCCTCTGCTCCAAGAAAGGTAGAGACACTGCTAAACCCTGGTCTGGCCTGAAAGCAAGGGGAAGACTTCAGAACAGCTGCAACACAGCCGTTACAGAAGGTGAATGCATACAGGCAAGATGATGAGGGTGATAATGATGTCATTGTTCTATCACCATTAATTATCTCTGACACACAGAAACGTATTCTGAAAAAAGGACTCAACTTTAGGCTGGATTCACACGAAGGTATATCGGCTCGGTTTTCACACTGAGCCGATATACATCGTCCTCATCTGCAGGGGGGGGGGGAGGGGATGGAAGAGTCAGGAGCAGGAACTGAGCTCCCGCCCCCTCTCTGCCTCCTCTCCGCCCCTCTGCACTATTTGCAATGGGGAGAAGCCCCATTCCGCCCCCGTTCCGCCTCCTTTCATTGCAAATAGTGCAGAGGAGAGGAGGCAGAGAGGGGGCGGGAGCTCAGTGCCTGCTCCTGGCTCTTCCATCCTCCCCCCCCCCCTGCAGATGAGGACGATGTATATTGGCTCAGCGTGAAAACCGAGCCGATATACTTTCGTGTGAATGCAGCCTTACTCCTGAGAAAGATTTTAATCTATTTCAGACTATAATGAATGTAAATAAATTCATTAGGTATTTATCCATCAAAAAATATTTCGTCAGTGAAACCATTACGGAGGATGAGAGTGTCACATATCGGGACAATCATGAAACCAGTACTTTGTTTAATGATTCTCAGGATGGGAACTTTGTGGACACCATGGCTATGAAATATTTACAAGAATTAGAAGAAGAACAGTACACACTAACTGCAGAACAATAGCATAGCATTAAAGCTATCAGATTTCCAGTGCCCAATACCGGTTTTTATCCAAAATCCGCCAGAAGTCTGTATATGGACAGTTTCCAACATGCAGTGGAAAAGAACCTGTTGAAACTCCAAACACGTAATAAAGAAACATTCAAAAGGAGGAAGGATAACTTGTCATATAGAGAAAAAGAAGAAATACAAACCCTATCGAATAATGAAAATATTATTATAAAAAAAATCAGATAAGGGGGGTATGTAATGGTGTTAGACGCAGGTTTAATTTATATTCAAGGCTTGTTTTGGATATATTGAATGACACAACCACGTATAGAAAATTAGATTCTAACCCTATGCAAATATGCATCTTTAAATTAGGGAAACTTATTGATGAAGGTAAACATCTGGACATTCTCACCACAAAGGAGGCTGCATATTTATGCCCTGAAAATCCCTCCATGGCCGTGTTTCACGACCTTCCTAAAGTTCACAAGGGGGGTTTTCCTCCCCCCCTTCGCCCTATAGTTGCCCAGATCGGTTCACCTTGCGAGCGCCTTAGTGCGTGGGTAGACCGATCCCTGCAACCTTTGGTGAAGAGGATGCCAGGCTACCTCATAGACAGTAAACATACTACATGACTTATGGATAAGATGGTCTGGGAAAGAGGGTACACACATGGGTCCTATGTGACGTTCAGAGTCTGTATTCATGTATTCCGCACCATGTGGCCATGGAGGCTATTCAATATCATTTACAGAAATATAGTCAGTATGATTCTAATTAAATTTCTTTTATTTTGGATAGCACATAGCACATGGTGATACCATGGGTTCCAGATTTTCCCCCACCATTTCAAATTTATTTATGAGTTGGTGGGAGGAATTTTTCATTTTTTCTATATCTAATCCATTCCATGGCCACATGGTGCGGTATCACAGATATATAGATGGCATTGTCATCATTTGGAAAGATGCAGACTCTGACATCGTGGAAAATACACTGGATTCATTTAAGTTATATATTAATGGAAATAGTTGTAATCTGCGGTTTACAGTGAGTAGAGACAAAAGTTGTGTGCCCTTTTTGGACCTCAAATTAACTGTTGATGTCAGGTCAGGAAAGGTCATAGTAGACATGTATAGAAAACCTAAGGCTGGTTGTCTAATACTACACGCCTCTAGTGCTCACCCGAGACACACGATAGAGGCAGTTGCAATAGGTGAGATGACAAGGGCAAAGAGAATTTGCTCTAAAGAAGAAAGCTATGGATCACATAAACGTGAAATTTGTCATAGGCTGTCCAAACGAGGATATAACAATCGGATCCTAAAAGAACTATATCAAAGGTTGATGCAAAAAGTCGTGATTCCTTGCTAAATGTTAAATCTTGAAGTCAACAAGCCCAATATGATGGCAAAATAATTTTCTCTACGGAGTATAGTAGAGATTTTTATTCAATTAAAAGGATAGTTTTGAGAAACCTCCCAATATTACAACAGGTGCTCGTTGCTCGAGTCGAGCTTTTCGTAATGCTTGAGAGTTTGTTTCGAGTAACGAACCCCATTGAAGTCAATGGGGGACTCGAGCATTTTTGTATGGGACAGATGCACCGCATAGGTGATGACTTGTCAAACACCAGAAGACATCAGAAAGTCATGGAAACACCACAGACATGGATAGGGAAGGGCAGGGGCAGCATGCAAGGCTGCATCTGAGGCTCCCAGGTCCCACTATTAAGCCACAATGGGGGCAAGAGTCTGGCATCACCCCCCTAGCAATTAACTTCAGACAAACCCTCATGAGCAAGGCACACGCACTGGCACATCTTAGCTAAGCACTACACTACCAGCACCCATTGACAATCACTGCCTGCGGGTGACACTGCTGCCTCTTCTCCTGGGTTACATGCTGGCATTGCTGTCCAACCCTCCCGTACGGCCCTGCGTCCACAGCGCACAAAAGTTTCCCTGCGCAGCGTTCAGCTGCCATCATGCCACACGCTTGCTTCATAGCCACACCACCCTCATGTCTATTTATAAGTGTGTACTGGATGAGGAGGAACAGGAGGCACACACTGCACAGGGTTGGCAGGGCAGTGTGGGTGATAGCCCACAATGCTGTTGAGAAATGATGATAAATTGACGTACGATCATCATTCCAATCCTGTGCCACCTCCGTCACAAAAGTCAGGAGCCACAAACGTGGGCATAAAGGGGACTCAGGTGCCAGCACTTCTACACATCTCCACAATGCAGATAGCTCAACACCGCAATGGGAAGTCTTTGAGTTCCTTGGGCTCGCCTATGCTGTCAGTGCACAAAGATGATATTACGCAGAAAGAAATCAAAGTGCCCAAACATGGCAGAGTTTCACCCCGCCCAGGATCTCGGCCTTGGCACACATTTCTGCCCAAGTCAGTCAGTGTATTTGTGCCAGATAGGTAAAACACTGCGATGGGAAGTCTTTGTGCACCCACAGCAACCAAAAGAAAGTAACATTTCTGTAGCAAAAATATAGGCAGACCCCTATAACATTTCTGTAGCAAGAGTGTAGGGGAACCCCTCTAACATTGGTGTACCAAGAGTATAGGTGGAACCCCAGTAACATTTCTGTTACAAAAGTATAGGTGAACCCCTCAAACTATTCAGTTGAAAATGCATAGGCGGACCCCAGTAACATTTCGGTAGCAAAAGTATAGGCAGACCCCAGTAACATTTCTGTACCAAAATGATAAGCGAACCCCTCAAACCATTCAGTAGAAAACGTATAGGCAGACCCCAGTAACATGTCAGTAGCCAAAGTATAGTCAGACCCCAGTAACATTTCAGTAGCAAGAGTATAGGCGAACCCCTCAAACCTTTCAGTAGAAAGTGCATAGACGGACCCCAGTAACATTTCTGTAGCAAGAGTGTAGGCGAACACCTCAAAAAACTTGGTTACCAAGAGTGCAGGCCAAGGCCGGAAAAATTATTTTGATAACAATATAGGCGAGGGCCAGAAAAATTGGTGTACGAAGAGTTCAATTGCACCCCTGAAAAATTGCTCAACTGCGAGGGCAGGTGAAACCCATAAACATTTTTTAAAGATAGAGATCGCTGTTGCTTAATTTGTAACAGAGCCTGGAGGCAGCCCAGGGAAAAAATTGTGTCTTTTAAAGTATCAATACTTTTGAAACGTTGAAAAATTGTAAAACACTTTTAAACAGAGCCTTTTGGGCCGCAGAAAAGTTGGCAGTTCAGCGTGATGACATGCTATTTTAGGAGGAGGAGTAGGAGGAGGAGAAGGAGTAATAATATCGGAGAGTGATTGACAACGCTAATTCCCCCTTTTTTGTAGTGATAGAGGATGCATTTTTCTTCTGTTGCAGCAAAAAGAATCATTAGGTTCCGCTAATTTTCGCTGGTGGAGAAAAGAAGTCTGGGGAAATCCAGCCTTTGTTCATCTTTATGGGTGTATGCATGTCGGCACTGGCAGATGACAGGCAGCTACGCTTATCCGTGATGATTCCCCCAGCTGCACTAAACACCCTCTCTAACAAGACGCTAGTGGCAGGGCAGGCCAGCACCTCCAGGGCGTACAGTGCAAGTTCGTGCCACGTGTCCAGCTTTGAAACCCAATAGTTTATGGAGCAGAGGCATTACGGAGGACGGTGGTACGATTGGCTACGTAGTCCCTCACCATCTTTTTACAGTGCTCCCTTCGACTCAGCCTTGACTGAGGAGTGGTGACAGTCTTGCTAGGGAGCCATAATGCTGGCAGAGGCCTTGGAGAGTGTTCCCCTGCCTGCGCTGGACAAGCTGCCTGATCCCTGCACCTTCCCTGCTACTTGGACCTCTGAACTGGGTCTTCTGCCACTAGCGCTGTCAGATGGGAACTTTAGCATCACTTCTTCCACCAGGGCCCTGTGGTATTGCATCACTCTCGTACCCCTTTCCTCTTCAGGAATGAGAGTGGAAAGGTTCTCCTTATACCATGGGTCAAGAAGGGTGTACACCCAATAATCCGTGTGTGCCAAAATGCTTCTTATGCGAGGGTCATGGGAAAGGCAGCCTTACATGAAGTCAGCCATGTGTGCCAGTGTATCAGTACACAAGACATCGCTGTCCTCACTAGTAAGATGACTTTCAGGATCCTCCTCTTCAGCCCATACACGCTGAACAGATTAGAGGCAAGCAGAATGGGTACCCTCTGCAGTGTGGCCAGCTGTGTCTTCCCCCTCCTCCTCCTTCTCCTCCCCTTCCCCCTCCTCCTCCTCCTCCTCCAAAACACGCTGAGATATAGACATAAGGATGGTCTGGCTATCAAGCGACATACTGTCATCCCCCATTTTCCAACCACAAAGCGTCGGCAAAGCAGCGGGATAGTAACGGTAATGGGTAGTAACGGGATAGTAATGCTAATAGATAGTAACGGGATAGTAATCGCCACTCACCATCTGGGTAGACTCCTCAAAGTTTCCGAAGACCTGGCAGATATCCGCCATCCATGCCCGTTCCTCAGTAAAGAATTGCAGGCCAACATGTGCAGCGTAGAATTCCACTGCAGCAGTTGGTGCTGTGGCAGCTGAAACCAACGTCCTCAGGGTGGCCGAGGAGGTGGCATAAAACATCGCAGATACCAGCACCGAGGTAGGACCCGCTATTCTGGGTGTGGGTAGGACGTGAGCGATCCCAGGCTCCACCAAGTTCACCCAATGTGCGTGAGGGAGGTATAGTGGCCCTGCCCGCCAGTACTTGTCCACGTGTCCGTGGTTGTGGACCTTCCCAGTAACCACGTTGGTGAGAGCACGATTGATGTTGTGGGAGACGTGCTGATGTAGGGCTGGGACAGCACACCGAGAAAAATTGTGGCGACTGGGGCCGGACTAGCATGGGACTGCCGCCGCCATCATGTTTTTGAAAGCCTCCATTTCCACAAGCCTCCATGGCAGCATCTCCAGGCTGATTAATTTGGCAATGTGCACATTTAAAGCTTGTGCGTGTGGGTGGGTGGCGGCATATTTGCGCATTAGCTCCAACGCTTGTGTTAGCGACAGCTGAACGCTGCAGTGAAAGACATTGCTGGATGGAGTGGAGGACGGCGGAGGTGAGGGTGTGGGTGCAGGCTGGGAGGCGCTCGTGCCTGTGTCCTGGGAGGGGGATTGGATCTGTGTGGCAGGTTGGGGCACAGGCGAAGAGGCAGTGGTGTGACCCACAGGCGGTGAATGGCCTTCGTCCCACCTTGTTGGGTGCTTGGCCATCATATGCCTGCGCATGCTGGTGGTGGTGAGGCTTGTAGTGGTGGCTCCCCCGTTGATCTTGGTGCGACACAGATTGCACACCACTGTTCGACAGTCGTCCGCGCTCTCACTGAAAAACATCCACACCTTTGAACACCTAGCCCTCTGTACGGAGGCTTGTCGCGAGGGGGTGCTTTGGGAAACAGTTAAGGGATTCTTTGCTCTGGCCCTGCCTCTACCCCTGGCCACTCCACTGCGTCTTCCAACCTGTTCTACTGCTGCACTTGCCTCCCCCTCTGAAGCCCTGTCCTCAGTAGGCTTAGCAAACCAGGTGGATTCAGTCACCTCATCGTCCAGCTTCTCTTCCTCCAAATCCTCTGTGCACTCCTCCCTCGGACTTACTGCCCCTACTACTACCTCACTGACAAACAACTGTGTCTCATCATCCACAAAAAGCTCTTGAGACAGTTGCCGGAAGTCCCCAGCCTCATCACCCGGACTTCGGGAACTTTCCAAAGGTTGGGCATCGGTCACGACAAACTCCTCAGGTTAGAGAGGAACCATTTTTTCCCACTCATGTCAGGGACTGGAGAACAGTTCCTATGAGTCTGCCTGCTCAGAATATGTCATTTTCATGGAGTAAAGAGACTGGGAGGAAGGAGGAGCCGCCAGAGGTTTCAGAGTTGCAGTCCCTAGGCTGGAACTAGTGGACTGCGTAGAAAACTGGGCGGTCGATACATTGCCGGAGGCGCTTTCTGCCATCCACGAAAGGACCTGCTCGCACTGCTCTGTTTGTAATAAAGGTCTACCACGCAGACCTGTAAACTGTGATATGAACCTGGGGAGCCCAGAATCGTGCCTCTCTCCTAATCCCAGCAGCCGGCTGTGATTCATGACACCCAGGAACTTGGCCTGTGCCCACACCCTCACTTGGACATCAGCGTCCTCGACCCTTACCCCTACTCCTCATCATAGCGGATTAAGAATAGAACAGGGCCCAAATAAATTACCCCACTGTACAGCACTGACAACTGTGGCTTAATTTACCGCACACAGAGACTTGTAGATAGTGGAGGCTCTATGCTATGACTTAAAAAAATTAACGCGCTGTCTTGCTGTGATACCTAGGGGTAATTTACTGCTCGCAGAGACTTGTAGATAGTAGAGGGTAGATGGAGTTAGAGAAGACTCTAAAGCCAGTGCATAATGCTGGTAACTGTGGCTCTCTCAACTAGAGATGAGCGAGCACCAAAATGCTCGGGTGCTCGTTGCTCGAGTCGAACTTTTCGCGATGCTCCAGAGTTCGTTTCGAGTAAGAAACCCCATTGAAGTCAATGGGCGACTCGAGCATTTTTGTATATGACCATACATATGTATATGTATGTTTTCATTTGTGAAAATCTTCAAAACCTACGAAAGTGATGGAAACGACACAGATACGGATAGGGCAGGCGAGGGGCAACATGCTGGGATGCATCTCAGGCTCCCAGGTCCCACTATTAAGCCACAATAGCGGCAAGAGTGAGCCCCCCCCCCTAACAATTTTTACTTCGGACAAACCCTCATTAGCAAGGCACACCTTAGCTAAGCACCACACTACCTCCAACCAAGCACGAGCACTGCCTGCGGGACACACCGCTGCCTCTTTTCCTGGATTACATGCTGCCCAATCTCCCGCACGATCCTGCGTCTGCAGCGCACTCAAAAGTGTCCCTGCGCAGCCTTCAGCTGCCCTCATACCACACGCTCCCTCATGTCTATTTATAAGTGCGTCTGCCATGAGGAGGAACCGGAGGCACACACTGCAGAGGGTTGGCAGGGCCAGGTAGCGACCCTCTTTAAAAGGGGCGGGGCGATAGCCCACAATGTTGTAGAGAATCGATGAGAAATTCACGTTCGATCTACATTCCAATCCTGTGCCACCTCCGTCAGGAGCTGCAAACGTGGGCATGAGTTACATAGCTACGGGGAATCCATGTGCCCACACAGTATTCATTCTGTCTAGGTGTCGCATAGCTCAATCGACACCGCAAGGGGAAAGCCATCTGTACTCTGCCCCCTACCCAAGTCAGTCAGTGTCTTTGTGCCAGGTCAAACACCGCGATGGGAACTAAGTGTGCACCAACAGCATAGGTAGGTCCTAGGCAACCCAAGACATGAACGATAAATAAATCAGAGCGGCCAAACATGGCAGACTTGCACCGTGCCGACGACATAGGCCTCGGCCCACAGCTTCAGCAATCGTAGGCATGAAGCGGACTTCGATGCTAGTTCATCTGCAACGGGCTCATTAAATCAGTTAGCTTTCCTTTCACCGCTCCAATGACTGGATTAGCAGGAAAAAGCTCCACAGCCCCAACCTGGCGTACTTGCACTTTCCCCGGGACATAGGCTTTGGCCAACAGCTTCAGTAATCGTAGGCAGGAAGCGGACTTTCACTGCACCCAGGACATAGGCTTCTGCACAAACCCTCAGCAATCGTGGGCCTAGAGCGGACTCCAATGCTAGCGTAGCTGTGAATGTCTCATTAGCGCTGTATCGCTCTTCTTACTTGTCCCAATGCAGTGCCGCGCATAGCTGACCTAACATCAGATAAAATATAGTTTGGCATCGGCCCACACTGCATGCCTGAGTCAGACTGGTTTTTTTTTCAGTCACAGGCAGGTACAACTCCACTATGGGAAGTCTGTGTGCACCCACAGCATGGGTGGCTCCCAGGAAGCCACCGACGGTACATTAATAAATCCCATTGCAGTGCCCCCGATAGCTGAGCTAACGTGAGATCAAATACAGGTTGGCTTCGGCCCACACTCCATGCCCTAGTCAGTCTGGGGTTTTTTTTAGGGCCAGATATGTAGAACACCGCGATGGGAAAACTTAGTGCACCCATACTATGCACAGACCACTGTAATATTCCTGTAGCAAAGGTATAAGCTGACCCTACTAACAGTTATGTTGCAGAAGTCTAGGGAGACACCAGTAACATTTCTGTAGTTACAGTATAGACAGACCCCAGTAACATTTCTGTAGTAACAGTATAGACAGACCTCAGTAACATTTGTGTAGCAGCAGTATAGGCAGACTCCTGTAACATTTGTGTAGCAGCAGTATAGACAGACCCCTGTAACATTTCTGCAGCTGAAGTATAGGCAGCCCCAGTAACATTTCTGCAGCTGAAATATAGACAGACCCCTGTAACATTTCTGCAGCTAAAGTATAGGCAGACCCTTGTAACATTAATGCAGTTACTCTCCTCTCCTTTGGCCCAAACAAGTTTCTCAGATAACTGTGGTAACACGAGAGAAAATTCATAATGCGCATTGCTGATCCCCTGACCCCAATCAGGAGGAGGTGGTGGCCTTACAAGGCCAAGAAACCATGACCAGGGACCGCTGTAGCCTGTGTGGGAAGGATGTGAGCGGGCCCTGGCCAGACTCGGTCCAAGCAAACACCTTGTGAGACCCAAGGTGTCGTGACTGACATAGCAATGGGAAGTCCATGTGCCCACACAGTATTCATTCTGTCTAGGTGTCGGATAGCTCTATCCACACCACAAGGGGAAAGCCATCTGCACTATGCACCCTACCCAAGTCAGTCAGTGACTTTGTGCCGGACAGGTAAATCACCGCTATGGGAAGTCTTTGTGCACCCACAGAACCCAAAGACAGTAATAAACATGAAGAAATGACAGTGCCCAAACATGTCAGACTTTCACTGTGCCGAGTACATAGGCCTCTGCACACACCCTCAGCAATCGTGGGCATAGAGCAGACTCCGATGCTAGCACAGCTGTGAAGGTCTCATCAATGCAGTAACGCTCCTCTTCTTTGGCCCAAACCAGTGTCTCAGATAACTGTGGTAACACGGGAGAAAATACATGATGCCCAGTGCTGATCCCCTGACCCCAAGCAGGAGGAGGAGGTGGCTTAACAAGCCCAAGACACCATGACCAGGACCCGCTATAGTCTGTGTGGGAAGCACATTAGTGGGCCCAGGGTCAGGCTTGGTTCCAAGCCTCCACCTGTGTGACACAAGGTGCCCTGAGTTACATAGCAACGGGAAATCCATGTGTCGCAACATAGATAGCTCAACACTAGAAGGGGCAGTCTTTGAGTTTCTTGGCCTAGCCTATGCTGTAAGTGCACAAAGATGATATTACACAGAAAGAAATCGGAGTGCCCAACCATGGGAGAATATCGCCCCGCCAAGCAACTTGGCCTCGGCCAGCAATTCTGGCCTAGTCAGTCACTGTATTATTTGTGCCACATAGGTAAAACACCGGGATGGAAAGACTTAGTGCACCCATAGTATAGACAGACCGCTGTAACATTCCTGTAGCAAAGGTATAAACAGACCCCAGGAACATTTCTGTAGCAGCAGTATAGGCAGACCCCTGTAACATTTCTGTAGTGGAAGTATAGGCAGACCCCAGTAACATTTCTCTAGCAGCAGTATATGCAGACCCCTGTAACACGATCAGAGGTAGCCCAACGAAGGAGCTTTTTAAAAAAAAAAAAAAAAAAGAAGACAGGCTATATACTGTGTATATCACTTTCCCTCTATAAGTACCTGTGTTGGCTGTATGCTGAGCGTCAAATTCACTGCAGACACAGGCCGGTGTAAATAATCTTGGAATTATGTGCGTAGACTTTGTCGCTGAGAGCAATATAGTAAGGCAAACTCCAGGCAGAAAAAAATAGTCAGGAAGGCCGCAAACAGGCCTAAGTGCAATAGTGATGGACTACAACTCCCATCAGACAACCTGTAAAATGCACACGGTCACAGGTAGCCATAAGAAGGAGCTTTTATTTAAAAAATTTTTGGAAAAAGAATACCGGCTATATAGCAGACACAGAGCGGTGTAAAAAATTTTGGAATTATTGGTGTACAGTTGGAGGCTGACAGCTGTTATGTAACGCTAACTGCAGCCAGAAAAAAATTATAAGGAAGGCTGCAAACCGACCTAGCTGTGCAATAGTGATGGACTACAACTCCCATCAGACAACCTGTAAAATGCACATGGTCACAGGTAGCCCTAAGAAGGACCGTTGGGGTTCTTGTAGACAGGATTCCACACAACCCACTGTCCCTACCCCTATACTATGTAGTACAGACTGCAGCCTGAGAACGCTATAGCTGTAATGGGGCTGCACACCCGATATACAAAAAAAAAATTTGCAAAACTGCTACCAGCAGCCACAACAGTAATGGACATTGTCAGATGTGGCCCTAAGAAGTGCCATTGGGGTTCTTGTACACAGGATCCTACACTAACACTTTCCCTATTGCAGCACCAGCACTGTCCCTGATCTCTCCCAGTGTGTGACTGTGGCGAGCCGTGGGCGGCCCCACTTTAAATATTCAGGGGTCACTTGATCTCGCCAGCCACTCACTGCAGGGGGGTGGGATAGGGCTGGAACGTCACAGGAGGAAGTTGTAATGCCTTCCCTGCGTTTCTATTGGCCAGAAAATGGCACAAAACTTTCAGGGAAGAAAATGGAATTGACTCGAACATCGCGTGGTGTTCGCCTTGAGTAACGAGCATCTCGAGTACCCTAATACTCGAACAAGCATCAAGCTGGGACGAGTACGCTCGCTCATCTCTAATCTCAACCCCACCAAGGAAAGGGTATTGTGAGACGCTCTGCATAGCGGCAGAGCTGAAATACTTTGCAATGGCCCAGGAAATATTACAGTACTGTTTAGCGGTGAGACCTCTGTTTAATGCACTGCAGACACAGAACGGTATAACTGAAGTCGTTTGCAGAAGGCTAGGAAATATTAGAGAGCAATTTCACGATGGGAGCTGGTTGTACAGTACTCCAGGCTGAGAACGCTATTACTGAAAGGCTGGGAACAGGCCTAGATACGTAATACAAAAACCGATGCACTAGTGCTCCCAGCCAGCCACAACTATAATGCACACGGTCAGATGTAGCCCTAAGAAGGAGCGTTGGGGTTCTTGAAGACAGGATCCTACTCTAACACTTTCCCTATATAAGCAGCTCTTTCCCTTAACTTTGCTACGGCACTGCAGACACAGAACAGTATAGCTGAAATGGCCTCCACAGCCCGATATGCTTAAAAAAAATTTGTGCACTACTGCTCCCAGCCAGCCACAACAGTAATGCACACTATGAAGAGTAGCCCTAAGAAGGACCATTGGAGTTCTTGAGGACAGGATCCTACTCTAACACTTTCTCTATATAAGCAGCAACACTTTCCCTAACCTCTGCCAGCATGAGGCGAGCTGCGGGCGGGACCAGTTTAAGAACTTGGTGGTCACCTGATCATCCCAGCCACTCTATACTGGGGGGGTGGGGGAGAGGGCTGGCACGTCACAGCAGGAAGTGGTAATGCCTTCCCCGCATGTTTATTGGCTAGAAAATGGCTCTAAACATGCGGGGAAGGAAATGCAATTGACGAGTTCCGCGTGTTGTCCGTCTCGAGTAACCAGCATCTCGAGTACTCTAATGCTTGAATGAACATCAAGCTCGGACTAGTGTGCCCGCTCATCTCTAGATTCAAACAATGAGACTTTCTCATACTAACTCTAGCTAAGGTGAGGAACACAGCTAAGGTGAGAAAATGAAGTTATCTCTCTAAAGCACATGTGTCAAACACAAGGCCCGTGGGCTGAATCCAGCCCGCTGCCTCATGTTATGTGGCCCACGGCGTGCTGACTGCCGCTCACTACTGAAGCGATTACCAACTGGGGTGCCGCAGCTCCCCGCTGGTAATCGCTATTAGCGCTGATCACGGCCCATACTCGGACATCAGTGTGCAGCCGGGATCCTCCTCCCCTGAGTACCCTGCTCTTCAGTTCCGCAGGAGAGGACTCAGGGAGGAAACGTGCCAGGCGCATATTAACTTTTTCCACAACAATTCTGCCCTATTCAGCAATTCCAACATACCTGATTGGTTGTTTGGGTTAGCTGATTCACCAAACAACCAATCAGGTTGCTGGAATTGCTGAATAGGGCAGAATTGTTGTAGAAATAGTTAATATGCATGATGTCAGTGTGCCCCCTAGGATCAGCGTGAGCAGAGGGGGAGCAAGGAGGAGGTAAGTATATGGGTTGGGGTGGCAACTAATATTACTGAGGGGGGTTTATATTGTGGAACGGGGACTTATAAGCTATTGTTTATCTGTTACCAGCCCAAAGGCTGAAGCATATGAAATATATATTGTTCTGCTACACATAAGTATAAACATAATTATAAGTATCTAACAAATGAAATATAGCTACTCTATACTAATTTCACCTTTTCTCCAAGTACCCTAACGATAAACGTGTGTATGCAATCTCCTTTCTCAAGAATGTAAACTTTTGCTCTGTGACGTAAGTAGTCGTCAAGGGAACGGGGCGCTGCTGTACCAGGAGCTTGCCCAGGTGCTGATTCTCTACCCCTTCCCTCTGTGCGTATGGAAAGCTGAAGAGCGGAGTGTAAACTGGATGTTGGGATGCAGTGATGATCCCCCCTGCTGCCCCCCTTAGCTCTGCCTACCACTACTTTCTGTACGTGTAACTAGTATGAGAGATAAGATGAACCAATAAGTATTAGCTTCTAATAAGACTGCCTACCTAGTATTTAGGAATCTGTTGTCATGTCACAAGTGAGTCTGGATTTGAGAATCTTTATGTCTCCTAGACTTATTAATGTCGACTTTGAATAAATCTTCATTTGCTATGTCCCAGGTATCGTATTGGATGTCGGCTCCTATTTCATATGCGGGCTCATCCGGGATCTGATGCAGATTGTATTTTTGCATCCGCTCTTGTCTGCAGGTAAGGATGGAGGGGCTACGGAGACCGGACCATGAGGCCCCGCCCAGTAACTTTCTCTTGGTAAAATGGAACACTCTCCTAGCCTGCTGCATCTATACTTTCAGACCTAGCAGTTGGAACCCTGAAGGGACTATGGAACTGAATGGTATACGGGGAAGTTTTGAAATCAGCTGAAAAGGTAAGACCTGGGTTCTGAGATATATTCTGAAGTTGTGAAGTAATATGTTTTGTGATTGTGAGATGATATGCCCTGTTGAGTAGTGTTAGCGATTTAGTCTGAGACAATCGCAGGTAAACCGCCTATCCCGTATGGATGGATGAGGACGCTGATCATGTCCTTGACAAGCCTCAGTACCTTCATCGGATTTAGGGAGGGAAGACGCTTTGTTGTTAAACGTTCTGTGGTTTTAAACAGTCCAGCGTTAAAAAAACTGTTAAAACTCGGCAATTGTTTTCTGTGCATAGGGAAAACAGTACAACCAAGTATGGGCAGCGCAATCTCACAATCACCGCATGAATACATGCTAAAAAAACTTCAGTAAACTGTCTTGTAAAGCTAGTAATGTGAAATTGGACAACAAAGTTCAAATATTTGTGTGAAATAGAATGGCCAAAGCTATTATCAATTTAGCTGCAAGAAGGCAGCCTTGATTTAAAATTGCTTGGAAAAGTCAGTATATGCTTCAACACGTTGAATTGATGGATTCAGATTGTAAAATGAAAGCATTATGTATTAAGATATGCAAAGGAATGTCGCATAAAGATGATTAAGAATAGTGAAAAAGCTGCACCCAAAACATGGCGTCTCCTTCTTGTGGTAGCCTCTATGGCCAGAGGAAGAACAAAGAAGAGGGGAGTGGTTAGATTGTGGGCTGGTACTTGTAGTTCTATGAATAAATGCCACAAGTGTGAGATTATTGAGCTGGGTATATTCTTGTAACCTGATACCTTGTTATGTGATCTAGTCAGGATGTTTGGTATCCTGTTAGCTAGTAGAGAAAACAGTGATTTATTTTGGAGGTCTGGGCAGATGACCAGACATGTGTAGTATGAATAAGCAATGTTTTATGCATTCCCTTGTGCGTTGGAGTGCTGCATATTACATTATATCCCAAATTTTGTGGGGTTTCTGACAGAGAAAAAAAAAATCCCACATCACATAGCAAATGCAGCCAGTTGTCATATATCTTGATGTTGACCCGGACTGGGATGCTAACAGTGACAGTGGAAGAAATGGTCTGCGTATGCACAGGAAAACTATAACAGGTTGCTTGAAAAGCTGGGAAGAAACCTATGAATTTGTCTGAAGTAGCAGAGGTAACACAAGGCACAGATGAAAGTTCTACAACTTATTTTGAAAGATTGTGTGAAGTGCATAGAATGTATACCCCCTTTGATCCCTTCCAAACTGAAAACAATGTATGGTTAACTTATCGTCTGTGGCACAGACAGCTAGTGACATTAAAAGAAAGTTAGTCACACAACGGTGGTTGGGCTACAGAAATCCAATCGAGACAGCCCCCACCACTAAACAACACTCAAAACAACCCACCTCCTTCATACATACAAAAGGGTGGGTCCCAACACCGCACCCTTGCTGGAGACCAATGCAGAATGTGCAGGATACATGGTCACTGGAATAGAGAGAAGCTCTTGCTATTGACCTATGGAAACTCTCTCTCCATTCCCAGCCAGGCACTGTATTGCTACAGCATATGGATGACCTCCTCATAACCGGATCTACCTCAGAACGAAGTCTGCAGAACACTAAGACAGTGCTTCGTCTTCTCTATGATGCCGGATACAAAGTCTCAAGAAAAGAAGCCTCAGATCTGTCAAGCAATTGTCAAATATCTGCGATTTCATATCTCACAGGAAAAAGGTACAACTGGAAGTTGTAAGGAAGTAGGTCGCCTGCAATATCCTTGTACCAACAACCAGAAGAAAAAGTCAGAGAATTCCTTGGAGCTGCCAGATTTTGCAGAATATGGATACCCGGCTTTGCTGAAATGGCCAAACCCCTCTATGAAGTCACAAAGGGAGGTGAAGATGCCCTCTACTGCTGAAAGCGGGAACATACAAGGGCCTATGACAACATCAGGCAAGCTCTTCTAAAAGCACCTGTACTGGCATTGACTAATCTGGAGAAACCACTTATTTTGTATGTTCACAAGAAGGGACTGGCGATTGGTATTCTCAACCAGATGATGGAATCATGGCATCAACCCGTTGCCCATCTTTCCAAGCAACTTGATAATGCAGCCATGAGATGGCCTCCCTGCCTGAGGAGACTGGCAGCAACAGTGGCCTTGGTTATGGAGGCTGACAAGCTAATCCTGGGTCAAGATCTTACAGTATGAGTGCCGCCTTCTGCCCTAACTCTGATGAACGCCAGAGGTCACCGCTGGCTGACAAAAGGGTCGCATGATCAAGTATCAAGTCCTCCTATGTGAAAACCCAAGACTGACGTTAGAAGTGGGTACTACTCTAAATTCAGCAACTCTGTTGCCCACCAGAACTGGAACCTCTGACTAACTGCTGTAAGGTAATGGATGAAATCTTTAGCAGCTATCCTAATCTATGGGACACACCTCTCAAAGCTCATGATGTTGAATAGTACACAGATGGTAGCAGCCTCATGGATGAAGGTATACACTATGTTGACTATGGTCAGCCTACAAACTACTACAAAAGCAGAACCACTGCCCAAAGGAATTTCAGCTCAAAAGGCAGAACTTCCTGCACTTATCAGAGCCCTACAGCTAGCAGCTGGGGTGAAAGTCAATATCTTCACTGACTCAAAGTAGGCCTTCCTCACACTCTATGTTCATGGGGCCCTGAGAAAAGAGTTTGGTACCATCAGCGGGTCAAGAAGTGAAGCACGCTACTCTCATTCCGGAACTGTAAGAAGAGGTGTGGGTCATTCACTGTAAAAGAAAACAAAAGGGAGACTCACTCGTTACACAGGGAAACAGAGAGGCAGATGCTGATGCCAAGCGAGCTGTCACTCTCCTAAAACACCGAAAGTTCTGTCAAACACCAGCATTTTTCCTGTTTCCTCCTCAGCAACTAAAACCCCTGCTACAATCAAAGTGAACAGGAATGGTTGAAGACAGAAGATGGGAAATACACACCTGAAGGCTGATTCATCTTCTCAGATTGAAGAAGTGTGGTCCCAACAGCACTAGCAACGGAGATCGTCAAGAAAGTGCATGAGGGGGGGTGTGGCCTGGAGTGAACCCGAGACGGCGGTGTTTGTGTGAGCTCCGCTCGGCAGCATCTCTTAGCGACTTCACAGCAGGCAGCGGTACCGGCGAACTCACCTCTCGGCTGGGCAAGCCTCTTGGGAGCATGGCTGCATCCAAAAGAAGAACCTCCAAAGCGGTGCCGACACGTCTGGAGGAGTTCTTTGTGCCGCGCGGCTCCCTCCCGGAAGCGATGGCAGAAGAGGCGCCGGCGGCTACGGCGGGAACCCCGGTAAGAGACCTTCGCAAATCCCTGATCCCGATCCCCACAGGCAGAGAAGGAGAAGATAGTGGGCAGAGGGAGTTAAAGGGAATAAGAAGAGAGGAGAAAGGTCCTCCAGGAGAAAACAGACAAAAATCCGGGGCCCCCACAGGCCGTAGCTCCAAAAACAAAATGGCGCCGGCAGCACCACAGAATGCCTTCCCCGCGTCAGTCAGCCCAGATAATCTAAAGCAAAGGTTGTTAGAAGACACAGAGGGAGGGAGCCCTGATATAATTGCATCCCGATCTGTAATCGGCTCATCAGATGGGAGTATATCAAAAGCAGGGGCATCTATAAGTCGCTGCTTAAAAAACAAAATGGCGCCGGCAGCAACACAAGGGGCTCATTCGGCCTCAAATAGCCCGGCCAAGCAAAGGCAAAGAATGGGAGAAGTTGCAGAGAAAGAGGGCCCTGATACAAGTACATTCCAACTTGCAAATGATGGCGAGATTGATAGCCTGTCAGCCTCAGACAAACCGGCTTCAGAGTCATATATCAAGGAGGCGATACTAGCATTGAGAAACACACTACAAGTGGACCTAAAAAGCCTGTCTCACTATGTCGACACATCAATCTCAGAAGTCACTAACAGACTAAACAATACCGAGAATAAAATGGAGGAACTTGTGAAATCGCATAACGAACTTATCGATTCTCATTACGATTTAGAAGAGACCGTTACTAAGTTGCAAAACAAACTAATCGACCTAGAAGATAGGAACAGACGTAACAACGTCAAACTACGCGGAGTGCCTGAAAAAGTCTCTAGCGCTGAAATTCCCGAATACGTTTCACGTATGATCCAGAAAATACTCCCAAATCTCCCAGAACATGAGCTTAAGATCGACAGAGCGCACAGGCTCCCACTACCGAAATTCCTTAAAGAGAATAGCCCTAGAGACATCATAGTGAGGATCCACTATTTTAGTACAAAAGACGCTCTCATGCAAGCAGCAAGGAAGATGAAAACCCTACCAAGCCCGTACGCCGACATACGCTTATTCATTGATCTCTCCCAGGCAACCATGGAAGCTAGGCGAAGCTTCGCTAGCGTTACTCTGGCCTTGAGAGAGGCGAATATTCCGTACAGGTGGGGTTTTCCTACGAAGATTATTACCACCAGAGAAAATACAACCCATGTATTTCACGACTCCGCGTCAGCAAAAGCCACTCTAATCTCGTGGGGGCTTAAGATAAAAGACCTTCCCAGGTTCCGTACCGAAAACTCCTCTGGGAAATCTCGGGAAGGAAGACCATAATTTTATTCTTCAAAGAGTTCCTGAGGAGAAGCTCCCTGTTCGCCGCGTTTTCACTGCCACAAGAAATGGCAGACTAGAGAGTTATGCTGAACACTCTAGCGAACTTTCATTTCCCCCCAAATGATTCAGCAAGCAATCGCTTGCCATTACCCTTGTATCCTTGTATGCTGTTTTTTTTTTGCCTACAGCATATTTTCGCTGCTCGATCCCAGCTCTTACAAACGTAGGGCTTTCTATGTAACAATTATTTGTTGTTTTTTATTTAGTTCGGTTTTACTAGGCATCACTACCTACCTTTGGTCCCCGCCTCTTAGCTCCAAAGTGCCTGTTCCAGCAATATGGCTATGAATATCCTGTCACTGAATGCCAATGGGTTGAACCTCCCTCAGAAAAGAAGCTTCGTGTGGAAAGAGGCCCTCCGAAAGAACATCGATATCGTATGTATCCAGGAGACACACCTGTTAGATGCAGACACCTTCCGTATGGCCCACAAAAAGTTCCCGCACGCCATTTTTGCATGCGCCCCAAGGAAACGGGCGGGTGTGATGGTGGCGTTCGCTGAATGTACACCATTTACACTCACAAGACAAATTTGCGACCCTGGAGGCCGCTACATAATCCTGGTGGGGGAGTTGAGGGGTTCCCCGGTCACTCTAATAAATGTCTATGTCCCAAATAATAAACAATTAAGGTTTCTAAACAAACTCATGAAAATAATACACAAGGTGATGAAGGGTCCCTTGCTTCTATGCGGGGACTTTAATTTAACTCCGGAGAGCACTATCGACTCCACCCGCCATTCCAGAAAGACAAACGCTTCCCTAAGCCACTGGTTACGTAGCCATGCTCTCTTTGATACTTTTCGCTGTCTTAATGCTGCAGCTAAAGAATACACTTTTTTCTCCCCTCGTCACAAAACGTTTTCACGTATTGACTTATGCCTAGTTGATAAACAGCTCCTATCATCGGTAGTGAAGGCAGAAATAGGCACGGCCACCTGGTCAGATCACGCCCCTATAGTGACATCAATTGCCTTGGGCAGGTGTAAACATCCAGCCAGAATGTGGAGAAATAATGTATATTTAATGAAAATCCCCGAATATAAAACAGAAATCCAAAAAAACATGGAGGAGTTCTTTGCGTTAACTGACACCCCAGATATAGATCCTTGTTCCCTGTGGAACGCTCATAAAGCGTTTATGAGAGGGGTGCTTATTAAACTAGGAGCCAGACACAAAAGGAAGAAATTAGAAAAGACCGATGCCCTGATCTCCAAAATCCAACGTCTGGAAGACGAACTACGGAGTGACCCAACTTCGCATTCCCATAAAGAGCTATTTGTGACAAGACTTGAACTCCGTAAGATACTACAGAACGACTTCGACAAAGAGGTTACAGCACATAGGGCCAATATATACTCTTCATTAAACAAACCATCCAAATGGATGGCTAGTCTACTTAAAAAAAAGACAGTGAGAGCCACTATTCCCTATGTGTGGAACTCGAAGCACAAGGAATTTAAAATTACCCACCCAAACCAGATAGCGGACAAGTTGCGCATCTACTATAGCGATCTGTATAATTTAAAGGATGACCCGTCCCTCGCCCAACCAAACAAATCTGTAATAGATGATTTCTTAAAAAATTTAAATCTCCCAAGTATCACTAATGATCAGGCGGAAGAACTAGATAGAGAATTGTCGGCGCCGGAAGTGTTAGATAGAATCGCAAACATGAAAAATCAAAAGGCCCCTGGTCCCGACGGGTATTCATCTGAATACTACAAGCTATTCTCCAGCGTCTTGGCCCCACATTTAGTCAAATATTACAACATTGCGATGCGGCGCGGATCTTTCCCCGAAGAGGTCCTACAGGCTACTATAGTAGTCCTGCCAAAACCGGGCAAAACGCCGGACCCATCAAATTTTCGTCCGATCTCATTACTTAATACGGACATAAAGATATATTCCAAGACCCTAGCAACAAGACTGCTAGACATCCTCCCCGGGATAATACATTCCGATCAGGTGGGTTTTGTGAGGGGGAGGCAGGCCCCGGATGGCACCCGCAGAACCCTCAATCTTTTGCATTCCCTAAGATTGTCTCGGGCCCCAGCGGTCTTACTGGCCCTCGATGCCGAAAAGGCTTTTGATCGTGTCCATTGGGACTTTACATTCCAAACTATGGCCAGGTTTGGCTTTGGGGAAGGGTTGCGGCGTGCTATCCGGGCCCTGTATTCCGCTCCGTCGGCGAGGACACTGGTAGATGGCACGCTCTCTGAGCCCTTTAAAATATCCAACGGCATGAGGCAGGGATGCCCGCTTTCCCCTATCCTGTATGTCCTCACAATAGGCTTTTGGCCGAGGCCATTAGGTCATCTCCTGATATCAGGGGCATCCCACTGAATTTCCGCCAACACAAAATTGGCTTATTTGCAGATGATGTCATCCTCACCTTGACACACCCTCTTAGCTCCTTGAGAACAGCTCAACAAATTTTGCAACTTTATGGCAATGCGTCGCAATATAAACTCAATATAAATAAGTCAATGATCCTGGGAATTAATACTCCTAAAAACTTAAAAGACGCAATAAAACAAGAATTCCCATACGAATGGAGAGATACAGACCTACCCTATTTGGGTGTTTGCCTGACCTCAGGGGCAGGAGATTGAGCCAATCAGAGGCAGCCCTCACTCACCCATTCATGAATTCATGAATGGGTGTGAGTGAGGGCTGGCCTCTGATTGGTCAGGCTGTGACCATTCAGAGGCATCTTATTCAGCAGGCGGGGATTTTAAATCCCCGGCTGCTGAATACCACTCACAGCTGTTCAGAGCAGTTCAGGAGAACTGCAGCCTGCCGCGCTGAACTCCGTCTGTCGGCACCAGGTGAGTATATATATATTTTTTATTTTTACACATTTCTGGATGAATTGCAGGAAAGGGCTTATATATTTAACCCCTTTCCGACAATTCATCCCGCGATCGCCGGCAGCCCATTGCATTCAGTGGAGTCGGCTGTATTGACGGCTCCATTGAATTCAATGGGCTAACATCGTTCTTCTCTGCCACAGCTGTTACAGCTGTGGCAGAGGAGAAATTGCCGTGTCGTTCCCATCATTTTCTTGAATTGCCAAGATTTTCACACATGAAAACCTTAGCGAGCATCGGCGAAATACAAAAATGTTCCGGTCGCCCATTGACTTCAATGGGGTTCGTTATTCGAAACGAACACCCGAACATCGCGGGAAGTTCGTTTCGAATAACGCAAACCCGAACATTTTGGTGTTCGCTCATCTTTACAAATTACCCCCCCCGTTGATAGAACAAGTGCAGAGGGAGATAGATCGCATGACAGGACTCAACCTCTCCTGGTACGGAAGAGTCATGTCTTATAAAATGAAAATCCTTCCTAAGAGCCTCTATTTTTTCAGAGTTTTGCCGGTTGCTCTGTCTCACACTACATTAAATATGCTTCAGGGACAATTGTCAAAATTTGTATAGGGCGGAAAAAAACCTCGCCTATCACTGTCTATCCTAGCCATGCGTCGGGTTAAAGGAGGTGCGGATATTCCTAACATGGAAAAATACTATAGAGCCTCACTTTTAAATCAAACTAGATATCTCATCTCTGGAGGTGATAAATCAGGCTGGGTGGGTATGGAGAGAAGCTTTGCCAAAAACTCACCACGTGCAATTCACTGCTTCTGGCAGCGTCTTTGGAAGCTATGGCAACCGAACAAAAAACGAGAGCAAATTTAAAAATAAATACCAAACCACTATCCCCCACTACAATATCATCACTTACGGCTTGGAGCGATCTAACAAGAAAGATAGCCGCTCACGGTGCCTTAGAAACTCCTACTATTCCTCTTGAAACTTTGGGGGTGTTTGTCCCCGAACTAGATCTGAGGGATTGGGTGAAGAAGAGGGTTCGGACAGTGTCTGCTCTGTTGTGGAATGGATCTACAAAGCCCTTTGACGTGCTCAGATACTCTTATGGCTTGGTAAACCAAGACCTATTTAAATATTCTAGAATTAGCCACTTTCTCATCAGTTCTAAGATACATACAGTAAAGATCCCACGTGATATTATAAATAGACTCAATTGCCCACCAAACCTGAAAAAATCTGAAACTAGGTCCTTTTATGATATACTGACAGGGAACAATAATCTTTCAAAGAAGGTACATATGCTAAATTGGGAAAAAGAACTGGAGTCGGATATCCCACTGGATCTCTGGAATAATGCCTTTAGATTGGCTGGTAGGTCCACCAAAGGGTTGGGTATACTGGAAGTCCAAACAAAGATTGTAACGAGGTGGTGCTACTCACCTGCACTATTACGTAACAGGTTCAAGAGGGGTGACGGCCTCTGTTGGAGGGGATGCGATAGCGTGGGCACGCTGTCACACATTTTCTGCACATGTCCTAAACTGACCAATTACTGGCAGGATATACTAAACCTCCTAGACAGTTCCCTAAAAATTCGTGTTCCAAGAACGCCTAAACACATTTTGCTGCTCGTGGGCCTGGAGGGTGTTCCCGTCCCGGCTAGATACCTGGTGAGTCATGCCCTAATGACTGCCAAGACCCTCATAGCGCAGCATTGGTGAGGCCAGGACCCACCAAAATTTAGTGAATTTAAAAACCGAATGCTGGAGCAGAGGGTGTACGAAAGATGGTTGGCATTCAGAGAAAACGCGCTGGTGAGGCACGAGGAGATGTGGAGCAGATGGAGGGACTCACTATAATTTCGCAGTTCACAAAACTTAACGATGCCAAGTTTATGTTTATGGTTTTATGTTTTTTCTGTTACTGTACCAATTTGGTTCTACTAGTTACTACACGGACTGTAACATTAGCCCATATTACTTCATTAATAAGGGTATACGGTAGTGACATGATGCGGTCCAGATATTGTCCTTTAGAGGTTTAAAGCGTCACCGCGACTGCAATATTTAAAAGGAAGTGCATCTGTCTACATATTGCAATGTTCAGTTGTTTCCTTTCTTCTTCCTGCTCTGTTTGTACCCAATTCAAGACATGCTTGCACCTGTGTACCATTTTCTCATGTAATAATAAAAAAAACTGAATGACAAAAAAAAAAAAAAAAGAAAGTGCATGAGGACACACTATGAAAAAGCTAATCCAGGATGTGCTGTACATCCTAAGAGACAGGCGAGCATCAGAAAATGTGTAATTTACACTGAAAATAGTCCCAGACAAGGACCTCTGAAGACTCCAGGGATACAATCTTATGGAGCTGCTCTCTTCCAAGATGTACTAGTGGACTTTACTAAAGATGAGCGAGCACCAAAATGCTCGGGTGCTCGTTGCCCGAGTCGAACTTTTCGCGATGCTTGAGAGCTCGTTTCAAGTAATGAACCCCATTGAAGTCAATGGACGACTCAAGCATTTTTGTATATGACCCATGCTATAGGTCCTCACTTGTGAAAAACCAGAAAACATCCGAAATCCATGGAAACACCACAGAAACGGATAGGGCAGGGCAGGGGCAGCATGCAGGGCTGCATCTCAGGCTCGCAGGTCCCACTATTAAGCCACAATAGGGGCAAGAGTCTGCCCCCCCCCCTAACAATTTTTACTTTGGACAAACCCTGATTAGCAAGGCACACCTTAGCAAAGCACCTCACTACCTGCAACCAAGCACAATCACTGCCTGGGGGTCACACACCCTGCGTCCACAGCGCACACAAAGGTTTTCCTGCCCAGCTATCAGCTGCCCTCATGCCACACGCTTGCTACATAGCTACACCACCCTCATGTCTATTTCCCAAGTGCGTCTGTGATGAGGAGGAATCGGAGGCACACACTGCAGAGGGTTGGCAGGGCCAGGCAGCGACCCTCTTCGAAAGGGGTGGCGAAGCCCACAATGCTGTTGAGAATTGATGAGAAATTGACGTTCAATCTTCACGTGAGCGGGCCCGGGGTCAAGCTTGTTCCCAGCCTCCATCTTGTGTGACCCAAGGTGCCATGAGTTACATAGCAATGGGGAATCCATGTGCCCACACACGATTCATTCTGTGTTGGTGTCGGATAGCTCTATCGACACCGCAAGGGGAAAGCCATCTGCACTCTGCCCCCTACCCAAGTCAGTCAGTGTCTTTGTGCCAGACAGGTAAAACACCGCAATGGGAAGTCTGTGTGCATCCACAGCATAGCTGGGTCCTAGGCGACCCAAGACATGAACCATGAAGAAATCAGAGTGCCCAAACAAGTCAGACTTTCACTGCGCCGAGGACATAGGCCTCTGCACAAACCCTCAGCAATCGCGGGCATGAAGCAGACTTTGATGCTAGTTTAGCTGTGAACGTCTCATTAAGGCAGTAACGCTTCTCTTCTGTGGCCAAAACGAGTTTCTCAGATAACTGTGGTAACATGAGAGAAAATACCTATTGGCCTCGGCCCACAATTGATGCTTTATTCAGTGAGTGTTTTTGGGCCAGATAGGTAAAACACGCGATGGGAAGTCTGTGTGCAACCATAGTATAAACAGACCCCTGTAACATTCCAGTAGAAAAGGTATAAGCAGACCCCAGTACCATTTCGGTTGCAGTAGCATAGGCAGACCCCATAACCATTTCTGTAGTAGAAGTATAGGCAGACCCCTGTAACATTTTGGTAACAGGAGTATAGGCAGACCCCTGTAACATTTTGATAGCAGGAGTATAGGCAGACCCCAGTACCATTTCTATTGTAGAAGTATAGGCAGACCCCTGTAACATTTAAGTGGTAGCAGTTTAGGCAGACCCCTGTAACATTTAAGTGGCAGCAGTTTAGGCAGACCCCTGTAACATTTATGTAGCAGCAGTATAGGCAGACCCCTGTAACATTTACGTGGAAGAAGTATAGGCAGACCCCAGTAACATTTATGTAGCAGCAGTATAGGCAGACCCCAATATCATTTCTGTAGCAGCAGTATAGGCAGACCCCAGCACCATTTCTGTAGTAGAATTATAGGCTGACCCCTGTAACATTTCTGTAGCAGCAGTATAGGCAGACCCCTGTAACATTTACGTGGCAGCAGTATAGGCAGACCCCTGTAACATTTATGCAGCAGCAATATAGGCAGACGCCAGTAACATTCTTGTAGCCGAAGTATAGGAAGGCCCCTGTAACATTTAAGTGGCAGCAGTATAAGCAGACGCCAGTTAAATTTTTGTAGTAGAAGTACAGGCACACCCCTGTTACATTTCTATTGCAGCAGTTTAGGCAGACCCCTGTTACATTTCTATTGCAGCAGTTTAGGCAGACCCCTGTAACATTTACGTGGCAGCAAAATAGGCAGACCCCTGTAACATTTCTGTAGCAGCAGTATAGGCAGACCCCTGTAACATTTACGTGGCAGAAGTATAGGCAGACCCCTGTAACATTTCTGTTGTAGAAGTATAGGCAGACCCCTGTAACATTTATGTATCAGCAGTATAGGCAGACCCCTGTAACATTTATGTATCAGCAGTATAGGCAGACCCCTGTAACATTTATGTGGCAGAAGTATAGGCAGACCCCTGTAACATTTATGTGGCAGAAGTATAGGCAGACCCCAGTAACAATCTTGTAGCAGAAGTATAGGCAGGCGGACCCCAGTAAAATTTCTGTAGTAATAGTATAGGCCAACTTCTGAAACATTGGGGTACCATGAGTGTAGACGAAGGCCGGAAAAATTAGTTGGATAACAGTGTAGGCCTGGGCCCGAAAAATTAGTGTACCAAGAGTACAAGTGTACCTCTGAAAAATTTATCAACCGAGAGGGCAGGTGAAACCCATAACATTTTTTTGAAAGATACAACTCGCTGTTGCTTAATTTGTAACAGAGCCTGGAGGCAGCCCTGTTAAACAAAATTGGTTCATGTTAAAGTATCAATACTTTTGAAACTTTTAAAAATTGTAAAAAAACATTGTTAGATGAGCCTTTCGGACCGCAGAAAAATTGGCAGTTGAGTACGATGACATGTTGTTTCAGGAGGAGAAGTAGCAGGAGGAGGTCTAATATCAGAGACAGATTGACAAAGCTAAATGCCCCGTTTTTCCGGTGATAGAGAAGAGTGCTTTTATCTGCGGTTGCAGCGAAAAGCATCTTTTAGGTTACGCTGCTCTCCGCCAATGGAGAAGAGAAGTCAGGGGGAATCCAGGCTTTGTTCATCTTTATGAGTGTAAGCATGTCGGCACTGGCAGTTGACAGGTGGGTATGCTTATCTGCTTATCCGTGATGAGTCCCCCAGCTGCACTAAACACCCTCTCTGACAAGACGCTAGGGGCACGGCAAGCAAGCACCTCCAGGGCATACAGCGCAAATTCGTGCCACGTGTCCAGCTTTGACAACCAATAGTTGTATGGAGCAGAGGCATCACGGAGGACGGTGGTATGATCGGCTACATACTCCCTCACCATCTTTTTACAGTGCTCCCTCTGACTCAGCCTTGACTGGGGAGTGGTGACGCAGTCTTGCTGGGAGCCATAAAGCTGGCAAAGGCCTTGGAGAGTGTTCCCCTGCCTGCGCTGAACATGCTGCCTGATCTCCGCGCCTCCCTTGCTACTTGGCCCTCGGAAATGCGCCCTCTGCCGCTAGCACTGTCAGATGGGAAGTTTAGCATCACTTTTTCCACCAGGGCCCTGTGGTATTGCATCACTCTCGTACCCCTTTCCTCTTCTAGAATGAGAATGGAAAGGTTCTCCTTGTACCGTGGATAGAGAAGGGTGTACACCCAGTAATCCGTGTTGGCCAGAATGCATGTAACGCGAGGGTCACGAGAAAGGCAGCCTTACATGAAGTCAGCCATGTGTGCCAGTACGTAAGACATTGCTGTCCTCGCTAGCAAGATGACTTTCAGGATCCTCCTCCTCCACAGCCCATACACACTGAACAGATGAGAGGCAACCAGCATGGGTACCCTCTGCAGTGTGCCCAGCTGTCTCTTCCCCCTCCAAAACGCGCTGAGATATAGACATGAGGGTGGTCTGGCTATCAAGCGACATACTGTCATCCCCCGTCTCCTGTTCCAACAGCAAAGCTTCGGCCTTTATGCCTTGCAGCAAACTTCTCAGCAGGCATAGCAGCAGGATGGTAACGCTAATGATTGCAGCATCGCCGCTCACCATCTGGGTAGACTCCTCAAAGTTTCCGAGGACCTGGCAGATGTCTGCCATCCAGGCCCATTCCTCGGTAAAGAATTGGGGAGGCTGACTACCACTACACCGCCCATGTTGGTGTATTCCACTATTGCTCTACGCTGCTCATACAGCCTGGCCAACATGTGCAGCGTAAAATTCCACCGTGTGGGCACGTCGCACAGCAGTTGGTGCTCTGGCAGATTAAACCGATGTTGTAGGGTCCTCAGGGTGGCAGCGTCCATGGTGGACTTGCGAAAATGTGCGCAGACGCGGTGCACCTTGCAAAGCAGGTCAGATAAGTGCGGGTAGTTTTTCAGAAACCGCTAAACCACCAGATTGAAGACGTGGGCCAGGCAGGGCACGTGTGTGAGGCAGCCGAGCTGCAGAGCTGCCACCAGGTTACGGCCATTGTCACACACGACCATGCCCGGTTGCAGGCTCAGCGGCAAAAGCCAGATGTCGGTCTACTCAGTCAGACCCTGCAACAGCTCGGGGGCCATGTGCCTCTTGTCACCTAGGCTGAGTAGTTTCAGCACGGCCTGCTGACGCTTGCCCACCACTGTGCTGCCGCACCGCACCACACCGACTGCTGGCGACATGCTGCTCACATTTCTTAATTGAGAGGTAGAGGTTGCGTAGGAGGAGGGTGAGGGTTTAGAGGAGGTGGCATAGACCGCCGCAGATACCAGAACCGAGGAAGGACCAGCAATTCTGGGTGTGGGTAGGACATGTGCGGTCCCAGGCTCTGACTCGGTCCCAGCCTCTACCAAATTCACCCACTGTGCCGTCAGGGAGATATAGTGGCCCTGCCCGCCAGTACTTGTCCACGTGACCATGGTTAAGTGGACCTTCCCAGTAACCGCATTGGTGAGGGCATGATTGATGTTGCGGGAGACGTGCTGGTGTAGGGCTGGGATGGCACACCGGGAAAAATAGTGGCGACTGTGGACCGAGTAGCGCGGGACCGCCGCCGCCATCATGTTTTTGAAAGCCTCAGTTTCCACAAGCCTGTACGGCAGCATCTCTAGGCTGATCAATTTTGCAATCCAAGTTTAAAGCTTGAGCGTGCGGGTGCATAGCGGCGTATTTGCGCTTGCGCGCCAAGGCTTGCGCTAGCGACAGCTGGATGCTGCGCTGAGAGATATTGCTGGATGGGGCTGAGGACAGCGGAGGTGAGGGTGTGGGTGCAGGCCGGGAGGCGCTCGTGCCTGTGTCCTGAGAGGGGGGTTGGATATGAGGGGCAGGTTGGGGCACAGGGGGAGAGGCAGTGGTGCGACCTTCGTCCCACCTCGTGGGGTGCTTGGCCATCATATGCCTGCGCATGCTGGTGGTGGTGAGGCTGGTAGTGGTGGCTCCATGGCTGATCTTGGCGTGACACAGGTTGCACACCAGTATTCGTCGGTCGTCCGCGCTCTCACAGAAAAACATCCACACCTTTGAAGACCTTGGCCTCTGCACGGTGGCTTGGCGCGAGGGTGTGCTTGGGGAAACAGTTGGGGGATTCTTCGGTCTGGCCCTGCCTCCACCCCTGGCCACCCCACTGCCTCTTCAACCTGTCCTGCTGCTGCACTTGCCTCCCGCTCTGAAGACCTCTCCTCAGTTGGCTTAGCGAACCAGGTGGGGTCAGTCACCTCACCGTCCAGCTGCTCTTCCTCCGAATCCTCTGTGCGCTCGTTCCTCGGACTTACTGCCCTTACTACTACCTCACAGATAGACAACTGTGTCTCATTATCATCATCGACCTCCTCACTCAGTGAAAGCTCTTGAGACAGTTGCCGTATGTCCCCAGCCTCATCTCCCGGACCCCGGGAACTTTCCAAAGGTTGGGCATGGGTCACGACAAACTCCTCAGGTGGGAGAGGAACCATTTTTTCCCAATCAAGGCAGGGGCCCGAGAACAGTTCCTGGGAGTCTGTCTGCTCTTCATTGTCAAGGAGTGAGGAGGCTGGGAGGAAGGAGGAGCAGAAGCGCGAGGATTCTGAGTTGCAGCAGAGGACGGCGTAGAAGACTGGGTGGTCGATACATTGCTGGATGCATTTTCTGCTATCCAAGACAGGACCTGCTCACACTGCTCATTTTGTAATAAACGTCTACCACGTGGACCCATAAATTGTGATATGAAGCTGGGGACCCCAGAAACTTGCCTCTCTCCTAATCCTGCATCACTCCGCTGCGATTCACCTGGACCAGGAACTTGGCTTGTGCCCACACCCTCACTTGGACCTCCGCGCCCTCGCCCGCGTCCACGGCCACGTCCTCTAGGCCTACACCTACTCCTCAGCATGGTGTATTACCAGTAAAGCAGACACAAAGCGGTCTGAATAATTATGCAATTAGTGGCGTGCAGTTGGAGGGTGACTGCGGTTATGTTACGCACACTGCAGTCTGCAAAAAATCATATGCTAGGCTGCAAAAAGGCCTAGCTGGCTAATAGTGAGCCACTACAACAGTAATGCACACAGGTAGCCCTAAGGAGGGGTGTTTTTTTCAGTTTTTAAAAAAAAACAAACCAGCAGCCTAGATAGCGTGTATATGTCTTTCCCTCTATCAGCGGCTGTGCGCGTACGCTGTGCGTGAAGTTGACGGGACGCACAGAGCGGTGTAAAAAATTAGGCAATTATTGGCCTGCACTTGGAGGGTCACAGCGGTTATGTAACGCACACTGTAGGCCGAAAAAATTATACGCTGGGCTGCAGAAAGGCTTAGCTGGCTAATAGTGAGCCAGCACAACAGTAATGCACATGCTCACAGGTAGCCCTAAGGAGGAGCTTTTTTGGGGTACTTTTTGACAGAATTCTACACTACCACTGTCCCTGCCTGACTGGTATTGCCCCTATACTCTGTATAATAGGCTGCAGACTGACAACGCAATAGTCTGCATAGCCCAAGATGAAAACAAAAAAAATGTGCAAAACTGCTCCCAGCAGCCACAACAGTAATGCACACGGTCAGATGTGGCCCTAAGAAGGACCGTTGGGGTTCTTGAAGATGCCAACACTCTTCCTATAACAGCAGCAGCACTCTCCCTAATCCCTGCCAGCATGTGTCTGAGGCGAGCAGCGGGCGGGACTGCTTTATATACTCAGCAGTCACTTGATCTCGCCAGCCACTCACTGCAGGGGGGTGGGATAGGGCTGGAACGTCACAGGAGGAAGCTGTAATGCCTTTCCTGCATGTCTATTGGCCAGAAAATGGCGCAAAACATGCAAGGAAGGAAATGGAATTGACTCGAGTAACGCGTGGTGCTCGTCTCGAGTAACGAGCATCTCGAGTACCCTAATACTCGAGCGAGCATCAAGCTCGGAGGAGTACGTTCGCTCATCTCTAGTCCATACACCATTATCCCATCTACACCGACTTGTTAAAGTTGCTGAGATGGGACCTTGAATCCACCAGACCAGAGTCAATGTGGCCTACACTGCCGTGCCTGCTTATCACACCTGACGGATTCCCTGAAGCTCACCTTAAAAACCACCAGAAGTGCCTTAGACCAGACAATTACCTTGCCCCCTCCTGGTAGCCCACGAGGTACCAGCCGACAGGGTTTACTACACAGAGACATTGTATTTCCCTCAAACACCTAGGAGAGGGGGGAACTACAGCTGCAAGACTGCAAGAAGAATGAAGAACCTACTAAAGACTGTGTGTGTGTGTGTGTGTGTGGGGGGGTTACGCTATACAGGAAATTTGGAATTGTGCCAATAATGTTGATAAATGTATACAAGAAGTTAGAATGGGTACACGCATTGCAAGAACATTAGTGTACTATACTTACTACATGGGTAAGGGGAGACAATTAGGGGGTTACACACACAATAAGACCACTTACTACAAGTGTGAACAAGGTTTGCAGATCATATGCTATAGTCCAGTATACTCTCCCTCTGAAACATGGATAGACACTGATGGAACATGGGATACACAGGCTATACTAAAGTCTACGGGGGTTTAAACCTCTAAATTGGGATGATTGGCTATAAGCCAGTGATAGCTATCAAAGGGAGGGAAATGTGGTACGGGGACTTGTAAGCTATTGTTTCTCTGTTACCAGCCTGAATACTGAAGCATATTAAATATATATTGTTCCGCTACACATAGGTATAAAAGTAATTATAAGTCTCTAACAAATGAAATATAGCTACTGTATACTAATTTCATCTTTTCTTTAAGTTCTCTAACTATAAACATGTGTATGCAATCTCCTTTCTCAAGAATGTAAACTTTTGCTGTGTGACGTAAGTAGTCGTCAAGGGAACGGGGCGCTGCTGTACCAGGAGCTTGCCCAGGTGCCGATTCTCTACCCCTTCCCTCTGTGCGTATGGAAAGCTGAAGAGTAGAGTGTAAACTGGATCTTGGGATGCAGCGATGATTCCCCCCTGCTGTCCCCCTTAGCTCTGCCTACCACTACTTTCTGTACATGTAACTAGTCTGAGAGATAAGATGAACCAATAAGTATTGGCTTCTAATAAGACTGCCTAGCTAGTATTTAAGAATCTGTTGTGATGTCACAAATGAGTCTGGATTTGAGAACCTTTGTCTCCTATACTCAGTAATGTCGACTTTGAATAAATCTTTATTTCCTCTGGGTATCGTATTGGATGTCGGCTCCTACTTCAATATGATTGTGGGGGGGGGGGGGGGGGAGGGGTTAATAGGGCTGTGGGGGTAGGGTTATAATTGCTGAGATGGATAATATTATTGCAGAGGGGGGTAATTTACTGTGGGGTTATTACCACTGAGGGGGTTAATATTATTGCTGTGGGGGTTATTACTACTGGGGCCACTGTGGGGGTCGCTATTACTAATTTGGCCACTGTGGGGGTCACTATTACTGATTTGGCCACTGTGGTTGTCACTATTACTGATTTGGCCACTATGAGAGTCACTATTTTTACTGGGACCACTGCAGGGGTCACTATTACTACTGCGACCACTATAAGGATCAGTATTAGGGCTTATTCACATGTGCGTAATCGTATTTCGGTCACACAAATATGCTGCGTATTTGCGCAACCGAAAATCGCTTATGCCTGTATATTTTGGCATGCAAAAAAGAACGCAGATGGGCCCACTGAAATGCTGTGCAAATATGCAGTGAATACATAGGTTTCCTGCGCATTAATCTCGTATTTGCATGGCCCATTCACTTCAATGGCCTATTGGGGTGCGTAAATTTGTATGAAAATATACATAATGTGAATGAACTTATTGAAATCACTGGCTTCTCTTCACTGCATATTATGTACGCAAATACGCTAGTGTGAACAGGCCCTTACTATACTGTCTTACAATCAGCCCTTTGAAGGTCACCATAAGCCTCATGTGGCCCTAGGTGAAAATGAGTTTGACACGCCTGCTCTAAAGGCAACATCCAGCAGACCAGGGAGAGCAAATTAGCATCTACCTTTCAAAAGCCAGTGGTATTGACATACTTGATGAATGGATGAATGCATATGAGAGACCTCTTAGGCTGGGTTCACACTGGACAGATATACCGCAGAAGTTCTGTGCGGAATTTCTGAACGGCAAATCCGCCCGCGGCTCCTAATCCTTGGATTAGCCAGCCATGTGGAAGAAATATAGGAAAAAAAGCTTGTCCACACGGGTCGATTTCCAATACTAGCTACTACATACAATGGAAGCTTAGGTAGGCCCAAAGCCTGATACACAAAATGTCTGACAGTCTAGAGTCTCTACCTCACAATATCTAATATCTATCATCACAGCTACCATGTTCCCCCGAAAATAAGACCCTGTCTTATTTTAAAATTTGCCCCAAAAGATGGGCTAGGTCTTATTTTCAGGGGATGTCTTAATATATTTATCTAGCATGCTTGGTCCAGGAACTCTCCCACTTCTCTTCACTTCAACACGTTTCTTGCAGTCCTCGGCTGCCCACAGAAGATCACTTCCTGGTTACAGGATTCATAAATCCCGCTACTCAGCCAATTAATGCAGTGCTCGATGAACCAATCCCAGTTTCCATATTGGGTCATTGATTGACTGATCATTACTTGAGCAGCTATCTGAGCCATGACTTCCTAAGTGATCTTCTGTGGGCGTCCGAGGACTACAAGATGCACGTCAGAGCAGGAAGTGATCTTCTGTGGGCGTCCGAGGACTACAAGATGCACGTCAGAGCAGCGGGAGGGACCTGGACTGAGCCTGCTAAGTAATATATTCCTTTTTTATGTAATTCAGATAGGGCTTATTTTTAGGGTAGGGCTTATATTTCAAGCCTCCCAAAAATCCTGAAAAATAAGGGTAGGGCTTATTTTCAGGAAAGCAGGGTATCAATCTAATACATATTGATCATCGCAGTAGATTCAAGGGGATTGTAGGGAGTGGGGGGGTCAGCTCTACTTTCCTAGTGTCCTGAATGGCAGCTGATTGATACTGGACAGCTGGGAGGACACTTTCTCAATTTCTTTATATGACAGATGTAATGTAATGGGATTTTGACCCCACAGTTTTTGAATGAATATAAGCAAAGCAGAAGGAAAAAACTATGATTTTCATTTTTTTTAGCAATTGAGTCATTTAAATTTTTTTGTATAACACATATATGTATCCCAAAATTAATACCCCTGTTTATCCTGTGTTCAGAAACATAGCCATGTAGCCTCAATCTTATGTTTCTATGCACAACAGGGCCCAGACTGAAAGGAGCAGCTGGTGGCTTTCAGAACATAAATTTTGCTTGAAGGTGTTTCAGGCACCATCGCATACTTGTAGAGCCCTAGAGCTGCCAAAACAATAGAGAAACCCCACAAATGAGCCCATTTTGAAAACTAGACCCCTAAAAAATTAATCTAGGGGTGTACTGATTATTTTGACCCCACAGTTTTTGAATGCATCTAAGCAAAGCAAAAGGAAAAAGCTAAGATTTTGATTTTGGCAATTGCGTCATTTTTAAAAATACTTTATTTGTACAGTACACATATAAATGAAGACTTGCACCCCAAAATAAATCCACCTGTTTGTCCTGTGTTCAAAAACATACCCATTGTAGCCCTGATCTGCTTACTGGACACATGGCTAGACCTATAATGGAGGGAACACCAATTGGCTTTCAGGACATAACTGACTAAATTCTCAGCCCCATTGCTCACTTGTAGAGCCATCAAGCTCCAAAATGATAGAACGCGTCCCACAAGTGACCCCATTCGGAAATCTAGACCCCTAAGCTTATTTATGCAAGTGTGTACTAAGTGTTCTGAGCACCGAGTTTTTTAGCCAAAATTATAAAACACGTGAAAAAAAAAATTTTTTAGGCTTGTGGCCTGGATGCAGACAGAGAAGTTCGTCTTGCGCTAAGCTCTGCTCTAAATTAGCCTTAAAGCTACTACCAAGCATGCCCAGTAGAGATGAGTGAGCATACTCGTTCGAGCTTGATGCTCGTTCGAGTATTAGGGTGCTCGAGATACTCGTTATTTGAGACGAGCACCATGCGTTATTCGAGTCAATTACATTTACTTCCCTGAAATGTTAGCACCATTTTCTGGCCAATAGACATGCAGGGAAGGCCCTATCCCACCCCCCTGCAGTGAGTGGCTGGCGAGATCAGGTGACCGCCGAGTATTTAAATCTTTCCCGCCCGCTGCTCGCCTCAGACACACGCTGGCAGAGATTAGGGAGGGTGTTGCTGCTATAGTTAGAGTGTTGGTGTCTTCAAGAGCCCCAACGGTCCTTCTTAGGGCCACATCTCACCGTGTGCATTAGTGTTGTGGCTGCTGGTAGCAGTTTTGCACCAATTTTTTTTCATCTTTGGCTCTGCAGACTATTGCGTTCTCAATCTGCAGCCAATTATACAGAGTATAGCGGAAGTATTGGTAAGGCAGGGACAGTGCTAGTGTGGAACCCTGTCTAGAAGAACCCCAACGGTCCTTCTTAGGGCCACATCTTACCGTGTGAATTACTGTTGTGGCTGCTAGGAGCAGTTTTGCACCAATTTTATTTTTTCATCTTGGGCTCTGCAGACTATTGCCTTCTCAGTCTGCAGCCAATTATACAGAGTATAGGGGCAGTATTGGTGAGGCAGGGACAGTGCTACTGTAGAATCCTGTCAACAAGTACCCCAAAAAAGCACCTTTTTAGCGCTATCTGTGACCGTGTGCATTTAACTCCGTGGCTGCTGGCAGTTGTAGTACCTCACTATTGCACAGCTTGGCCTGCTTGCAGGCTTCTGTATTATTTTTTTCCTGGCTGCAGTTTGCGTTACATAAGCGCTGTCTCACTCCAACTGCACGCCAATAATAATTCAAAAATTTTTTACACCGCTGTGTGTCTGACATCAACTACACGCATGGCGACAGACCCCGATAGAGGGAAACTCAGATAGACGCAATATAGCCTGCATCGCATTGCCCAAAAATTTAAAAAAAAAAAAAAACTTCTTACGGCTAGCTGTGACTCTCGGCATTTTACTCCGTGGCTGCTGTGAGGTCAGGTGTATCAGTATTGCATATTGCAAAGCTAGGCCTGCTTACAGGCTTCCAAAATATGTTTTTCCTGGCTGCAGTTTGCGTTACATAAGCGCTGTCTCCCTCCAACTGCACACCAATAATTCAACAATTTTTTACACCTCTGTGTCTGCTCTATTCGTAATCCACCATGCTGAGGGGTAGGGGTAGGGCTAGAGGACGTGAACGTGGATGCGGGTGAAAACACAGATTTCCAAGTGAGGGTGTGGGCATAGGCCGAGTTCCTGTTCCAGGTGAATAACAGCCAGCTGCTGCGGGATTAGGAGAGAGGAAAGTTTCTGGGATCTCCAGCTTCATATCACAATTTTTGGGTCCACGTCGTAGATCTTTATTACAAAATAAGCAGTGTGAGCAGGTCCTGTCGTGGATGGCAGAAAGTACATCCAGCAATGTTTCCAGCAACCGGTCTTCTACGCCGCCCACTGCTGCAACTCTGAATCCTCTCGCTGCTGCTCCTCTTTCCTCCCAGCCTCCTCACTTCATGAAAATGACACATTCGGATGAGCAGGCAGACTCCTAGGAACTGTTTTCGGGCCCCAGCGCTGATTGGGGAAAAAGTGGTTCCTCTCCCACCTGAGGAGTTTGTCGTGACTGATGCCCAACCTTTGGAAAGTTCCCGGGGTCCCAGTGATGAGGCTGGGGACTTCCGGCAACTGTCTCAAGAGCTTTTGGTGGGTGGGGAGGTCGATGATTATGATGAGACAGTTGTCTATCAGTGAGGCAGTAGTAAGGGCAGTAAGTCCGAGGGAGGAGCGCACAGAGGATTCGGAGGAAGAGCCGCTGGACGATGAGGTGACTGACCCCACCTGGTTTGATAAGCCAACTGAGGACAGGTCTTCAGAGGGTGAGGCAAGTGCAGCCTCAGGACAGGTTGGAAGAGGCAGTGGGGTGGCCAGGGGTAGAGGCAGGGCCAGAGCGAATAATCCCCCAGCGGGTTCCCAAAGCACCCCCTCGTGCCAAGCCACCGTGCAGAGGCCAAGGTGCTCAAAGGTGTGGCAGTTTTTCACTGAGAGCGCGGACGACCGACGAACAGTGGTGAACAACCTTTGTCGCGCCAAGATCAGCCGGGAAGCCACCACCATCTCCCTGACGGCACATTGGGTGAATTTAGTGGAGGCTGGGACCGAGTCAGAGCCTGGGACCGCTCACGTCCTACCCACCCCCAGAATTGCGGGCCCCAGCTCTGTGCTGGTTTCTGCGGCAGTGTATGCCACCTGCACTAAACCTTCCTCCTCCTCCTACGCAACCTCTACCTCGCAATCAAGACGTGTCAGCAGCAGCACGTCGCCAGCAGTCGGTGTCGTGCGGTGCAGCAGCACAGCGGTGGGCAAGCGTCAGCAGGCCGTGCTGAAACTAATCAGCTTAGGAGAGAAGAGGCACATGGCCCACAAACTGTTGCATGGTCTGACAGAGCAGACCGACCGCTGGCTTTCGCCGCTGAGCCTCCAACCGGGCATGGTCGTGTGTGACAACGGCCGTAACCTGGTGGAGGCTCTGCAGCTCGGCAGCCTCATGCCTGGCCCACGTCTTTAATTTGGTGGTTCAGCGGTTTCTGAAAAGCTACCCACACTTGTCAGACCTCCTCGGCAAGGTGCGCCGGGTCAGCGCACATTTCCGCAAGTCCAACACGAACGCTGCCACACTGCGGACCCTGCAAAATTGCTTTAATCTGCCAGTGCACCGACTGCCTTGCGACGTGCCCACACGGTGGACCTCTATGCTGCACATGTTGGCCAGGCTGTATGAGCAGCGTAGAGCTATAGTTTAATACCAACTCCAACATGGGCGGCGTAGTGGGGTCAGCCTCCTCAATTCTTTACAGAGGATTGGGCATGGATGGCAGATATCTGCCAGGTCCTTGGAAACTTTGAGGATTCTACCCAGATGGTGAGCGGCGATGCTGCAATCATTAGCGTCACCATTCCTCTGCTATGCCTGCTGAGAAGTGCCCTGCAAAGCATAAAGGCTGACGCTTTGCAGTCGGAACAGGAGATGGGGGAAGACAGTATGTCGCTGGATAGTCAGAGCACCCTCATGTCTATATCTCAGCGTGTTTTGGAGGAGGAGGAGGGAGAGGAGCCTCAGGAGGAGGAGTGGGAAGAGACAGCTGGGCCCACTGCAGAGGGTACCCATGCTGCTTGCCTGTCATCTGTTCAGCGTGTATGGCTTGTGGAGGAGGAGGAGGATCCAGAAAGTGATCTTCCTAGTGAGGACAGCGATGTGTTGCGTACAGGTACCCTGGCACACATGGCTGACTTCATGTTAGGATGCCTTTCTCGTGACCCTCGCGTTAGACGCATTCTGGCCACTACGGATAACTGGGTGTACACACTGCTCTACCCCCGGTATAAGGAGAACCTTTCGACTCTCATTCCCGAAGAGGAAAGGGGTTAGAGAGTGATGCAATACCACAGGGCCCTGGTGGACAAACTGATGATAAACTTCCCATCTAACAGCGCTAGCGGCAGAAGGCACAGTTCCAAGGGCCAAGTAGCAGGGGAGGCGCGGAGATCAGGCAGCATGTTCAGCGCAGGCAGGGGAACACTCTCCAAGGCCTTTGCCAGCTTTATGACTCCCCAGCAAGACTGTGACACCACTCCCCAGTCAAGGCTGAGTCGGAGGGAGCACTGTAAAAAGATGGTGAGGGAGTACGTAGCCGATTGTACCACCGTCCTCCGTGACTCCTCTGCTCCGTACAACTAGTGGGTGTCAAAGCTGGACAAGTGGCACGAACTTGCGCTGTATGCCCTGGAGGTGCTTGCTTGCCCTGCCGCTAGCGTCTTGTCAGAGAGGGTGTTTAGTGCAGCTGGGGGAATCATCACAGATAAGCGTACCCGCCTGTCAACTGACAGTGCCGACATGCTTACACTCATAAAGATGAACAAAGCCTGGATTTCCCCAGACTTCTCTTCTCCCCCAGCGGAAAGCAGCGTTACCTAAACAATCTTTTCGCTGCAACCACAGATAAAAGCACTCTTCTCTATCACAGTAAAAAAAGGGACATTTACCTTTGTCAATCTGTCTATGGTATTAGTCCTCCTCCTCCTGCTCCTCCTCCTGAAACATCCTGTCATCACGCTGAACTGCCAATTTTTCTGCGGTCCAAAAGGCTCATATAACTTTTGTCTAACAATATTTCAACGTTTCTAACTAAAGCATTGAAACTTCAACATGAACCAATTTTTTTAACAGGGCTGCCTCCAGGCTCTGTAACAAATTAAGACACAGTAAGCTAAAATATTAATGGGTTTCACCTGCCTTTTCGGTTGAGCAATTTTTCTGGGGTATATTTCTACTGTTGGTACAGCAATTTTTTCAGCCCTCGCCTACACTGTAATCCAAGTAATTTTTCTGGCCTTTGCCTACACTCATGGTACACAAATGTGTCCAGAGTTGGCCTACACTCTTGCTACAGAAATGTCACCCGGGTCTGCCTGCTTATACTACTGCGACAGAAATGTTACTTCGGTCTGCCTATACTTCTGGTCCTGAAATGTTACTGGGGTCTGCCTACACTGTTGCTACTGAAATGTTAGTGGGGTCTGTCTATACTGTTACTACTGAAATGTCCTGGGGTCTGTCTATACTGTTGCTACTGAAATGTTACTGGGGTCTGTCTATACTGTTGCTACTGAAATGTTACTGGGGTCTGTGTATACTGCTGCAACTGAAATGTTACTGGGGTCAGTCTCTACTCCAACTACTGAAATGTCACTGGGCTCTGCCTACACTGCTGCTACTGAAATGTTACTGGGGTGTGTGTATACTGCTGCAAATGAAATGTTACTGGGGTCTGTCTATACTGTTACTACTGAAATGTTACTGGGGTCTGTCTATACTGTTACTATTGAAATGTTACTGGGGTCTGTCTATACTGTAACTACTGAAATGTTACTGGGGTCTGTCTATACTGTAACTACTGAAATGTTACTGGGTCTGTCTATACTGTTACTACAGAAGTGTTACTGGGGTCTGTCTATACTGCTGCAAATGAAATGTTACTGGGGTCTGTCTATACTGTTACCATTGAAATGTTACTGGGTTCTGTCTATACTGCTGCAAATGAAATGTTACTGGGGTCTGTCTATACTGTTACTACCGAAATGTTACTGGGCTCTGCCTACGCTGCTGCTACTGAAATGTTACTGGGGTCTGTCTACATTAACAGCAAAAGGATTTGCAGGGAGAGCACTGGCCCTTAAATAATGCAGGGGAAATCATTGAAGATGATGGAGGGAAGGCAAATCTATTAAATAGTTTCTTTTCAAGCCTATTCACAAACGAAAACACCACAGAAGATACAGGGGAATAAAACGAACCCCTCGCAAAATATGTCATATTTAACACAAGAGGAAGTGCGGAACCGATTAAAGAAGATTAAAATCAATAAAATCGCCAGGCCCAGATGGAATACGCCCAAGGGTACTAAGGGAACTAAGCGATGAGATAGCTAGGCCGCTATACCTAATATTTCTAGACACTATCAAGACCGGTGTTGTACCTTTGGATTGGCACATTGCCAACGTGGTTCCAATTTACAAAAAGGGGACCAAAAGTGAGCATGGTAACTACAGGCCGGTAAGTGTCACTTCAGTAACGGGAAAAAATTTCAAGGGGATTCTGAGAGACGCCATCGAAGAGCACCTCAAGGAGAACGAGGGAATAACTCCTCACCAGCATGGATTCATGAAGGGTCGCTCATGTCAGACAAATCTGATCAGTTTCTACGATGAAGTAAGCTCTAGGCTGGACCTGGGAGAATCTATGGATCTCGTATATCTGGACTTCTCTAAAGCATTTGACACCGTGCCACATAATAGGCTAATATACAAAATGAGACAGCAGAGATTGGGTGAAAACGTGTGTAATTGGGTAAAAATTGGCTCAATGATAGAAAGCAGAGGGTGGTAATTAATGGCTCATACTCTGATTGGGCCACCGTCGCCAGTGGGGTGCCACAGGGTTCAGTATTGGGCCCCATTCTGTTCAATATATTTATCAATGACCTGATAGAGGGCTGCACAGCAAAATTTCAATATTTGCAGATGACACAATATTATACAATATAATTAATGCAATGGAGGACAATGTACAGCTACAAACGGACCTAGATAAGCTGGGGGCTTGGGCAGAAAAATGGCAAATGAAGTTCAATGTTGGTTATGTAAGGTTATGCACATGGGCAGCAAAAATGGATGTTACCAATATATACTTAATGGGGCACTGCTAGGGAAAAGTGATATGGAAAAAGACCTGGGGGTACTAGTGGATTGTAGACTAAACTGGAGTAACCAATGCCAATCAGCTGCTGCAAAGGCAAATAAAGTTTTGGGATGCATTAAAAGAGGTATAGGGGCGAAGGACGAGAACATTATCCTTCCATTATATAAGGCACTTGTCAGGCCCCACATGGAATACTGTGTACAGTTCTGGTCACCAGTGCTCAGGAAAGATGTTACGGTATTAGAGGGGGTTCAAAGAAGAGCGACTAAGCTAGTACATGGAATGACGGGACTAGAATACCCAGAGAGGCTATCAAAATTGGGACTATTTACTCTAGAAAAAAGAAGGTTAAGGGGCGACCAAATAACCATGTATAAGTACATGAGGGGACAATACAAGGATCTCTCCCAGGATCTGTTTATACCCAGGACTACAACGGTAACAAGAGGGCATCCGCTACGATTAGAAGAAAGCAGGTTTCATCACCAACATAGAAAAGGGTTCTTTACTGTTAGAGCAGTTAGACTCTCTGCCTGAGGACGTAGTGATGGCAAAATCCATAGAGGAGTTTAAAAGGGGACTTGATGTCTTTCTGAAGAGGAAGGATATTATAGGCTATAAATCTAAGGTTATTTGTTAATCCGGGTAGACAGCCAGGTAGGAACTATTAGGGGTTGATCCAGGGAACAGTCTGATTGCCATTAGGGAGTCGGGAAGGAATTTTTTCCCCAAAAGGGCTAATTGGCTTCTGCACTTGAGGTTTTTTGTCTTCCTCTGGATCAACAAAACAGGAGGCTAAACAGGCTGGACTAGATGGACATTGTCTTCATTCAGCCTTACAAACTATGTTACTATGTTATGAACTATGTTACTATGTTACTATAATGCTGCAAATGAAATGTTTCTGATACTGGGTTATGCCTATACTGCTGCAACGGAAATGTTACAGGGGTCTGTGTATACTGTTACTACTGAAATGTTACTGGGGTCTCCCTAGACTTCTTCTGCAACATAACTGTTAGTGGGGTCAGCTTATACCTTTGCAACAGTAATATTACAGGAGTCAGTGCATAGTATGGGTGCACTACATTTTCCCATCGCGGTGATCTAAGTATCTGGGCATAACCAAAAAATAAAACAACTGACTAGGGCATGGAGTGTGGGCCGAAGCAAACCTGTATTTTATCTCACGTTACTGCAGCTATCCGGGGCACTGCATTGTGACAAACAAGAGGAGCGAAACAGCCCTAATGAGATGTTCACAGCTACGCTAGCATTGGAGTCCGCTGTAGGCCTGTGATTGCTGAGGGTTTGTATTTGATCTCACGTTAGCTCAGCTATCGGGGGCACTGCAATGGGATTTATTAATGTACCGTCGGTGGCTTCCTGGGAGCCACCCATGCTGTGGGTGCACACAGACTTCCCATAGTGGAGTTGTACCTGCCTGTGACTATGAAAAAAAAACAGTCTGACTCGGGCATGCAGTGTGGGCCGATGCCAAACTGTATTTTATCTGATGTTAGGTCAGCTATGCGGGGCACTGCATTGGGACAAGTAAGAAGAGCGATACAGCGCTAATGAGATGTTCACAGCTACGCTAGCATTGGAGTCCGCAGTAGGCCCGCGATTGCTGAGGGTTTGTGAGAGGCCTATGTCCTGGGTGTGCAGTGAAAGTCTGCTTCCTGCCTACAATTGCTGAAGCTGTGGGCCAAGGCCTATGTCGTCGGCACGGTGCAAGTCTGCCATGTTTGGCCGCTCTGATTTATTTATTGTTCATGTCTTGGGTTCCCTAGGACCCACCTATGCTGTTGGTGCACACTTAGTTCCCATCGCGGTGTTTGACCTGTCTGGCACAAAGACACTGAATGACTTGGGTAGGGGGCAGAGTGCAGATGGCTTTCCCCTTGCAGTGTTGATAGAGCTATGCGACACCTAGACAAAATGAATACTGTGTGGGCACATGCATTCCCCATTGCTATGTAACTCATGCCCACGTTTGCAGCTCCTGACGGAGGTGGCACAGGATTGGAATGAAGATTGAACGTCAATTTCTCATCGATTCTCTACAGCATTGTGGGCTATCGCCCCGCCGCTTTTAAAGAGGGTCGCTACCTGGCCCTGTCAACCCTTTGCAGTGTGTGCCTCCGGTTCCTCCTCATGGCAGACACACTTATAAATAGACATGAGGGTGGTGTGGCTATGCAGCCAGTGTGTGGCATGAGGGCAGCTGAAGGCTGCGCAGGGACACTTTTGTGTGCGCTGCAGACGCAGGGTCGTGCGGGGGGGGGGGGGGGGGTTGGGCAGCATGTAACCCAGGAGAAGAGGCAGCGGTGTGTCCCGCGGGCAGTGCTTGTGCTTGGTTGGAGTTAGTGTGGTGTTTAGCTAAGGTGTGCCTTGCTAATGAGGGTTTGTCCGAAGTAAAAATTGTTAGGGGGGAGGGCTCACTCTTGCCGCTATTGTGGCTTAATAGTGGGACCTGGGAACCTGAGATGCAGCCCATCATGTTGCCCCTCGCCTGCCCTATCCGTATCTGTGTCTTTTCCATCACTTTCGTAGGTTTTGAAGATTTGCACAAATGAAAACCTTAGCGAGCAACGGCGATATACAAAAATGCTCGAGTCGCCCATTGACTTCAATGGGGTTCGTTACTCGAAACGAACCCTCGAGCATCGCGGAACGTTCGACTTGAGCAATGAGCACCCAAACATTTAGGTGCTCGCTCATCTCTAGTGCCCAGCACTTTTTTCACAATCCCTAACCCTGTCTGAGGAACTGAGGAACAACCATGCCAAAAAAGAGAAGCTCCAAAACTCCACTTCAAAATGTTTCTGACTTTTTTACTACCCATGGTGCAGGAAGAGAGCTGGCTGTAAACTGTGGAAGTGCCCCTTCCCCCCTTCCCTGCTCCAGCACGACTACAGAAGATGAGAGGGAGAAGGCTGATCTGCCTGTCAGCACTACAGAGACTGCTGTGGAGCCAGAGAAACTGCTGGGAGAGCTGCTGGAGGATCCTACACAGGGTGGCGTGAGTGTATGTACCAGAGACTCTGTTACTAATGCTGCTGACAAAACTAAGATGATGCAGGGAGGCTCCTGCTCTGATCTCACTCTCTACCCCCACATCTAGCCCTGAAAAACAAAGACCCCGGCTCTTCCCACCTCTTCCCTCTCACCTCACCACTGTCTTGGAGGAGGATTTAATCACTAGCATCCCCTCTACCAATCATGCAATCATGTGACACAACGTCCTTGAATTTGGACGTCACTACGCATTGCGTAGCTCCATGTGACTATGCCAAGGGAGGAAATCGCATAACTGCGAGGCGGGACGCCCCTGTGTGTGAACGTCATTACGTCCAGCGCAGTACCACGTGACCTTCCTATGACGTGGTAGGAGACTTCCCAGAAGTGACGCGACAAGACCCCGCCCCCTCCTTGTAACCATATGTGCGGACGTCGTTACGTCCGGCGCAGTACCACGTGACCTTTCTAATGACGTGGTGGGAGGCTTCCCAGGGGTGACGCGACAAGACCCCGCCTCCTTCTTGTAACCAAGGATACTTAACGCTTACCCGATTGATTTCAGGGAATGTTCCATCTCCCGGTGCGGCATTATAGCACTTCCCCCTTTCTCCCTGGTCTCCAGATTACGTCATTGTACGGCGCCGCACTACCTTGCGGGCACCGCTTGATATGTTTTATTTTATACATATTATACAAATAACAGCAATAGAGTGCCATTAAAATGGGGATATGATACCATCTATCGTAATTTATCTATTATTTAGAGGTTGCATAGGGTGATTGTTTCCTTTTCCCCCTCCCCTTCCTCCTTTTCCCTCAGTGTATGTTTGTTATAAATAGAGACCACTTGCCAATTGTCTTTTATGCTTGAAAAAGGCTTGACAGAAGCCGAAACGCGTTGCAGCGCCAATCCACTTGTTTTATATGTAATAAACCGACCTATGAGGAATACGCCTGCTCCACTGGAGTCTTTCTGCTTCCTTGGATATTGGGGGTGCCAGGAGTCCAGGCACCCCTCAACAAGTAAGATTTCCCTATTCTGACACAGTTTGACGGAGCGCATGAAGTGAGTTTTTCCTATTTTGAATATATATTTCTCTCCTCCTCAACACGGTTGTTTTGGAGTCGCTCGCTGCTGCTCTCCCTTAGGGGATGTTCTAGGACCGTCAACGTGTACTGCCCCAAATTTGGCTTGAAAGGCCTCTGTGGACCAACGAACTGACCGGTCTCTTAAACCATAGGACCGGATCAGTTGCGGTGAGTGTCTATTCACACTAGTCCTGTTTTCTATTTTTCCATATACCATTGGAGCGCCGCTTCTGACCCAAATATTTTATCCCCTCTACCAACCTACCAGCAACTGAGAACTTTACAAAAAACATGATCCTAGCTTTAAGATCTCTGTAAATAGACATTAGGAAATTTCTACATTTTTTAACAGTTCTCTGCAGGACTTAGAAGTATGTACTGACCATATAGAGAATAAAATGGGAGAACTTTCAAGCTCTCATAACAAGCTGATTGATGCGCACTATGCACAGGAAGAAGATGAACAATCCATGAGAAATAAACTGGCCGACTTGGAGGACAGAAACAGAAGAAATAACGTAAAATTTCGGGGCATACCTGAAAAGGTGTCCCAACTTGAGCTGAACAGCTTCTTAACCAACCTAATAAAAAGTCTTCTCCCCAACAGTTCAGAACAGGACTGCATTATAGATAGAGTGCACAGATTGGTGAAACTGAGCTTTCTATCAGAGTCGATCCCATGCGATGTGATTGCGAGACTCCATTATTTTCATGTTAAGGGAGCTTTAATGTTTGCGGCAAGAAAATCTTACCCCCTTCCGAGTCTATTCTCTAACATAAGTCTCCTCGCTGATTTATCTCAATCTACTATCCAATCTCGGAAATCCTTTTTACAGGTGACTTTAGCGTTGAGAGCTGCTAAAATATCTTATAGATGGGGATTTCCTACGAAACTGCTCATCCATAGAGAGAACGCACTCCACATATTTGCTACCCCAGAAGAAGGTAAAAATATTCTATCACAGTAGGGATCTCTATTCCGGAGCATCTCCAACCGGCTAGACCACCGAAACTTAGGAAGGAACCCAAGCCTTGAATTCAGTTCCCTTGCTCTTATGGGAGATAAAAATATTATGACTACTTTGGAGCCATTACTGTCATTTTGCTGGGCCTCAATCACAAGACACTAAAAAAGGCTGTAAACTGCCAGGCGAAGTTTTCTTCCACCCCAAAAGTACCTGATCCTCTAATTGTTTGGTTTGTGTGCTTTTCTTGCAGGTTTTCAGATAAATATGTTTTGATTGCAGGAAAAATCTGTTTTTGTTTTTTGAGTTTAGTATTAATGTTATGTTTCTTATGCTTTGCCGCCGACTATTTGATTCCAGACAAAATTCTTTTTCCAGACAATTACCATGTCGATAAATATATTATCACAAAACACTAGAGGGTTAAACTCTCCTTTCTAAAGATTGATACAAGTATCAAGGAGAACACCTTGCTCACTGTTTAGGACCATACAGATAAAGATATATAATTCAACTCACCTGGTGCTCAGCGTGCCACCTAGTGGTGACCCACTTGCACCATAAATCCAAGAAGGTATATAATGATATCTTTCAGAGGTTTTCCCGATATCCAGTTCCCTGAAGAGCTGCAGACCAAGTAATACCCCGGTATTTACTAACAAAGACCGGGTGAAGAGTAAGACGATAAAATAAAAAAACGTTTTCTGCGCTTCTGTCTAAGGAGTTGCATAGAGGCTTATTAAATAAGAAGAATCAAGAGGTAATTTACCTTTTTTTAAAAAACAACAAACAATACATCCAATATGCATGCAAGGCGTTTCGGCGTTATCAAGCAGAATGTCATCAAGCTAAAATCACTATAAATAATAAACTGTACATACCATGTGGGTTTATGGGAGGAGGAACAACCTCTGTTCTGAACCGGTGTGTAGCTCTATCTTGGGCGTTTACTGACGATGCTCACTTGTCAGTGATGTCATCTCTATGCTAATGGAACGCACGTTGCGTTCCATAGAGCATGTCACATTCTATGCTATTGAACGCACATTACGCTCTACTGTTTGCCTTCTGTGAGGACTGCGGGACGGAACGCAAAGTGCTCCATCCCCATAAGTGCTCAACAGCATTCACATCATCCTTAAAGGGGTTGTCCGGCCAGAAACATTGCATGTCATTACTTCTGTTTGCCCATTTCCATGCACTTTGTAATATACATTGTGCATGGAAAATGGAGCAAACAGAAGTTTTGGACTTACCTGAAGGGGTGCCCCCCTCTGTGTTGCTCCTCCGTCGTCCCTGGTTACGACAAGAAATCTTCTGGTTTTCTTGTCGGGCCGGCAGCAGCTCTCGTCGGCGCGGGAACGAGCCTCTTCCCCTCCGCGCATGCGCAGTAGTTCTTCTTCCGCCGGGACCGCGCTGCTCCTCGAAGCCTTGCAGGGGACGCGCGCCACCGGCGCATGCGCAGTACACTCACTTCCTGGTTTCAGATACCAGTGGAGTGAGTGTCTGCCTGCCGCTGCTGCTGGACGAGAGGCACTGACGTCATCGGGAGCACGCACGCCGAAACATATACAGTGGTGCACCATGGGAGAAGACCCGTGGTGCACCATGGAAAAAAGACCCGCGGCGCCATCTTTGAACAGAAATTTTAGTAAGTAAAGAAAAAGCTGCTGCAGGTAAGGGGAAAGTGCTATTGAAAGGGGTTTTAGTGTATCTATAATCGCTTTGATTTGCAGGTGGCATCTGCAGAAAAAAATAAATAACTTTATCTGCAGGACAACCCCTTTAAACAAAAAGTACATTTAACCCTGTTATCAAGAAGTCACATCCCAACCCATACAGGATTCAATGTGGTGGAGAGTGGATCTCATTGACCACCAAGGAACCCTAATGCAGATCTGATATTTTACATCAACCACTTCATACATAAATATAATTAACGACGGCACTAAGTGCATATATTAATTAATATCACAGTACCATTCAATAAATATAAATATAAATACAAACCAATATACAAACTCTTCATAAAATAATACACTATCATAAAAACCCACATATCAATAATATATATATATATATATATATATATATATATATATATATATATATATATATAGACACACTAGCTGATATACCCGGCTTCACCCGAGTTAATTTGGTACTGGTGTTTATCTGGTGTTCACACGGAAAATCTTATGAAATTGTGGTTACTTTAGAGATACGGGAAAAACATATGTTCACCATTTTGCATAGTTCTCTGCGTTACCCAGGAAACACCACGTGAAGGCAACCATGCGACGTTTCCTTTATAAAAAATGACATCAGGAAGTGAGAGAATTAGATTACGTACATAAAATTTGGACACTAATGCTTTTGCACTTAGAATTGAATAATCGAGTAGGGACCCATTAACTTTTCCTATTTATGACACAATCAATGCTTGTGCCAAATTTCCCGTTTCTATGACACCGGAAAGTGAGAAAATGACATTCCACATGTAAAATTTGGACGCTAATTGTTTTGCGCTAGAATTGAATAATGGAGTTGGGACCCATTAGCGTTTCCTATTTATGACATAATCAATGCTCGTGCCAAATTTCCTGTTTCTATGACACCGGAAAGTGAAGAAATTACATTCCGCACGTAAAATTTGGACGCTAATTCTTTTGTGCATAGAATTGAATAATCGAGCTGGGACCTATTAACTTTTCATATGTCTGACACAATCAATGCTCGTGCCAAATTTCATGTTTCTATCACATTGGGAAGTGAGAAATTTAGATTATGTACATAAAATTTGGACGCTAATTCTTTTGTGCATAGCATTGAATAATGGAGTTGGGACCCATTAGCTTTTCCTATTTATCACATAATCAATGCTCGTGCCAAATTTCCCGTTTCTATGACACCGAAAAGTGAAAATTAAATTCCGCACGTAAAATTTCGACGCCAATTCTTTTGCACTAGAATTGAATAATCGAGTTGGGACCTATGAACTTTTCCTATTTATGACATAATCAATGCTCGTGCCAAATTTCCCATTTCTATGACAGTGGAAAGTGAGAAAATTACATTCCGCACGTAAAATTTGGACGTCAATTCTTTTGCGCATAAAATTGAATAATCGAGTTGGGACCTATGAACTTTCCCTATTTATGACATAATCAATGCTCGTGCCAAATTTCCCGTTTCTATGACACCGGCAAGTGAGAAAATTACATTCCGCACGTAAAATTTTGACGCCAGTTGTTTTGCGCTAGAATTGAATAATCGAGTTGGGACCCATTAGCTTTTCCTTTTCATGACATAATCAATGCTCGTGCCAAATTTCCCGTTTCTATGACATTGGGAAGTGAGTGATTTAGATTATGTACGTTAAATTTCAACGCCAATTCTTTTACGCTAGAATTGAATAATTGAGTTGGGACCCAATTACTTTTCCTATTTTGGAGATAATCTATATTTACGCCAAATTTCATGTTTCTACGACATCGGGAAGTTGGAGAACTTTTGGCGTGTCAGTCAGTCAGTGAGTGAGTGAGGGAGGGCTTTCAGCTTTATATATATAGATAGACTAGCTGATATACCCGGCTTCGCCCGAGTTAATTTGGTACTGGTGTTTATCTGGTGTTCACACGGAAAAGCTTATGAAGTCGTGGTTACTTAAGAGACACTGAGGAAAATCATAAGTTCACCATTTTGCATAGTTCTCTGCGTTACCCAGGAAACACCACGTGGAGGTAACCATGCGACGTTTCCTTCATATAAAATGACATCAGGAAGTGAGAGAATTAGATTACATACATAAAATTTGGACACTAATTCTTTTGCGCATAGAATTGAATAATCGAGTTGGGACCCATTAGCTTTCCCTATTTATGACATAATCAATGCTCGTGCCAAATTTCCCATTTCTATGACACTGGAAAGTGAGAAAATTACATTCCGCACGTAAAATTTGGACGCTAATTCTTTTGTGCATAGAATTGAGTAATCGAGTTGGGACCCATTAGCTTTTCCTATTTATGACATAATCAATGCTCGTGCCAAATTTCCCGTTTCTATGACACTGGAAAGTGAGAAAATTACATTCCGCACGTAAAATTTGGACGCTAATTCTTTTGTGCATAGAATTGAATAATCGAGTTGGGACTAGAGATGAGCGAGCACCAAAATGCTCGGGTGCTCGTTACTCGGGACGAAATTATCGCGATGCTCGGGTGTTCGTTTCGAATAACGAACCCCATTGAAGTCAATGGGCGACCCGAGCATTTTTGTATTTCGCCGATGCTCGCTAAGGTTTTCATGTGTGAAAATCTGGGCAATTCAAGAAAGTGATGGGAACGACACAGCAACGGATAGGGCAGGCGAGGGGCTACATGTTGGGCTGCATCTCAAGTTCACAGGTCCCACTATTAAGCCACAATACCAGCAAGAGTGGGCCCCCCCCCCTCCCAACAATTTTTACTTCTGAAAAGCCCTCATTAGCAAAGCATACCTTAGCTAAGCACCACACTACCTCCAACAAAGCACAATCACTGCCTGCATGACACTCCGCTGCCACTTCTCCTGGGTTACATGCTGCCCAACCCCCCCCCCCCCCCCCACGACCCAGTGTCCACAGCGCACACCAAACTGTCCCTGCCCAGCCTTCAGCTGCCCTCATGCCACACCACACTCATGTCTATTTATAAGTGCGTCTGCCACAGGAAAAGCAGGCACACACTGCAGAGGGTTGGCACGGCTAGGCAGCGACCCTCTTTAAAAGGGGCGGGACGATAGCCCACAATGCTGTACAGAAGCAATGAGAAATATAATCCTGTGCCACCGCCATCAGGAGCTGCACACGTAGGCATAGCAATGGGGAACCTATGTGCCACACACTATTCATTCTGTCAAGGTGTCTGCATGCCCCAGTCAGACCGCGGTTTTTAGTTCATAGACACAGGCAGGAACAACTCCCTATTGTGAAGTCCCTGTGGACCCACAGCATGGGTGGCTCCCTGGAAGCCACCGGCGGTACATAAAAATATCCCATTGCATTGCCCAACACAGCTGAGGTAGTAATGTCGTGCTTAATACAGGTGGGCTTCGGCCCACACTGCATGCCCCAGTCAGACTGGGGTTCTTTAGAAGTGGAAACAGATGCATTTATAATTCCCTGTGGACCCACAGCATGGGTGGCTCCCTGGAACCCACCGGCGGTACATAAAAATATCCCATTGCATTGCCCAACACAGCTGAGGTAGTAATGTCGTGCTTAATACAGGTGGGCTTCGGCCCACACTGCATGCCCCAGTCAGACTGGGGTTCTTTAGAAGTGGAAACAGATGCATTTATAATTCCCTGTGGACCCGCAGCATGGGTGGGTGCCAGGAAGCCACCGGCGGTACATAAAAATATCCCATTGCATTGCCCAACACAGCTGAGGTAGTAATGTCGTGCTTAATACAGGTGGGCTTCGTCCCACACTGCATGCCCCAGTCAGACTGGGGTTCTTTTGAAGTGGAAACAGATGCATTTATAATTCCCTGTGGACCCACAGCATGGGTGGGTGCCAGGAAGCCACCGGCGGTACATAAAAATATCCCATTGCATTGCCCAACACACCTGAGGTAGTAATGTCGTGCTTAATACAGGTGGGCTTCGGCCCACACTGCATGCCCCAGTCAGACTGGTAATATGTACCTTAACAGTAACCTCGTTGGTGGTAATGTGGTGGTGACTGCGGACCTGGTAGCGTGGTTTTATGTAGTTGGTTTTCGGAATGTGGCCAGGATTTAGTGGGCCGTGGCGGGGGGATGGTGGTGGTGCTCTCTTGTTGTGTCGTTAAAGGTGAAATTCTTGGACTGCCACCAGACGGACCAATGCAAAGGTATTTGCCAAGAATGTTTTCATTGTTGGAGGAGGAGGGGGATGTTTTGGAGGCACTATGTGTCCTCTACACGTGTCCGTGGTTATATGCACCTTAACAGTAACAGCGTTGGTGGAAAATGGCCTCGCCACCATCATGTCTTTGTGAAGCCTCTGTTTCCACACCCCAGTGACATACCATTAGCAGCGGTATAGGCAGAGCCCAGAATTATTAACATTTCAGCGGTAGCATTAGGGACAGGCCCCACTAACATATCACTAGCAGCAGTATAGGGGGAGCGCAGTCTTAGTTCCATTTCAGTAATAGTAGCACTCAAGACAGGCCCCAGTAACAATTCCGAAGCAGCAGTATAGGAGGAGCGCAGTCTTAGTTCCATTTCAGTAATAGTAGCACTCAAGACAAGCCCCAGTAACAATTCCCATTGCAGCAGTTTAGGGAGATAACAGTCTCTTTCACATGTCAGTAGCTGCAGTATAGACAAGGCCCCAGTTACATTTATGTAGCAAAAGTGTAGGCCAACCCCACACACCTTTCTGTACCATGAGTGCAGGCGAAGAACATAGAAATTACAATGATTACACTGTAGGTGAGGGCCCAAAAAAATTGGTGTAGCAACAGTACTAATGTACCGCAGAGAAAATTGGCCATGCCCAACCAAGATGGCAGGTGAAACCCATTAATCGCTTTGGTTAATGTGGCTTAAGTGGTAACTAGGCCTGGAGGCAGCCCAGTTTAACGAAAAATTGGTTCAAGTTAAAGTTTCAACGCTTTTAAGAGCATTGAAACGTATAAAAATTGTTTAGAAAAATTATGAGTGAGCCTTGTGGCCCTAAGAAAAATTGCCCGTTCGGCGTGATTACGTGAGGTTTCAGGAGGAGGAGGAGGAGGAGGAATATTATACACAGATTGATGAAGCAGAAATGTCCCCGTTTTGGATGGTGAGAGAGAACGATGCTTCCATCCGCGGGTGCAGCCTACGTATTGCTTAGGTATCGCTGCTGTCCGCTGGGGGAGAAGAGAAGTCTGGGGAAATCCAGGCTTTGTTCATCTTGATGAGTGTAAGCCTGTCGGCACTGTCGGTTGACAGGCGGGTACGCTTATCTGTGATGATTCCCCCAGCCGCACTAAACACCCTCTCTAACAAGACGCTAGCCGCAGGACAAGCAAGCACCTCCAGGGCATACAGCGCGAGTTCAGGCCACGTGTCCAGCTTCGACACCCAGTAGTTGTAGGGGGCAGAGGCGTCACCAAGGACGGTGCTGCAATCGGCTACGTACTCCCTCACCATCCTTTTACAGTGCTCCCGCCAACTCAGCCTTGACTGGGGACCGGTGACACAGTCTTGCTGGGGAGCCATAAAGCTTGCAAAGGCCTTGGAGAATGTTCCCCTGCCTGCGCTGTACATGCTGCCTGATCTCTGCGCCTCCCCTGCTACCTGGCCCTCGGAACTGCGCCTTCTGCCACTAGCGCTGTCGGATGGGAAGTTTACCATCAGTTTGTCCACCAGCGCCCTGTGGTATAGCATCATTCTCGAACCCCTTTCCTCTTCGGGAATGAAAGTGCAAAGGCTCTCCTTTTACCGTGGATCGAGCAGTGTGTACACCCAGTAATCCGTAGTGGCCAGAATGCGTGTAATGCGAGGGTCACGAGAAAGGCATCCTAACATGAAGTCAGCCATGTGTGCCAGGGTACCTGTACGCAACACATGGCTGTCCTCACTCGGAAGATCACTTTCAGGATCCTCCTCCTCCTCCTCCTCCGGCCATACACGCTGAAAGGATGACAGGCAAGCAGCATCTGTCCCCTCAGCAGTGGGCCAAGCAGTCTCTTCCCCCTCCTCCTCATGCTCCTCCCCCTCCTCCTCATGCTCCTCCCCCTCCTCCTCAACGCGCTGAGATATAGCCATGAGGTTGCTCTGACTATCCAGCGACATACTGTCTTCCCCCGCCTCCGTTTCTGATTCCAAAGCGTCTGCCTTTATGCTTTGCAGGGAACTTCTCAAGAGGCATAGCAGAGGAATGGTGACGCTAATAATTGCAGCATCCCCGCTTACCATCTGGGTAGACTCCTCAAATTTTCCAAGGACCTGGCAGATGGCTGCCAACCAGGCCCACTCTTCTGTAAATAATTGAGGAGGCTGACTCCCACTGCGCCGCGCAAGTTGGAGTTGGTATTCCACTATAGCTCTACGCTGCTCATAGAGTCTGGCCAACATGTGGAGCGCAGAGTTCCACTGTGTGGGCACGTCGCACAGCAGTTGGTGCACTGGCAGATTAAACCGATGTTGCAGGGTCCGCAGGGTGGCAGCGTGCGTGTGGGACTTGCGGAAATGTGCGCAGAGCTGGCGCACCTTTCCGAGCAGGTATGACAAGTGGGGGTAGCTTTTCAGAAAGCGCTGAACCACCAAATTAAAGACATGGGCCAGGCATGGCACGTGCGTGAGGCTGCCGAGCTGCCGAACCGCCACCAGGTTACGGCCGTTGTCACACATGACCATGCCCGGTTGGAGGCTCAGCGGCGCAAGCCAGCGGTCGGTCTGCTCTGTCAGACCCTGCAGCAGTTCGTGGGCCGTGTGCCTCTTCTCTCCTAAGCTGAGTAGTTTCAGCACGGCCTGCTGACGCTTGCCCACCGCTGTGCTGCCACGCCGCGTGACACCGACTGCTGGCGACGTGCTGCTGCTGACACATCTTGATTGCGAGACAGAGGTTGCGTAGGAGGAGGAGGAGGGTGGTTTAGTGGAGGAAGCATACACCCCCCGCAGATACCACCACCAAGCTGGGTATGACGTGAGCGGTCCCAGGCTCTGACTCTGTCCCAGCCTCCACTAAATTCACCCAATGTGCCGTCAGGGAGATATAGTGGCCCTGCCCGCCTTTGCTTGTCCACGTGTCTGTTGTTAAGTGGACCTTGGCAGTAACCGCGTTGGTGAGGGCGCATACAATGTTGCGGGAGACGTGGTCGTGCAGGCCTGGGACAGCACATCGGGAAAAGTAGTGGCGACTGGGAACCGAGTAGCGCGGGGCCGCCGCCGCCATCATGCTTTTGAAAGCCTCCGTTTCCACAAGCCTATACGGCAGCATCTCTAGGCTGATCAATTTTGCAATGTGCACGTTTAACGCTTGAGCGTGCGGGTGCGTGGCGTCGTACTTGCGCTTGCGCTCAAACTGTGGCGCTAGCGACGTCTGGACGCTACGCTGAGAGACATTGCTGGATTGGGCCGAGGACAGCGGAGGTGAGGGTGTGGGTGCAGGCCAGGAGACGGTACTGCCTGTGTCCTCAGAGGGGGGTTGGATCTCAGTGGCAGGTTGGGGCACAGGGGGAGAGGCAGTGGTGCAAACCGGAGGCGGTGAACGGGCATCGTCCCACCTTGTGGGGTGCTTGGCCATCATATGCCTGCGCATGCTGGTGGTGGTGCCTCCCCAGCTGATGTTGGCGCGACAAAGGTTGCACACCACTGTTCGTCGGTCGTCAGGCGTCTCTGTGAAAAACTGCCACACCGTAGAGCACCTTGACCTCTGCAGGGTGGCATGGCGCGAGGGGGCGCTTTGGGAACCAGTTGGTGGATTATTCGGTCGGGCACTGCCTCTACCCCTGGCCACCGCACTGGCTCGGCCTGTGCCCACACCCTGACTTGGGCCTCCGCGTCCTCGCCCGCGTCCACGTCCTATAGGCCTACCCCTACCCCTCAGCATGGTGTATTACCAGTGATTTGATTTCCCAGCCAGGAAATAAATTGGCGCAAGCCTGCAGGCCAAATAGAATGTTTTCCCTTTTTTTTAAAGGAAAGGCCCACTGCGTATATTCAATCAATAATAAATGTGTTGTGGCCCTGCAAATGTGTCACAGAACTGCAGGGTTGCAGAGTTATTAACTACAGCAGAGCGGTGATTTTTCCCAGGCAGGAAATAAATTGGCGCAAGCCTGCTGTTAAACGTAGCTGGCTGCGTATGATTTCTTTATGTTCTCCACCCACCACACACGTACCCAGAACGCTGAGGACTGTCAGAGGCAGGCCAAATAGAATGTTTTCCCTTTTTTTTTCAAGGAAAGGCCCACTGCGTATATTCAATCAATAATAAATGTGTTGTGGCCCTGCAAATGTGTCACAGAACTGCAGGGTTGCAAAGTTATTTACTACAGCAGAGCGGTGATTTCCCAGGCAGGAAATAAATTGGCGCAAGCCTGCAGGCCAAATAGAATGTTTTCCCTTTTTTTTAAAGGAAAGGCCCACTGCGTATATTCAATCAATAATAAATGTGTTGTGGCCCTGCAAATGTGTCACAGAACTGCAGGGTTGCAGAGTTATTAACTACAGCAGAGCGGTGATTTTTCCCAGGCAGGAAATAAATTGGCGCAAGCCTGCTGTTAAACGTAGCTGGCTGCGTATGATTTCTTTACGTTCTCCACCCACCACACACGTACCCAGAACGCTGAGGACTGTCAGAGGCAGGCCAAATAGAATGTTTCCCTTTTTTTTTAAAGAAAAGGCCCACTGACTATATTCAATCAATAATATATGTCTTCTGGCCCTGCCTACACAATTCTGTCCCTGTAGTATTACTGCAGGGCGCAATGCTCTGCAAAGCCGATTTTGAAAAAAAAAAAAGGGCAACACTGCTAACAGCAGCCTCCAAACTACTGCACACGGATAGATGTGGCCCTAAGAAGGACCGTTGGGGTTCTTGAAGCCTACACTCACTCCTAACACTCTCCCTACAGCAGCTCCGGCACCAGCAGCACTTTCCCTCAGTTAACTCACAAGGCATCTGAGGCGAGCCGCGGGAGGGGCCGACTTTTATACTCCGGTGACATCTCATCTCCCCAGCCACTCACAGCAGGGGGGTGGTATAGGGCTTGAACGTCACAGGGGGAAGTTGTAATGCCTTCCCTGTCTTTCAATTGGCCAGAAAAGCACGCTAACGTCTCAGAGATGAAAGTGAAAGTAACCCGAACACCGCGTGGTGCTCGTTAAGAGTAACGAGCATCCCGAACAACCTAATATTCGCCCGAGCATCAAGCTCGGACGAGTACGTTCGCTCATCTCTAGTTGGGACCCATTAGCTTTTCCTATTTATAACATAATCAATGCTCGTGCCAAATTTCCCGTTTCTATGACACCGGAAAGTGAGAAAATTACATTCCGTACGTAAAATTAGGACGCTAATTCTTTTGCGCTAGAATTGTATAATCGAGTTGGGACCCATTCGCTTTTCCTTTTTATGACATAATCAATGCTCCTGCCAAATTTCCTGTTTCTATGACATTGGGAAGTGAGAGATTTAGATTATGTACGTAAAATTTTGACGCCAAATCTTTTGCGCATAGAATTGAATAATCGAGTTGGGACCCATTAACTTTTCCTATTTATGACAATCAATGCTCGTGCCAAATTTCCTGTTTCTATGACATTGGGAAGTGAGTGATTTAGATTATGTACGTTAAATTTCGACGCCAATTCTTTTGCGCTAGAATTGAATAATCGAGGTGGGACCCAATTGCTTTTCCTATTTTGGAGATAATCTATGCTTGCGCCAAATTTCATGTTTCTACGACATCGGGAAGTTGGAGAACTTTTGGCGAGTCAGTCAGTCAGTGAGGGCTTTCAGCTTTATATATATAGACTAGCTGATATACCCGGCTGCGCCCGAATTAATTTGGTCCTGGTGTTTAACTGGTGTTCACATGGAAAAGCTTATGAAGTCGTCGTTACTTTAGAGATACTGAGGAAAAAAAATATGTTCACCATTTTGCATAGTTTTCTGCGTTACCCAGGAAATACCACGGGGAGGCAACCATGCGACGTTTCCTTTATATAAAATGACATCAGGAAGTGAGAGAATTAGATTACATACGTAAAATTTGGACACATTCTTTTGCGCTTAGAATTGAATAATTGAGTTGGGACCCATTAGCTTTTCCTATTTATGACATAATCAATGCTCGTGCTAAATTTCCCGTTTCTATGACACCGGAAAGTGAGAAAATTACATTCCGTACGTAAAATTTCGACGCCAATTCTTTTGCGCTAGAATTTAATCGAGTTGGGACCCATTAGGTTTTCCTATTTATGACATAATCAATGCTCGTGCCAAATTTCCCGTTTCTATGACACCGGAAAGTGAGAAAATTACATTCCGTATGTAAAATTTGGACGCTTATTCTTTTGCGCAAAGAATTGAATAATCGAGTTGGGACCCATTACCTTTTCCTATTTATGACATAATCAATGCTTGTGCCAAATTTCACGTTTCTATGTCATTAGGAAGTGAGAAAATTAGATTCCGTACGTAAAATTTGGACGCTAATTCTTTTGCGCATAGACTTGAATAATCGAGTTGGGACCCATTAGCATTTCCTATTTATGACATAATCACTGCTCGTGCCAAATTTCACGTTTCTATGACACTGGAAAGTGAGAAAATTACATTCCGTACGTAAAATTTGGACGCTAATTCTTTTGTGCATAGAATTGAATAATCGAGTTGTGACCCTTTCACTTTTCCTATTCATGACATATTCAATGCCCGTGCTAAATTTTAAGTTTCTATGTGAGAAAATTACATTCCGTACGTAAAATTTGGACGCTAATTCTTTTGGGCATAGAATTGAATAATCGAGTTGTGACCCATTCACTTTTCCTATTCATGACATATTCAATGCCCGTGCTAAATTTTAAGTTTCTATGTGAGAAAATTACATTCCGTACGTAAAATTTGGACGCTAATTCTTTTGCGCATAGAATTGAATAATCGAGTTGTGACCCATTCACTTTTCCTATTTATGACATATTTAATGCCCGTGCCAAATTTTAGGTTTCTATGACATTGGGAAGTGAGAGATTTAGATTTCGTACGTAAAATTTTGACACTAATTCTTTTGTGCTAGAATTGAATAATCGAGTTGGGACCCAATTACTTTTCCTATTTTGGAAATAAACTATGCTCGTGCGAAAATTCATGTTTGTACGACATCGGGAAGTTGAAAAACTTTTGGCGAGTCAGTTGGCGAGTCAGTGAGTGAGTGAGTGAGTCAGTGAGTGAGTGAGTGAGTGAGTGAGTGAGTGAGTGAGTCAGTGAGTGAGTGAGTCAGTCAGTCAGGTGAGTCAGTCAGTCAGTGAGTGTCAGTCAGTGAGTGAGTCAGTGAGGGCTTTCAGCTTTATATATATAGACTAGCTGATATACCCGGCTTCGCCTGAGTTAATTTGGTACTGGTGTTTATCTGGTGTTCACACGGAAAATCTTCTGAAGTCGTGGTTACTTTAGAGACACCAGAAAAACATATGTTCACCATTTTGCATAGTTCTCTGTGTTACCCAGGAAACACCACGGGGAGGTAACCATGCGACGTTTCCTTTATAAAAAATGACATCAGGAAGTGAGAGAATTAGATTCCATACGTAAAATTTGGACGCTAATTCTTTTGCACTTAGAATTGAATAATCGAGTTGGGACCCATTAACTTTTCCTATGTATGGCATCATCAGTGCCCGTGCCAAATTTCAAGTTTCTATGACATCGGGAAGTGAGAGAATTAGATTTCGTACGTAAAATGTGGACGCTAATTCTTTTCCGCTTAAAATTGAACAATCGAGGTGGGACCCATTAACTTTTCCTATTTATGACATACTCAATGCTTGTGCCAAATTTCACGTTTCTATGACACTGGAAAGTGAGAAAAATACATTCCGTACATAAAATTGGGACGCTAATTCTTTTGCGCATAGAATTGAATATTCGAGTTAGGAAGCGTTAGTTTTTCCTATTTATGACATAATCAATGCTCCTGCCAAATTTCGATTTTCTATGACATTGGGAAGTGAGACAATTAGATTCCGTATGTAAAATTTGGACACTAAATCTTTTGCGCATAGAATTGAATAATCGAGTTGGGACCCATCAACTTTTTCTATTTATGACATATTGAATGCTCGTGCCAAATTTTAAGTTTCTATGTGAGAAAATTACATTCCGTACGTAAAATTTGGACGCTATTTCTTTTGTGCATAGAATTGAATAATCGAGTTGGGACCCATTAGCTTTTCCTATTTATGACATAATCAATGCTCTTGCCAAATTTCGAGTTTCAATGACACCTAAAGTGAGAGAATTAGATTCCGTACGTAAAATTTGGACGCTTATTCTTTTGCGCATAGAATTGAATAATCGAGTTGGGACCCATTAACTTTTCCTATTTATGACATATTCAATGCCCGTGCCAAATTTTAAGTTTCTATGACATTGGGAAGTGAGAGATTTAGATTATGTACGTAAAATTTTTACGCAAATTCTTTTGCGCTAGAATTGAATAGTCGAGTTGGGACCCAATTACTTTTCCTATTTTGGAGATAATCTATGCTTCTGCCAAAATTCATGTTTCTACGACATCGGGAAGTTGGAGAACTTTTGGCGAGTGAGTGAGTCAGTCAGTGAGGGCTTTCGTCTTTATATATATAGATATACATATATTCATAATTAGAGATGAGCGAGCATACTCGTCCGAGCTTGATGCTCGTTCGAGTATTAAGGTGCTCGAGATGCTCGTTACTCGAGACGAGCACCACACGGTACTCGTCTCGATTAAACGAGCACTGACCATTGAATTCAATGGAGCCGGCAATACGGCGAACACGGGATGAATTGTCGGGAAGGGCTTAAATATATAAGCTCTTCCCTGCATTTCATCCAGAAATGTGTAAAAATAAAAAAAAAATATATATATATACTCACCTTGTCCAGGCAGACGGAGTTCAGCGCGCCTGGCCTGCAGTGGGTGTGAAGGAGGTGTGAGTCAGACATGCCCCTGATTGGTCACAGCCTGACCAATCAGAGGCAGATCTCACTCACACCCATTCATGAATTCATGAATGGGTGAGTGAATGCTGCCTCTGATTGGCTCAGCGCAGCTCTCAGCTGAATGACAGCAGTTCAGCACCACAGTGCAGGGGACAGCAGGAGAACACGTGGCTGTGGCCCGGCAGCTGAAGGGAGGTGAGTATCTATTTTTTTTGTTTTTTAAATCACTTTTAATTCATTTCTAGGGAATGGCTTATATGTAAAATCCTTCCCTGAAAAAGAATTCAGGTGTGCCAGCGGACCATTGTCTTCAATGGAGTCGCTGGCAGCAGCAGCAGCTCCATTGAAGAGAATGCCTGCATTTTTATTCTTTTTTACACTAAAATCTTTCTTTATCAGGTAAGGACTTATATTTGTAAGCCCTTCCGAAAATTCATCCCGCGCTCGCCGGCAGCCCATTGCTTTCAATGGAGCCGGCTGTATTGCCGGCTGTATTGAATTCAATGGGCTAACATCGTTCTTCTCTGCCACAGCTGTTACAGCTGTGGCAGAGGAGAACGATCGTTATGCTGACAGTGCGGGGGGGGGGGGGGGGGTCTCACTCTTGCCACTATTGTGGCTTAATAGTGAGACCTCGGAGCCCGAAATGCAGCCCTGCATGTTGCTCCTCGCCTGCCCTATCAATTTCAGTGTTTTTTACGTGACTTTGGTGATTTGCTAAGATTTTCACAAATGAAAACCTTAGCGGAGCACCAGTCATATACAAAAATGCTCGAGTCGCCCATTGACTTCAATGGGGTTCGTTACTCGAAACGAACTCTCGAGCATCACTGAAAGTTCGACTCGAGTAACGAGCACCCGAGCATTTTGGTGCTCGCTCATCTCTATTCATAATAAGTGCATAAATATATCAATTTTAAAAGAATCAATTAAAAATATCCACCTCATAGTTTTTCTAAAGACTCATTCAAACCTTTTGGGACTAATGTATCCATCGGAAATATCCAGAACATTTCTCTGGCTTGTAGATGGGAAAATGACCTGGATATAATACATTCAAGTGGTGTCACTTTTAATTGGGAAAAGTCCTTATCATATTTTTCCAGGAAGTGTCGGGAAACGCTGTGTTTTAAAAAACCTGTTAAAGTATTATGGTGGTGATGATTAATACGGGTTATGAGGGCATTTATTGTGTACCCAATATACTGCAACCCACAGGGACATTCTAATAAATAAATGACAAAGGAAGAGCTACAATTTAAAAATTGATTGATTTTTATAACTCTTTGTTCCGATTTGCAAAAATCTCTTTTCTCCCTTGCATGATTTAAAAACATTTGCAATGACAGCTGAGAGCTGCCCCTGATTGGTCCCTGCGCTGAGCCAATCAGAGGCAGCACTCACTCACCCATTCATTAATTCATGAATGGGTGAGTGAGAGCTGCCTCTGATTGGTGAGGCTGTGACCAATCAGAGGCAGCTCATTCAGCAGGCGGGGATTTTAAATCCCCGGCTGCTGAATACTACTCACAGCAGTTCAGGAGAACTGCCGGCCGGCCGCGGCTGAACTCCGTCTGCCAGGACAAGGTGAGTATATATATATATATATATATATTTTTTACTTTTTACACAGTCTTGGATGATTTTCAGGGAAGGGCTTATATTTTTAACAGCTGTGGCAGAGGAGAATCCTTTGTCTAGTATATGTTCTCAATGGGGTCGGCGCTGCTGCCGCCGGCCCCATTGAGCGCATATAGAGAAGAACAGGAATCGCAGATCGCAGATAGGTGCGATCTGCGATTTCTGTTCTATAATTAATCGGACGAGCGCATAAAAAGCGCTCATGTGTCCGATACCATTGCAAAGCAATGGTTCTATAAAATCGCCGGACGCATGCGCATGCACAAATCACGCGAAAAACTCCAGTCTGACCAAGGCCTTAGAAAGAGTTGCAGAAAAAGTTTTTTTATTTCTTCAAAAGATCGATGGTATGGAGGGATGCAAAAATTAATAATATAGATTATTGCTCTGTCTTCAAGAAACCCATTTTGCGCATCAGGCCTGTCCAAAATTTTCAAATAAACAATATCCGCAAATCTTTTTGTCTTGTGCACAAAAAACTATCAGAAGTACTATTCGCATTTAAAGCGAACCAACAGTTCATGTTAACGGAGCAGGTTAACAACCTGAAAGACAGGTTCCTCATCCTAGTGGGTACGCTTAACAAAATGCCAATAACTGTCGTAAATGTATATGCTCCAAATAAGGCACAGATTTCGTGCTTGAATAAATTATTAAGGAAAGTAAGAAAAATTCAAAAAGGTAAACTGATCTTTTTTGGGGACATCAATATTATCCCAGATAAAAATATGGATACCACCTCGGGCCTTAGGACTTCTCCCACTCTCCATCCTTGGCTCCACAAGGAGTTTTTTAGAGATGAGCGAGCATACTCGTCCGAGCTTGATGCTCGTTCGAGTATTAGGGTACTCGAGATGCTCGTTACTCGAGACGAGCACCACGCGGTACTCATCTCGATTAAACGAGCACTGACCATTGAATTCAATGGAGCCGGCAATACAGCCAGCTCCATTGAAAGCAATGGCCTGCCGGCGAGCGCGGGATGAATTGTCGGGAAGGGCTTAAATATATAAGCCCTTCCCTGCAATTCATCCAGAAATGTGTACAAAAAATTTTTATATATATATATACTCACCTTGTCCCGGCAAAACGATGTTAGCCCATTGAATTCAATGGAGCCGGCAATAAGCCCTTCCCTGCAATTCATCCAGAAATGTGTAAAAAAAAAAAAAAAAAAAAAAAATATATATATATATATATATATATATATATATATATATATATATATATATATATATATATATATATATATACACACTCACCTTGCCCCGGCAGACGGAGTTCAGCGCGGCCAGCGGCAGTCCTCCTGAACTGCTCTGAACAGCTGTGAGTTGTATTCAGCAGCCGGGGATTTAAAACCAATCAGAGGAAGATTCCACTCACACACCCATTCATGAATTTATGAATGGGTGTGTGACTGCTGCCTCTGATTGGCTCAGCGGGACCAATCAGATGAGAGGCAGCAGTCACACACCCATTCATAAATTCATGAATGGGTGTGTGACTGGAATCTGCCTCTGATTGGTCAGGCTGTGACCAATTAGAGGCAGCTCATTCAGGAGGCGGGAATTTTAAATCCCCGGCTGCTGAATACTACTCCGTCTGCCGGGACAAGGTGAGTATATATTTTTTATTTTTACACATTTCTGGATGAATTGCAGGGAAGGGCTTATATATTTAACCCCTTCCTGACAATTCATCCCGCGATCGCCGGCAGCCCATTGCTTTCAATGGAGCCAGCTGTATTGCCAGCTCCATTGAATTCAATGGGCTAACATCGTTCTTCTCTGCCACAGCTGTTACAGCTGTGGCAGAGGAGAACGATCTTTATGCTGACAGTGCGGGGGGGGGGGGGGTCTCTTGCACTATTGTGGCTTAATAGTCGGACCTGGGAACTTGAGATGCAGCCCAACATGTAGCCCCTCGCCTGCCCTATCCGTTTCTGCGTCGTTCCCATCACTTTCTTGAATTTCCCAGGTTTTCACAAATGAAAACCTTAGCGAGCATCGGCGATATACAAAAATGCTCGAGTCGCCCATTGACTTTAATGGGGTTCGTTACTCGAAACGAACTCTCGAGCATCACTGAAAGTTCGACATTTTGGTGCTCGCTCATCTCTAGAGTTTTTATATGACACCTTTAGATGTCTCAACTCTTCTTTAAAATAATTCACCTATTATTTGCCTCGGCATAAAACTTTCTTGCGTATTGACCTGTGTCTAGTAGATAGATGGACCCTTCCATTAATCACAACATCAGAAATAGGGATTACCACGTGGTCTGACCACTCGCCTATCTACATAAAATGTAATAGAGGGGCTCCTTTCAATCCAGCCAGCATATGGCATAATGATGTGAACCTGCTTAAATCCCCCAAAACCAAGATTTGATTAAAAAAGTCCTTAAAGGGCGTGGCCTAGATGCAGGCAATACTAGACGTGTAGTCCCGAGCTCCATCTAGACCTTAGCCTTGATGCTACAAATATAGCTTCACCAGCACTGCAAAACTCTTCAACAAGTACCTGAGGACCCCGGGCAGATCATGCCGAAGAGAAGGACATCTAAAGCACCTTTACAAAAGGTGTCCGACTTCTCCTGCCGCGGCCCGGGACAGCAGGGGCCAACAGACAGAGATGGCTTCCCTCTCTCCACAAGCTCCGGAGTGTGCAGTGACATACCATCAGCCTGCACAGATGCACGATCCAACGGAGCTGTTCCTGCTTCAGCTGACAAGCCGCCGGTGAGACGCCGAGATAAACTGTTAGGAGGTTGACAGCAGCGTCAGGTAAGTGACTATGCCAAGAATCCCGACATGAACCTCATGGCTGATCCCAAAATGGCGCTGGAGCGCCCTCACTCCATGTCTGCTCCCTCTACTCTCTCTGCAAGCCCTGAGAAGCAGAGACCACGTCTCTCACCCCCCCAAAACCACCTGCCAGCAGTTATACCAAGCAGAGCATAATGATCCTATCAATAATCTGCCCTCATCAAGTCTCCCTGCTTCCAAGGACTTTATCAAAAATATGATTTTAGCACTACACGGCTCACTTCAAAAAGATATTAAAGCTCTTTCTAATTCACTTAATGTCTCCCTACAAGACCTGGAAATGCGCACTGACCATATTAAAAACAAAATGGGGGGAAATAACATCTTCCCACAACAAGTTAATTGATGCGCATTACATGCTGGAGGAAGAAGTGGAAAACATAAAAAACAAGCTGACCGATTTGGAAGACAGGAGCAGAAGAAACAATATCAAATTCAGAGGCATCCCGGAAAACGTATCCCAAGCTGAACTAAAAGATTTTCTCACAAAACTAATAAAACAAATTCTCCCAAACTCTACAGAACAAGAGTGCATCCTGGATAGAGCTCACAGACTAGCAAAGCCAAATTTTCTACCCGATTCAATACCACACGACTTCACTTCTTTCACGTAAAGGAAGCTTTGATGCTAGCGTCGAGAAATGCTGACCTCCTTCCGTCTCCATTCTCCAATATCAAGCTCTATACAGACCTCTCTCAATCTACAATTTAGGCCAGGAAGTCCTTTTCTCAAATCACATCAGCCCTGAGAAACGCCAAAATACCCTACAAATGGGGCTTTCCGGCCAAACTTATAATCCACAAAAATAACTCCACTCAAATAATTTCTTCACCAGAAGATGGCGCCATAACCCTAGCTAAATGGGATATTCCTATGCCAAAAATTCTTCCTCCAGCTAAACCTCAAAGACCACCAAAAGCTACTAATCGCCGCACGCTACCTTCTACTCCTTGAAGAAAATAAGCGTATTCTCAAACCTCCTCTTCGTTGAATTTGCTCAATATGCTGGACTATAAATTTCTCTAACACAAGACAAAAGCTATTGTCTGTGCCAGACTTTTCCCCCCAAATGAACCAGGTTTTAATACCTGCACTTTTCTCTGTTTTATTTGTTCTTATTTGCAGGTCACCATTCACCTTCCTGGAGTATTCACCACCTACAACTCCAAAGGAGACACACCTCATTTTCCTTCTACTAGAAGACCTGCTTCTGTTTTTGTCGTTGACCAAGTTCCCAGAATCTACTCTGCAAGAAACCTATTTTCGCTACCTTCCTCAAGTACATCTGTATTTGTTTCTGCTTTATGTAAGTTCATTTATTCATGTATTACATGTTATTTCTGCTGCCACAGTAATTCCACTCTCAACGCAAATACTAAAAATATACAATGTCAGTCAATGTTTGCTCGCTAAATGTCAAAGGACTCAATTCTCCCTTTAAAAGGGCGATGGTCTGGAAGGATGCTAAGTTAGCAAACATTGACATTTTGTGTCTTCAAGGAACACACTTCGCACAACATTCCCCCCCTAAGTTCACCAACACCTCTTATCCAAATATCTTCACCGCAAACGCACCAAAAAAGCATGCGGGTGTCTTAATAGCCCTCAGGAATAGTATAAATTTCTCCCTAATAGAATTAATCACTGATGCAAAAGGTAGATACCTTATTCTGCTATGCATGCTTAACGAGGTCCCGGTGACTTTAGTTAACGTTTACGCACCTAACAAGAGACAAATTTCCTTCCTAAATAAATTAATGAAGAAAGTTAAAAGAATCCAATTAGGAAATCTGATTCTGTGTGGAGACTTTAATGCTACCCCAGACAGTAAATTAGACTCCACAGCACAAACAAGAATGGCCCCAGCGCTCCAGCCTTGGCTTCATGGAGAAGGGCTCTATGATTCTTTTAGATGCCTAAATTCCTCATCAAGAGAATTTACGTACTATTCTCCAAGACACCAAACATACTCTAGAATCGACCTCATACTAATTGACAGATAGACCCTTGCTTCAGCCATAAACTCGACAATAGGCACCATTACTTGGTCAGATCACGCTCCAACATATCTAAAGCTTAATAGCAACGCTCCCTTTAATCCAACCAGAATCTGGCTCAATGATGTAAATCTGCTCAAATCTCCTACCTACCAAAAGATAATAAAAAACGCCATAGATGAATACTTCACCATCAATGCCACCCCTGACATCAACAATTTTACATTGTGGTGTGCTCATAAAGCTGTAATTAGAGGGGTCCTAATTAAACTAAAAATTCAAGAAAGAAAAAACAAAACAAGCAAAAATTGATCACCTACTAAATATCAAAACGCTAGAAAAAGCACAACAAGACCCCCCTCAAAATAATCTCCACCAAGAACTAACCACACTAAGACGAGAGCTAAGGAAAACCCTACTAGACAACTATAAGGCAGGGTTCACATGGGGTGTATTCCCGTCGGAAATCTCACGGTTTGGCCGCAGCAAAAACCGTGAGATTTCCGCCGGGAGAACCGCCGCGGTTTAAGCCGCGGCGGCTTTGAAGTGGCCCGGCCGCTTGCTTTTCCGTTGCGGCCGGCTCTGCCATAGAGGAGAGCGCGGCCGTGACATAAATAAACAAAAAAACAAAAGTAAACAGACATGCTTAATCTTTGGAAACCGCGGCTGCGGCGGCTGCAGCCGCGGTTTCAACCGGATTTACCGCTGTGGATTAGCCGTCCCGTGTGGACAAGGTTTCTGAGAAACCTAGTCCACATGGCTGGCTAATCCCGAGATTAGCGGCCGTGGGTGGTTTTGCCGCGGGCGGATCTGCTGCGGCAAAACCGCGGCAAATCCGCCCTGTGTGAACCCAGCCTAACAGAAATATCACCTTTCTTAAGCTAATTATTATTCTTATATCGATAAACCCTCAAAGTTAATGGCCAATTTAGCAAAAAAAAAGACGAGTCAAGGCCAAAATTCCATACATAAGCCATCCCAAAAATCCCACTCAAAAAATAACCCATCCCCAACAAATAGCGGAATAATTCAGATCCTTCTATGCTAACCTCTACAACCTAAACAAAGACAAATACCTACCAACCCACTTCAACCCTTATAAAAGAATTTTTGGACAGTGTGTCCCTCCCTTCCCTAGCTTCTCAAAACGAATCATTAAATAACCCAATTTCCATCCCAGAAATTACTAATGCTATTAAGAGTCTAAAAAAATCACAAATCTCCTGGCCCTGACGGCCTATCTAACGAGTACTATAAAATATTTGCCTCCTCTCTTTCCCCTCATATGTCATCCATATTCAATGACTCAATTAGTCAAGGAGAGATGCCAGAGGAGATGTTGCAACCCACAATAATTACCATACCGAAGCCAGGAAAACCCACCACCTCTCCGGCAAACTATAGGCCCATTTCACTTGTAAATACAGATACGAAACTGTATTCAAAAATCTTGGCCAACAGACTCCTAAAGCTAGTACCAAAGATCATACATAATGACCAAGTCGGCTTCACGAGGGGCAGGAATGCAACAGATGGTGCACGGAGAGTACAGAACCTACTGGAATTAACTGGCTCTAGTCGGACGCCTTCTCTCTCCCTTTCCCTGGATGCAGAGAAGGCGTTCGATAGAGTCCACTGGGGCTTTGCTTTCGCGGTCCTTCATAAATTTGGTGTGGGAGATAATTTCCTTCGAGCGGTTTGGGCCCTTTACGTGAAGCCCTCAGCCAAGGTTCTAGTTGATGGAGCTTATCTTCAGCGTTCTCAATCACAAATGGGACCAGCCAGGGCTGCCCCCTTTCTCCCCTATTATTTGTAATGTTAATAGAGCCTTTGGCGGAAAAGATCAGAATGTCCCCAACAATCAAAGGCATTCCAGTTGGCTTAAGGCAATACAAAAATCGGCCTTTTTGCCGACGATGTCCTTATTTCAATAACGGATCCCATAAACTCTTTAAGAAGCGTATACAAATGGATACTTCAATTCAGCCAAGCCTCATTTTACAAACTTAATTTAGACAAATCTCAAATTATGGGATCTCAAATTTTATCCCTAAATTCTCTTATAAAAGCCTCAACACTAAGTATCCTGTACCCAGAAATGTATCTTCTTCCGCATGTTCAAGCCCTCTCTCCTTTAATGCTGACCACTCTACATTGCTGGAACCTCTTGGCACACAAGCTTAAATCCAACACCAAGGGCTCTCTAACAAACCTTCCTCTGGAGACCCTCCTATATTATATACAAGATTTAAACCTCAAAGAATGGCTCCGAAACGGAATCAGATCTATCGCAGACCTTCTGGAAAGAGGGAATTTGACCTCCTTCTGGAACATCAAATCTAAATTCAACTTACCAGACAAAGAGATTTTCGCCTATTTAAAAAGATCCTAATTTTTCAGCAACTCCCAACTAGCTAAGCGTGTTCTTCCCAAAGAACTAGAAGATCTGCTCCACAAATGTACCAACTCCCAAAACTCCTTAACGAGAATTTTCTACGACACCCTAGCAAGCAACATGAACGACAATAAAAAAAATACACCTACTAAACTGGGAATACGACCTACATGAGAAGTTCCACATAACACAATGGCTGAAATCCTTTGACAGAGCAAACAAAGCCACTCTCTCAGCAGGTCTTCTCCAAACTCACTATAAAGTACTAACTAGGTGGTACTACACACCCACAAAGTTAGCTGTTTCCTGAACATAAACAAATTGTTGGAATGTGGCGGTGAAGGATCACTCATTCACTTGTTTGGGGAATGTCCAAAAATTCAAGGTTTCTTCAAGGAGGTATTTGACACCATCAGATCTACCTCAGGAATACGCCCCACATACTCCCCCCACTTGGCCCTCCTCCTCCTAGAATGCGACTCTCTCCCCCAGGAAAAAGACCGTGGATTTGCCATTTTCTACTGGCCGCAAAGAACGCTATAGCAAGAAAATGGAGAGCAACCTCTCCCCCTGTGTTAAAAGAACTGTTGGACTCAATATCAGACCACTTCTGTTACGAGAGATGTATGCGAGAAACAACAACTCTCTCCCTAAGTTTACGAGTAAATTGAATGACTGGCAGAAATTCGAGTTAAATTGTTCGTTTTAATTTTACTATAATGATAACAATTATTTTCAAATATCCACCTTGCCGCGTTAATCAAGGTTTAATAAAGCTCATATGGAAACATGTCAAATATTGTTTACTATCATACATGTATTCTTCCTTTGAGTCACTGTTTATGTAACAAACATTCATTTGATCTCCATACAATTGTTGAATACTGTATTACATAACATGATTTGTACTATGTTTTCATGTATGCTTTGAAAATGCTCAATAAAAAATATATAAAAAAAAAGTGCTTAAAGATTACTTTGAGATTAATGCAAAATCAGTAACAAATAAATTCATTTTATGGACTGCTCATAAAGCAGTTATTAGAGGAGTCTTGATAAAACTCAAGACCACAAAAATAAACAAGCACGAATAGACAAATTACTAGAAAAGATAAAGGTGCAAGAAAAAATAGAACAAACCTCCTCGCAAACAAAAAATCAACTAGATTTAATTTCACTGAGAAGGAACCTTAGAAAAATCCTGCTATAGGGATACAACAAAAACCTTACCTACTCGCGGCACAATTTTTATTCCGCTATTGACAAACCCTCAAAATTAATGGCCAAATTGACCAAAAAAAAACAACAAATCAAAGCAAAGATTCCAGATAAGATAAATGATCCCATGTCCAAAATAATTCACCCCCAAGAAAAAGCAGAAGAATTCAAATCTTTTTATGCTAACCTGTATAACCTTAAAGATGACAAGGATACCCCCCAACCGAATTCAAATATCATAAATGAGTTTCTAGACAAAGTGGACATCCCCACGATTGTCCCCAAAAACCAGGAACTTGGGGGAGCGTGGCCTAGCCTGCAGAGTGTGCGGATGCACTGTACCAGGGCTCCCAAGCCATAGGAATTTCTTCACTCCTTTAGGCATTCTATAGCCCGCAGAAGTCACGCACAATACCAACATCTTCTTTCCTGCAGACTGAGGATCATTTAGAGGGGTCTCTCAGAAGAATTGGCCAAGTAAGAAGAACGGGGCCTAGCAGCCCACACAAAGCCGCGGCCTAAATTTTCAGGCGAGGGGGAGGAGCGGCACGCGGAGACGCGACTGACGGACCGTACCTAACCAGGGGAAACAGCAGACCTTCCCCAGCACTTACCCGATCAGCGGTAGGAACTGTGAGAGGTGGGAGGGGGTCCTGTGGTCGCCCGTCGGCAGAGATCCTTCCTGGACGGTCCCGCGAGCCAGAGCAGTAGTGCCGGGTGCAGCGCTGACCGTGAGTAACGGAACCCAGGCCGATCCCAGCACTGTGATAAAACTCACTTAAACGAGCACCTCGGAGCCTCCACCACGAACTCACGCGCTCCCCCCTTCAGCTCGCTTTTCTCCTACCTAGAGCCTGCATTCCTGCCGGAACCTGCGGCCATCTTCTCATCCCCCCTTTTTTTTCAACCTCTGGGGCTACATAAACAGAGGAAGAAGAACTTGCCTTAATCCAGCATTAAGTAAACTGCTGATTGAACTCAACCTTCTGCCAGACCTACAATAAGGCAGATTAAGTTAAAAGAGCCCAGCTCTAATTTTTCCAGAACTGGTTATTCCAGTTCTACTAAGTCACAATTTTTCTGGACCCTCATGTTAAGAGTCTGACTTCATTAAAAAAATGTTTTCTTCGGTGGTGCTAGCTGCTCACGAGCGGCAATCTTACTACCAAGATGACTGTTTAACATAAGTCCGCATGGAGGAAGACACCGACGGCTCACGGCATGACAAAAATTATAAGTTCTCACACATCAAGACTCTGCAAATATCCAGTCACCTCTCTGCCCATAATAAATAGTAGCACAAAATGGTGAAGAAGCTCTCTGGCAACAGAGAGCGCAGCTGTGACCCACCAGATACACCGAGAAGACAAAAAAAAATCAAGCAGATATGCAAAAATTCTTAAAGAGAAAGAGTACGCAATCTCCAAGCACATTAGCAAGACCACAGCCATCACAAAATATGTCAGACCAAGCACCTCAAGACTCAGAATTTGAAAGTGAGATTGAGGAGGAAGAAAGTGACCTCGGAGCTCAAATTTCTAAATCATTTCTACAGAAAGCTCTCCTTAAAGTCACTCAACCAATAATGACGGAACTCGCTGATATAAAATCCGAACTACAACACATCGGCCATAGAGTAGAAGACCTTGAAGGATTGCGTTCTGCTATCATCAAACATGCAAAAGCCACCTCCCAAGTAGTTGAAGTCCACCGTTCATATCTGGACCGTGCTCTAATAGAAGGCCAAGAGAACAGAAGCAGAAGAGATCCAACATACGGATAAAAGGCTTGCCTGAATCCTGGGCGACAGAGTCACTACGTAAAGTCGCAAGCGAACTATTCACGGATTTGCTGAGTGAAGAGAGGGCCACACGAATCCAGATAAAGCAAATCCATAGAGCAATTAGACCCAAACCTAAGGCAGAGGAACCACCAAGAGATGTTATCTGTGGCTTGCTTTCCTACACGGATACAAATGCAATACTGAATGCTTCAAGGTCACAGCAACTGCTCAAATACAGCGATTCTCAAATCCAACTTTTCCAGGACATTGCACCCTCTACTCTGGCAAAAAGACGGATACTGAGACATCATCTGGAAGTTCTCAGAACAAAGGCAATCCAATACTCCGGGCTGTTTCCATTTGGTCTAGCGATAAACAAACAAGGGCGCAGAATCACAGTCAGAACTCTAGAGGACCTCAATTTAGTTTGGCAACATCTGGACATCGAACCAATTGTGATACCTTCCTGGATGCCCACTCAATATGACCTAACCATCCCTCCAGTACCAGAGGGAGAGTCCTGGAAAACAATACCAAAATTCAAATCACCCAAAGGTAAAAAATTTCCAGCAAAACCATCATCTTAAGACACTAAGAGAGGTCCACTTCAAATTGTGATAGACTCTGGGGAGAGTGGCGCGTATGGTCTGAAGGGAGAGAGGACTGATGCGGGATTCCATGGCCTTATAAATCAAGACATAGCATGCCCTTGAGTTGAGACACCCGTGCTATGGATGCAGTGTTCTTGCATCCCAAGGTATCGGATGAACTCTTTAAACTAAAAGAGACAGTGGAGTTCCTTTGCCCTTTTACCACGACATCGACCCGCGAGGGCTCACGAAGCACCTAGATGGAAGAGGAGTGGCCTGGGTGGCTCAGAGACTGGTTGCGTGATGAATGTCAGAGGGGGGGCACAAGTTGCCGGGAAGGAGTTCTGGTCTGCCCTTTGGAGGGGGCGGCGTGGGGGGCATTGTAGGGCCCCTGGGGTCGTACGGGGGTCGACCGCCTGGGGTCCTCTGCCTAACGGGCCACCCTTAGAATAGGATTAAACACTTGCAGCCCAAGTATATATAAGTACTTAATGTTGATGTAGACGAAATGGGACGAGTGGAGGGATATAGCAGTTGCTATCTGTGTTCTTTGCTTCTTCCCCTCCTCTCTCTCCTGCTTCCCAGCTTGCGTCCCTCCCTTCCCTCCTCTCTCTCTCCCTGCATCCAGGCCGAGTCGCATTAGCTCACCTGAGTGGCGCCGTGACCACTCACCCCCCCGGATGAAAAAGACACTCTAGATGGTGCAGACAACGCGGGAAAGGAGAGACGACTCTACACCATCAAAACGAACATCGCATGTGAGTGAGACCTCTCCACACACTACATGAACATAACCCCCCCCTTGACGGGGGACATTACACTGATAAGACACCGACAATAGGAATCACCTGAGTTGTTAGACCACCAGGTTGACCAGATAATTTTCTTCTCTCTATTCAGGAAGTTAAAGTTAGGCACTTATCCCCCTTTACACTTTCTCATTCCTCCCTCACACCTTACTCTTACATTAGAAACAGAGTTTCCTCCAATTATGCCTTCTAGAAACCCTCCCCTTCCCTACACCTCCTACCGCTCCCCAAACAGTACACTCCGCCAGCAAACAACCACATCTCCTCAAACAGAAAAAAACAACTCTCTTCCTTTAATACAAAAGGCTTAAATTCGCCAAACAAACAACACCACGTATTCTGGTTATTAGGAAAAGCAAAACCAAAATAGCTTTCCTACAAGAAATACACTTTAAAAGCAACAAAATCTCTTCTCTCCTGAGAAACTATTTTGCACAATGGTACCATAGCTGCAACCCCACCTCAGCTTCAAAAGGGGTATCCATAGCCATCCACAAGGACCTTCCTTTTCAAACCACCCATCAACATGCAGATACTGAGGGCCGGTTTATTTTTGTCAAAGGCACAATAAACGGATCTCACTACACCCTTGAAAATATCTATGCTCCCAACACCCACCAAACCAAATAGCTTCTGGATACACTACTCCGATTGAAATCCTTCGCAGTGGGACATATAATCCAGGGCGGTAATTTCAATATCACTTTAAACCAGCTCTTTGACTCCTCGAGGGGTAGGTCCCAGGTCTCGCAGAGAGCCCTAAAAAGGATCAACTCAGCACTGCAAGAAATAAATTTGATTGATGCATGGCGGTTCAAACACCCAATAGAAAAAGATTACACCTTCTACTCACAGGTTCACACCTCATACCAGAGACTCGATTACATCTTCATATCAGCAAGATTAATAAATGTAGTTCAACAATCACAAATTGATAGTATCACAATTTCTGACCATGCCCCGAGGCACACCAGAATAACCATCATGCCAAATAATATTGGTGAGTGGAGATGGCGCCTGAATGAATCGATATTAAGAGAAGAGGAATCCAAATAGGAGATAATTAGAGGCCTAACAGAATTCTTCGAAATTAATTCAAAAGATAATACAAATTTCCCAATCATTTGGGAAACTCATGAAGCTTATGTCAGAGGCCTGTTCATTTCCTTAGGTTCAAAACTTAAAAAACTAAAAGAAAAGAAAATAGATGATATATTAATAAATATAGCCTCGCTTGAGCAGAAAAGGAAACTCTCAGCTTTAGTAAATGTTCAAAATGAACTCAATTCCCTTAGAGATCAACTAAAGTCACTGCTAGAGAAAAAAGTTCTCCAGGTCATATCTGAATTATAAACAGAAAATCTATGCCCATGGGGACAAAGGTGGAAAACTAATGTAAAACTTTTATGCAAAACCACAACCCCGCTCTTAATAAAGTGTGTTCCCATTGAGACTCTGAGGCTTCAAGGGACCGAAAGTTGACATCCTCTCTAAGTGGCTGTCTCTCTTTTAATCCCCTGATTGAGACACGGCCACCCTCTTTCCATGACCACCCCAGGTGGAGGCACAATATATAACCTCAAAAGGGGAGGGAGGAGGTGGTCCTGGAGGCAGTTACACCGTCGGAGGAATGGAGCTGGAGGGTGGCGACAGTGAGATGAGTGAAGACGCTTTGTCTCTCGACAGCTGTCAAAGCTTAACCTACTTTTTTTACCCCTCCCTACTCTTCTTTCTTTTCTTTCTCTTTATACCCACTATTCGGTTCATTATGATTACAATGTTTATACTAGACGTTTAAAGGGATCTCGACCTCTCTTCTCAAGCTAGTAAATAAAGCGCGCCTTAAAGCGCACCTGATTGGCTTACAAGTTCCTGCCTATCTTCCCCTCTGAAGTATTTGATGCTATTAATGGAGTTAAAAAACTTTAATTTCCCGGGGTGCAGATGGATTCTCTAATAAATATTATAAAATATTTGCCCCGATACTAGCCCCACACCTAACTTCCACTTTTAATCAGGCAATGTCAAAGGGGGCTCTCCCAGAAGAAATGCTGTTGGCCACGATAGTCACTATCTCTAAGCCAGGTAAAACTCCCACTACTCCAGCTAACTTCAGGCCTATCTTGCTCTTGAACTCAGATACAAAACTATACTCTAAAATTTAAGCTACGAGACTCTTGGAGGTTTTGAAAGAGATAATTCACAATGATCAAGTAGGTTTCACAAAGGGGAGGCAAGCAGCAGACAGTGCGAGGCGAACTCTGAATCTGTTGACAAAGATGGGTTAGGGTCGGGCACCTTCTCTCCTCCTTGCCTTGGATGCAGAGAATGTGTTTAATAGAATCCATTGGGGCTTCACTTTTGCAGTTCTCCAGAAAATTTGGAATGCGAGATTGCTACCTTCAGGCAATCCAGGCCTTATACGCAAATCCTTCTGCTAGAGTTCTGGTGGACGGAGCCTTATCCTCACCCTTCTATATAATAAACGCAACTTGACCGGGATGCCTCCTCTCTCCATTAATTTATGTTATGATCATGGAACCCTTCGGCGGAGTTAATTAGGATGACATCGGAGATGAGGGGGGGTCTCTTTCGGATTTAGGCAACATAAAATCGGCCTCTTTGCTGACCACGTGCTTTTGTCCCTGACAGACCCCCTAAACTCTCTGAGAGAGGTTAAAAATGTACTTTGATATTTAGCAATGCCTCCTATTATAAATTAAATGTCAATAAGTCACAAATATTGAGAGTTAATGTAGATACTCAGTTGAAATGCGATATTCAAAATGAATTCTCCTTTCAGTGGCTATCCGAGATTTCGTATCTAGGGATTAAGCTGTGCTATCTTTTATCAAACTTTGTCTCAGTAAACCTAGACCCCCTGTTCCTCGCCATTAAAAAAAATCTGGATGACCTGGAGAGAGGTAAACCCTCGTGGTTCGTAAGAATGATACTCTTTAAAGGGGGAGACAACCCCGATGCAGGGACTTAAAAAAAAAAAAAAACGCACAGCGCTTACCTGAATCCCCACGCTCCGGTGACTTCTTACTTACCGGTTGAAGATGGCCGCCGGGATCTTCTCCCTCGGTGGACCGCAGGGCTTCTGTGCGGTCCATTGCCGATTCCAGCCTCCTGATTGGCTGGAATCGGCACGTGACGGGGCGGAGCTACACGGAGCCGGCATCCTGCACGAACGGCCCTATTGAGAAAAGAAGAAGACCCGGACTGCGCAAGCGCGTCTAATTTGGCCATTAGACGCCGAAAATTAGGCTGCTCCATGGAAACGAGGACGCTAGCAACGGAGCAGGTAAGTGAAAAACTTCTTATAACTTCTGTATGGCTCATATTTAATGCACAATGTACATTACAAAGTGCATTAATATGGCCATACAGAAGTGTATAGACCCACTTGCTGCCGCGGGACAACCCCTTTAAGATGTTAGTTTTGCCTTCCGCACAATGTCATATCCAATCCTGCAGAGTACAATAGTGAGCTTTCAGAGGCAGTTATTGGAATTTATTTGGAACAATAAAAGGCCTAGAGTTGCAGCCTCAATACTATTCTTACATACAAAACAAGGAGGCCTGGGAGTTCCCAATTTGCAAGCTTACTACCAGGAAACTATTTTAAATCAATCTAATGCGTGGATAAAGGACTCCCAGACTCCACCGTGGTGTCTTATGGAAAAACACCAAAATAACAATAGGCCATTAAGTTCCCTTATCAAAGCTTCCACATTGGGAATTTTATATCCAAAATTATCAATATACCTACATACACAGAATCTTTCCCCCCCAATGCTTCTGACCCTCCACTGCTGGAACCTATGTGCGTATAAATTTAAACACCCATCTAGAGGTCTTCCATTGAAAATCCCTATAGACTTTCTCTCCTATTTTATTCAAGATTTGAATACCATAGACTGGCGCAGTAAAGGAATTGAATTTCTGCAGATCTCCTCGATGAAGGGAAGCTTCTCACTTTTAAAACAATCAAAGATAAATTCAACCTTACCAATAATGAACACTATTCTTATTTACAGATAAGTTCTTTCTTACACAGATCTCATATAGAGAATTACTTTTTTCCCCACTAAATTGGGATCTCTAGGGGTGCGGCTTACCGCTAATGGAGTAGGACACCGCTCCGTGCGCTCCTGCCTAATCCGCCGAAAGAAGGGACGATTCCGCCGCCGCAGACCCGAATGTGGACAGCCATGGGGAGGAGAAAGGCACCTGTCACACCTAGGTAGCAGCAGAGACACACCGCACCAGGATTGGAGCGCTTCCTCTGCTCCTCGGAGGGGCCGCCGGCACTGAGCGGGAGAGAAAAGATGACGCTGTGCCATGCCGCCCAGGGAGCTGCAGCGGCGAGGGGGGAGACCGTGGCTCAGAGTACGGAGGGAGCAGCCATGAGACCGGCACCTGCAGCAGGGAGAACAGTGAATCGACAGCAGTGGAGGGCGACTCCGGGGGACTCTGGTCCCAGAAAGGTAACATCCCTGGCTAAGACTAATGGTGGCCAGCCAGAAGAAGGGGGGAGGGGCTGGGAAGTGTGCAGGAAGAAGAGGCAACTGCGGCCCCTATGGAAGAGACGCTCTGCACTTCCCCAAAGCACTACACCCTTGAACAGATCTCCTTGGAGCCATAAGCTATAAGGGAGTCCCCTGGCCAGGATTGCACAGGCAAGCAATCTGGCCCACAACACCCCCCATGAGGGCAAGGAGGGAAGGGGACGGTATGCAGGAAGGGGCAGCTGTCACTCCCATGAAAGGGATGCTCTGTAATCCCCCAAAAGGCTGCACCCTTATACAACCCCCCATGGAGCACCGGTGTAGTCATAAGTGAGACCCATGGCCAGGACTGTACAGGCCAGAAATCTGGCCCACAATGCCCCACCATGAGGGCAAGGAAGGAAGGGGTTAGTATGCAGGAAGAAGGGGCAGCTGTGACTCCTATGAAAGGGATGCTCTGTAATCCCCAAAAAGCAGCACCCCTATACAACCAACCTTGGAGCCCAAGGAACCTATAAGGGAGACCCCTGGCTAGGACTGTACAGGCCAGCAATCGGGCCCACAACGCCCCACCACGAGGGCTAGCAGGGAAAAGAAGACGAACCGGAGCCCTGACCCAGAGAGTGATGAAGAGGAGCCTGACCTGGTAGCTTCACCTCCCCTCCCACAAAGGCCCCGTCGGGGCCCATGCCGACCAGTACCATCCGTGGGGCCTGCAGCCCAGGAGAAAGAAGCATCCCACAAAAAGGGAAAAATCAGGAGGGCAGTCGCCCTTTCAAGAAGGGGCAGCTGACACCCGGAGAACTGGGCCCATGTCTCAACCTAACCCCCAGAAGGCCGGAGGTACTTAGGGAACCGAGGAAGACTGGGACTGGAAGGCCCATTTAAAAGCCATACCCATGAAACTATGCTCCAGAAATTGGGTGCAGCACATAAACAAGACATTGACATGCTCCAGAAGGATATAAAGCATGTTGGGCAGAGGGTGGTGTTGATTGAAGAGACCCAGGACAAATTTCAGAGCACCATGGATGAATATGCACAAATCCTGGAAGCGCAAGCTCTCCAAATTGTGAAATTGACCAACCATATCAACGACATTGAGAATGGCCATAGGCGTAACACTCTCCTTACTAGAGGTCTCTGCGAGGAGGTGGGCAACAGTCAAGTTGTGGGCTAGGTCACAGAGTTCTTCAACCATTTTCTAGACAGATCCCCAGATGCGGCTCTCGAATCAGACAGAGTCCACTGTGCACTTGGCCCGAAACCTACAGACCATGCAAAAACCTCAGAGATGTCCTATGCCGAGTTCATTTTTATAGAGAAAAGGAAATGATCCTGCAAAAGGCACGGGACGCCGGGGATTTGGAATTTCAGGGACGTCTACTGTCTGTATTTCCAGACCTATTCAGGCGTACGCTCCAGCCTCGACGTGCCCTTTGGCCACTCAAACGCCTTGAGAGAAAAAGACATCCCATATAGATGAGGATTTTTTCTCCAATTGCAAGCCAGAAAAGGAGGGAAAACAGCAATCTTCATAAATCTTGGCGATCTATCCAAATTTTTGGGGACTTTGGAGTTACCTCAAATCGCTATTGCAGAATGGCCCAGAGTTGGGGGATGCCGGTACCCCCACCCCGAATGGACTGGCAGGTGGCCAGTGGCAGTGGCCAAGGAGCAAAGAGCCAACACCCGAGGGCGCAAGATAATGGCTGATTTCCTGGGTGTGGTGTCCCGTGTGCTACAACGGAGAAATCAATAACTTGATACTGGATGGTTCGGGAGGTTTTCGCCCACCCAATTCATTATCCTTTTTGGGAGTGGATTTCTCCACTTCTCTCTCTTCTCTGCTTCTCTGCTCTTCTGCTTTCTCTCCCCCTTTCTCCGATGTTGCTCTGGGTCCTGCGGCGGACATGTTTATCGTCTTCAGTTTTGCAAAAATTCTCTTCCTTTTTTTTTCTCTCTTTCTTTCTTCCTCCCCCCACCCTTTTTCCCTTTTTTTTTATCTTCCCCTCTCCATCATTTCTTTCTTTATTTCTCTCTCTCTCTCCTTGTTTCACCCCTTCTTTTTGTTTTTCTTCTCTCTTTCGCTGTGAAAATAAGAGGTCAGAGGTGAGGGCAGGGACAGACTCTTGTCTTCGGTCTCCCCTCCCTCCACCTTGGGTAGGCAGGTCCATAGTTGCATTGATAGTTGGTAGTAGGGTTACTTTATAGAATGTGTTGGTTTTCCCTCCCCTACCTTCCTTGTTTCTTCTGTGTTCTTGGCCCCTTTTTTCCTTTTGAATACAGCCTATGCTCAAGCTTCCCTTGCATTGCTCCACATACTTGTAGATATGGCTAGCCTGACGGCTTGCTCTTACAACGCCAATGGGTTGAACATTCCTTCCAAAAGAGGCCAAATAATTTATCATATGCAAAAAAGGGGATGAAGGTACTCCTCCTTCAGGAGACACATTTTAAGGCAGGCAAGATCTCTCTATGCTCCACAAAATCGTTCCCCACTTGGTTTCACAGCCCAGACCCATCCAGAAAGGCTGGCGGGGTGTCCATTGCGTTTCACAGCTCCCTACAGATAATCCTTCTTGGTGTTTTGAGTGACCCAGAGGGCAGATATTTATTTATTAAAATTGGCGGGTAGAGTGGTCACATGTGCTAATCTCTATTTTCTTAACCAGGGTCAGATTTCCTTTGGACTTGCCACTTTGAGGGAACTGGTGAAGTTCGCAGATGGTTCCGTCATTATTTTGGGAGGTGATTTAAACATGACAATCGACCCAACACAGGATTCATCTTCAGGTAGGTCCTCAGTCTTAAGGGAAGCAACTTGTTCCCTGTTAAGGGAGCTATGGGACATGCACCTGGTGGATTGGTGGTGTTTGCTGCATCCGGGCGGCGTGGACTTCACATTCCACTCGCTAGCCCATAACAGCTATGGAAGACTAGATTATATATGGGTATCTCATGCGCTTTTAGATTCTCAGCCTTCTAGTTCATTCAGGCCTTTTCTATGGTCAGACAATGCCCCAGTTTATGTAGAATTAGCTGGCTTCCGGCGGAATACACGATCGAGAGTATGGAGACTAAATGACAATCTATTAAAAGATCCTCAGTGCGTACAGGACATTAAAACAACTATAGCTAATTTTATTCAAGACCACCAAAAAGATGATACACGGACCCCTATTAAATGGGAGGCCTTGAAGTGTGTTCTGAGGGGCAGCCTGATATCCCATGGAGCCAGATTAAAAAAAGAACGTGATAAGGAACTGGGGATTTTATTGAGGTCTTTGCATGACCACAAGGTAACAAACAAAAGGGTCCCGAGCAATGCTTTATAGGCAGAAATTTCTGCTTTGCGATAACAGATATTGACAATTCTAGATCAGAGGACGCTGGCCTTTAGGGACAAGATACGCAGGGAAGCATATGAGCTAGGAGAGAAGTGTGGGCGATGGTTGGCTAGAACCTTCAATCCCAGAGCACCACAAACGTTTGTCCTCAAAATCCACAAAGCAAGAGGGGAACCTGTGTTTTCTACATGAGACATCTTAGAAGAATTCCACCTTTATTACGAGAAACTATACAATTTAGAGATGACACCCCCAAGGGGAAGTGGAGTGAGGGAGGAGGACGAGGAGCAATATCTAAATGAGTTCGGTCCGGGCCCCCTGGGCACTGAGGAGTCTGGGGCCATGGAGGAGGATTTTGCCCACGAAGAGATCTTAGAGATTATTAAAGATTTAAAGACAGGCAAAAGTCTGGGAACCGATGGGTTTTTGGTAAGATTCTATAAGCACTTCAGGGAGGAATTGTCCCCACTCTTAGTACAATTTTTTAACGAGGTCTCCCGTGGGTGTCCCCTCCTGCCCTAGGCTCTTCAGGCACATATAGTAGTGATCGTGAAACCGTGGAAGGACCCCTCTTCCTGCGCAAACTATAGGCCTATTACCCTGATAGATTTTGACGTAAAAATGATTACTAAGCTTATTGCAAATAGGATTAGTAAACACATCCCACAGCTCATCCACAAAGAACAAGTGGGATTTGTCCCAGGTAGAGAGGCCAGGGACAATACCATTAAGTCTATCTCTCTGATTTCTCAAGCCAGAGCTGGGATGCCCTCTCTCGCCTTTCCTCTACGTCCTTTATATGGAATCACTAGCCAATGCTATTAGGAAAAATGGATCTGTGAGGGGTATGATGGAGGGAACCTCTGAGCATAAAATGGCTTTGTTTGTAGATGACCTCTTCCTGTTCCTGTCGAACCCAAGGGTGGGACTACCGGTCATAATGAAGGAATTTGAAATATTTGGGTGGGCAAGCAACTTTAAGGTGAACCTCCAAAAATCGGAGATACTAAATGAAACTGTTCCCCAGATAGAGGCTAGAGAGCTTTCAGATTCCTTCCCCTTCAAGTGGAGATCCTCAGCTATTAAGTATCTGGGGGTACAACTCCCTGCGGACCCCACCCGGATATTTGAGCTAAATTTTATACCCTTTCTAAATAACCTCAGAGCAGATTTAAACAAATGGAGCGTGTCTTGGACAGATAGGGTCAATGCTGTAAACATGGACTCTCTGCAGAAGTTTTTGTATTTATGCCAGACCCTCCTAGTCCACCTCGACCGGCGATTTTTTTCTCAATATCCGATCCCTGATTAATTGTGTGTGGATGGGTCACAGATCTAGGCTCAGCTTCAGATTCCTCACAGGGAGTGAGGAGGGGAGTTTGTGGCTTCCAGACTTCTCGCTTTATTACAGAGCTTGCCTCGCAAATTTTGTCCACACTTGATGCAGGGCAGGCTATCGAAGTTGTGGGTCAAAATAGAGCATGAGCCAGACTATAGAATGGCGCAGGGGGCACCCTGGATCCCGAGGCGGCTGTTGGAAAGTCTTCAGTCACTCTGACCGTCTCTATTGCGAGTCCTTAAAATCTCGGGGATATTTGCGCCTAGGCTAGGTTTGGTGTCCCTCCTGGGTCCCCTCACTCCATTAGTCGCTAACCCGCAGTTCCCAGCCACGTGGAACAATAATACAGTCGTGTCCCTCCCTAGTTCTCTGATTCCACGGGTCCGAGATGTGGTGTCACAGGAGGGGGTGAGGCCCTTGAATGAGTTCTACATGGACTCTAGAGCCCCACCCTTGAGCATGGTTGAGCTACCTCCAGGTGCAGGGTTTTGTGGAGTCCCTGATGCCCGGTGGATACAGGGGGTGACAGTTGATGCCATTTGAGGGCCCCCATCATCCCCAGTTGATACCATGTCACCCCCCATCGAGCATGGAATCTCAGTAATTTACAAAATGTTGCTTGCCAGCGAGACTGGGGACTCACTCCCTAGTTACTCGGGTCGGTGGGAGCAGGAGTTTGGGAGGAATTGTTCCAGAACAGAGTGGCAGAGGGCCTTCATTCTTTGTCATAAGAGCACCAAATTTGGGAGATTACAGGAGCAGAATTTCAAAATCCTATCTCGCTGATACAGGACACCGACGAGGCTACACCCAATGAATGCCCGGCTCTCCCCGGTGTGTTGGAGATTCCAGGGCAGTCCTAGATCGATGTTACATATCTGGTGGGAATGTCCCGCTGTCAGAAATCTGTGAAGCAGCGTGGACTTGTTGTATAATGCTATGACCAGGTTGGCGGTCTCAATAACATGTAAATAGCCTCCTTAAGCACTTGACACAGCAATATAAGGACTGCACACATGGATGGTGGGAAGTTCAGGGGCTCAGACACTATATGGAACACCAGATTGTACTGAGAGGACTACGGAGCTCCATCCTACCTCCTCACAGATGTAGGAATGGGGATTTAATGGCTAAATGGGAAAAAGTGTCAACAGAATTCTCACTCAGATTGCTCTAACTTTTGATTGAGGAAAAAAAAAAATCACCTTAGAAAATAATCAAAAATCTTTGGAGGAATTATTTAAAAAGTGCAGACTTTCTCCTCTGATCCAGAATTTTCTCTAAAAGAAAAAGCTTTACAGTAAAATATAGAAAAATATATATCCCTCAAAGGAAAGAAAACATTCCCAGTTAAATAGGGATATGCAGGACTTCAAAGAAAACCGAACATTTGCCAGTATTCGCGACAGGTTCGAAATGGACTTGAGTTCATCAGACATGGAACAATTGGAAAGTGTAGTCCAATATAGGGACAGGAGTGAGTTCCAATCACGTCGCAGCAGAGGGAGACCGTTTTAAAGAGGCAGGGGAGAGGCCAATACCTTAGTGGGAAGAGTTTTTTAGGCTAACTTCAGAATTTGTATTCCCTATGAGATCGCAAAGACCTCCAATGAGATCAGTATCTGATCTGGGTAGAAATGATCCCATTCAAGCCATGACTGAAACAAGAGAGGACAAATTACGTGTTATCAATCTCTCTCAGAGACACCTATGAAGTGATGAGGTGCTCGTTTTGGAGAGGGGGCTGTCCTTTGTCCCGATGGCGAGATTTGATCGCTTCATCTAGGCGAAAACGCAAACTAAGGTGGAAGAAGTTTTTTGCTCAATTGGCTAAGACTAAAGCATTTGAATATGGATTAGATATAGCGGACATGCAGGGCTACAAAGACTTACAATATCTTGAAAATGAGGGCTACGCTGTCCTGGCGAAGGCTCATTTACACAATTAGAATCTAAAAATATGAAGAATCGGGGGCGTGGCCTGGCTGAGGACTGAGACAAACGCACTGCTCTGAGCTTCTCTCCGGTATAGACCTCCGAAGCTACTTTTAACAGCATCAGCGGAACCCACTCACCGGCTAGTGTCTCTCCTAACTCCTGCCCGACTGCCATGACCCGTCGCAAGTCAGCAAAACCTTCTCAGCGCTTAGCCGACTTCTTCACGGCCCGCAGCAGCAGAAGAGGTCCGGTTCCCGCGCTTACCGCTTCAGCCGACGGCCCCTAGAGCGATGTCTGTGACTCTCCTCAGAGGCTAAGATCAGTGCCGAACAGCCCAGGAGCCACTCGGGAAAAACCCGTTCCCCTTCAGAGATGGGAGAGGTGAGTGATGCTGCAGCATCCACCACATACATCAGATCCCACTCACCTAAAATGGCGCCCTACCTCGTGTCAGCTTCAGGAGATGGCACCTCTCCCTCAGCCAGCCTAGATAAAAGAAAACCCAGACTAGAAACTGCCATGCAAACACTATTACCCCCACCAGGCAGTGCAGAATTAATTGATATGCTTCCCTCTTCAAATCAGCCAGCATCGGAAGCATATATTAAAGAAATGATGGTGGCACTAAGAAATTCTATGCGGGAGGACTTTAACTCTGTCTCATCACGTATTAGTGCCTCTATATCGGATGTGGATGATAGAACCCCCCATATTGAACATAAGATGGAGGAACTAACTAACTCGCATAACATGCTCATAGACGCACACTACTCTCTAGAGGAAGACGTGTCCCAGATTAAAATTAAAATGGCTGATTTGAAAGATCGCAACAGACGGAACAACGTCAAATTCAGGGGTATCTCTGAAAAATCAGCCCGGCTGAACTGAAGGATTTTCTAACACAGCTAATAAAAAAATGTTGCCTTCCACTCCTTCTCAGGAACTCATTATTGATAGAGCTCATCGTCTACAAAAACCAAAATTCCCACGAGATGTTATAGCGAGGATCCATTTTTACCACATCAAAGAGGCCCTCATGTTCGCCTCCCGCAGAACGCCGGACCTTCCTGCCCAGTTTGCAAACATCCAGCTATTTGTAGACTTATCGTCTGCAACCATTCAAGCCAGAAAGGCATTTATCCGCATAACCACCTCACTCAGAAGGGAAAAAGTTCCATATAAATGGGGTTACCCCACGAAATTAATTCTTCACAAAGAGGGATCAATATTCATCATTAGCAACCCCGAAGACGGGGAAAAGATTCTATCTTCCTGGGGCATTCCCATCTCAGATAGACTCCAAGATAAAGCGGATAAAAATCCCCCTGGAAAGCCCCGTGAGAGGTCTCACCCTCCCTCTCCCCGCTGAATCACTTCCGCCTACAATACAGAAAGGAGGTTCCTAACTATCAGGAGAACTTATCTCCCCCCGAGAATATGCAGGTTCCTGACCCTGATAGGAAAGTTTTGTTTTTGCTATGTTCTCTCACGTTTCATCGCCGATTAAACTTTGAGCTTAGAAACAGCTCCCTACTAGGACATTTGGACTGGTACTATTGGCCGACTGTTTATGTTCTAAATGTTTCTGTCCCCCCCCCCCCCTCATACGTGTCCTTTTAAAAGTGGTTACATAATAAGGGTTCAATGCTTCTGCAATTCTTCTTTAACTAAACCATGGCTGTTAAAATAGACTCACTCAATGTTAAAGGCCTAAATTCTCCTTTCAAGAGGTCAATTGTCTGGAAAGACACCCTTCAAAAAAAGGAGGATGTATTGCGTCTTCAAGAGACGCATTTCGCGAGCTCATCTCACCCCCAGTTCTCCCACAAGAAATTTCCAAACATTTTCCTGTCTTGTGCGGAGAGGAAAAAAGCAGGAGTGCTGATTGCACTCAAGGATACTATTAATTTTTCCCTCACGGAACAAAATTATCGACAACCACGGAAGGTACATAATATCAGTGGGCCTCATCAATAATATACAAAACAACTTTGGTGAATATTTACTAGAGATGAGCGAACACCAAAATGTTCGGGTGTTCGTTATTCGGAACGAACTTCCCGCGATGCTCGAGGGTTCGTTTCGAACAACGAACCCCATTAAAGTCAATGGGCGACCAGAGCATTTTTGTATTTCGCCGATGCTCGCTAAGGTTTTCATGTGTGAAAATCTGGGCAATTCAAGAAAGTGATGGGAATGACACAGAAACGGATAGGGCAGGCGAGGGGCTACATGTTGGGCTGCATCTCAAGTTCACAGGTCCCACTATTAAGCCACAATACCGGCAAGAGTGGGCCCCCCCCCCTCCCAACAACTTTTACTTCTGAAAAGCCCTCATTAGCATGGCATACCTTTGCTAAGCACCACACTAGCTACAACAAAGCACAATCACTGCCTGGATGACACTCCGCTGCCACTTCTCCTGGGTTACATGCTGACCAACCGCCCCCCCTCCCCCCCACAGCGCACACCAAAGTGTCCCTGCGCAGCCTTCAGCTGCCCTCATGCCACGCCACCCTCATGTCTATTTAGAAGTGCGTCTGCCATGAGGAGGAACCGCAGGCACACACTGCAGAGGGTTGGCACGGCTAGGCAGCGACCCTCTTTAAAAGTGGCGGGGCGATAGCCCACAATGCTGTACAGAAGCAATGAGAAATAGAATCCTGTGCCACCGCCATCAGGAGCTGCACACGTAGGCATAGCAATGGGGAACCTATGTGCCACACACTATTCATTCTGTCAAGGTGTCTGCATGCCCCAGTTAGACCGGGCTTTTTAATTCATAGACACAGGCAGGTACAACTCCCTATTGTGAAGTCCCTGTGGACCGACAGCATGGGTGGGTGCCAGGAAGCCACCGGCGGTACATAGAAATATCCCATTGCATTGCCCAACACAGCTGAGGTAGTAATGTCGTGCGTAATACAGGTGGGCTTCGGCCCACACTGCATGCCCCAGTCAGACTGTGGTTCTTTACAAGTGTACAGATGTGTTAAAAACTCAGTGTGCACCTACAGCATGGGTGGCTCCCTGGAACCCACCGGCGGTACACAAAAATATCCCATTGCATTGCCCAACACAGCTGAGGTAGTAATGTCGTGCATAATGCAGGTGGGCATCGGCCCACACTGCATGCCCCAGTCAGACTGGGGTTCTTTAGAAGTGGACACATGTAGGTTAAACTCCCTGTGGACCCACTGCCTGGGTGGGTGCCAGGAAGCCACCGGCGGTACATAGAAATATCCCATTGCATTGCCCAACACAGCTGAGGTAGTAATGTTGTGCTTAACCCTTTCCAATCCAATTTGTATATGGTTTTCCTAGGGGGCTTACTCTTTTTCTGCCGTTATACAACGGCGCTATATGCTGGCTAAAGCCAGTACTGCATAAGCTGACACGTAGGATAGGCTCCGACAGCAGAGAGGCTGGCAATATACAGTAAGAGAACCCCGACGGACGTCTACCAACAACGGAGCTGTACAGCCTTAAACCCTAATGTCTTCACAGGTCACACAGTGGACTGGAAAGGGTTAATGCAGGTGGGTTTCGGCCCACACTGCATGCCCCAGTCAGACTGGGTTTCTTTATAAGTGGAAACAGATGCATTTATAATTCCCTGTGGACCCACAGCATGGGTGGGTGCCAGGAAGCCACCGGCGGTACATAGAAATATCCCATTGCATTGCCCAACACAGCTGAGGTAGTAATGTCGTGCGTAATACAGGTGGCCTTCGGCCCACACTGCATGCCCCAGTCAGACTGGTGTTCTTTAGAAGTGGACACATGTAGGTTAAACTCCCTGTGGACCCACTGCCTGGGTGGGTGCCAGGAAGCCACCGGCGGTACATAGAAATATCCCATTGCATTGCCCAACACAGCTGAGGTAGTAATGTCGTGCATAATGCAGGTGGGCTTCGGCCCACACTGCGAACCCCAGTCAGACTGGGGTTCTTTAGAAGTGGACAGATGTATTAAAAACTCCGTGTGCACCTACAGCATGGGTGGCTCCCTGGAACCCACCGGCGGTACATAGAAATATCCCATTGCATTGCCCAACACAGCTGAGGTAGTAATGTTGTGCTTAACCCTTTCCAATCCAATTTGTATATGGTTTTCCTAGGGGGCTTACTCTTTTTCTGCCGTTATACAACGGCGCTATATGCTGGCTAAAGCCAGTACTGCATAAGCTGACACGTAGGATAGGCTCCGACAGCAGAGAGGCTGGCAATATACAGTAAGAGAACCCCGACGGACGTCTACCAACAACGGAGCTGTACAGCCTTAAACCCTAATGTCTTCACAGGTCACACAGTGGACTGGAAAGGGTTAATGCAGGTGGGTTTCGGCCCACACTGCATGCCCCAGTCAGACTGGGTTTCTTTATAAGTGGAAACAGATGCATTTATAATTCCCTGTGGACCCACAGCATGGGTGGGTGCCAGGAAGCCACCGGCGGTACATAGAAATATCCCATTGCATTGCCCAACACAGCTGAGGTAGTAATGTCGTGCGTAATACAGGTGGCCTTCGGCCCACACTGCATGCCCCAGTCAGACTGGTGTTCTTTAGAAGTGGACACATGTAGGTTAAACTCCCTGTGGACCCACTGCCTGGGTGGGTGCCAGGAAGCCACCGGCGGTACATAGAAATATCCCATTGCATTGCCCAACACAGCTGAGGTAGTAATGTCGTGCATAATGCAGGTGGGCTTCGGCCCACACTGCGAACCCCAGTCAGACTGGGGTTCTTTAGAAGTGGACAGATGTATTAAAAACTCCGTGTGCACCTACAGCATGGGTGGCTCCCTGGAACCCACCTGCGGTACATAAAAATATCCCATTGCATTGCCCAACACAGCTGAGGTAACGTCAGCTGTAATGCAGGTGGGCTAAAAATTAATTTGATTACACTGTAGGCGAGGGCCCACAAAAATTGCTGTATCAACAGTACTAATGTACATCCCAAAAATTGGCCATGGCCAGCCAAGAGGGCAGGTGAAACCCATTAATCGCTTTGGTTAATGTGGCTTAAGTGGTAACTAGGCCTGGAGGCAGCCCAGTGTAACGAAAAATTGGTTCAAGTTAAAGTTCCAACGCTTTTAAGCGCATTGAAACTTATAAAAATTGTTCAGAAAAATTATTTGAGTGAGCCTTGTGGCCCTAAGAAAAATTGCCCGTTCAGCGTGATTACGTGAGGTTTCAGGAGGAGGAGCAGGAGGAGGAGGAGGAATATTATACACAGATTGATGAAGCAGAAATGTCCCCGTTTTGGATGGTGAGAGAGAACTATGCTTCCATCCGCGGGTGCAGCCTACGTATTGCTTACGTATCGCTGCTGTCCGCTGGTGGAGAACAGAAGTCTGGCGAAATCCAGCCTTTGTTCATCTTGATGAGTGTTAGCCTGTCGGCACTGTCGGTTGACAAGCGGCTACGCTTATCTGTGATGATTCCCCCAGCCGCACTAAACACCCTCTCCGACAAGACGCTAGCCGCAGGACAAGCAAGCACCTCCAGGGCATACAGCGCTAGTTCAGGCCACGTGTCCAGCTTCAACACCCAGTAGTTGTAGGGGGCAGAGGCGTCACCAAGGATGGTCGTGCGATCCGCTACGTACTCCCTCACCATCCTTTTACAGTGCTCCCGCCGTGACTGGGGAGCGGTGACACAGTCTTGGTGGGGAGCCATAAAGCTGGCCAGGCCCTTAAAGACTGTTGCACTGCCTGGGATGTACATGCTGCTCGATCTACGCACATCCCCTGCTACCTTGCCCTCGGAACTGCGCCTTCTGCCACTAGCGCTGTCGGCTGGGAATTTTACCATCAGCTTGTCCGCAAGGGTCCTGTGGTATAGCAACACTCTCGAACCCCTTTCCTCTTCGGGAATCAGAGTGGGCAGGTTCTCCTTATACCGTGGATCGAGCAGTGTGTACACCCAGTAATCCGTCGTGGCCAGAATGCGTGCAACGCGAGGGTCACGAGAAAGGCATCCTAACATGAAGTCAGCCATGTGTGCCAGGGTACCTGTACGCAACACATGGCTGTCTTCACTAGGAAGATCACTTTCAGGATCCTCCTCCTCCACCTCCTCCTCAGGCCATACACGCTGAAAGGATGACAGGCAATCAGCCGGTGTACCGTCAGCAGCGGCCCAAGCTGTCTCTTCCCCCTCCTCCTCATCCTCCTCATGCTCCTCCTCCTCCTCCTGTACGCGCTGAGAAATAGACAGGAGGGTGCCCTGACTATCCAGCGGCATACTGTCTTCCCCCGCCCCCGTTTCCGAGCGCAAAGCAGCTGCCTTTATGGTTTGCAGGGAATTTCTCAAGATGCATAGCAGAGGAATGGTGACGCTAATGATTGTAGCATTGCCGCTCACCACCTGGGTAGACTCCTCAAAATTACCAAGGACATGGCAGATGTCTGCCAACCAGGCCCACTCTTCTGAAAGGAATTGAGGAGGCTGACTCCCACTGCGCCGCCCATGTTGGAGTTGGTATTCGACTATAGCTCTACGTTGTTCATAGAGCCTGGCCAACATGTGGAGCGTAGAGTTCCACCGTGTGGGCACGTCACACAGCAGTCGGTGCACTGGCAGCTTAAAGTGATGTTGCAGGGTGCGCAGGGTGGCAGCGTCCGTGTGGGACTTGCGAAAATGTGCGCAGAGCCGGCGCGCCTTTACGAGCAGGTCTGACAAGCGTGGGTAGCTTTTCAGAAACCGCTGAACCACCAAATTAAAGACGTGGGCTAGGCATGGCACGTGCGTGAGGCTGCCGAGCTGCAGAGCCGCCACCAGGTTACGGCCGTTGTCACACACGACCATGCCCGGTTGGAGGCTCAGCGGCGCAAGCCAGCGGTCGGTCTGCTGTGTCAGACCCTGCAGCAGTTCGTGGGCCGTGTGCCTCTTATCGCCTAAGCTGAGTAGTTTCAGCACGGCCTGCTGACGCTTGCCCACCGCTGTGCTGCCACACCGCGCGACACCGACTGCTGGCGACATGCTGCTGCTAACACATCTTGATTGCGAGACAGAGGAGGAGGAGGAGGAGGAGGAGAAGGAGGAGGGTGCTTTAGTGGAGGAAGCATACACCTCCGCAGATACCACCACCGAGCTGGGGCCCGCAATTCTGGGGGTGGGTAGGACATGAGCGGTCCCAGGCTCTGACTCTGTCCCAGCCTCCACTAAATTCACCCAATGTGCCGTCAAGGAGATGTAGTGGCCCTGCCCGCCTGTGCTTGTCCACGTGTCCGTAGTTAAGTGGACCGTGGCAGTAACCGCGTTGGTGAGGGCGCGTACAATGTTGCGGGAGACGTGGTCGTGCAGGGCTGGGACGGCACATCAGGAAAAGTAGTGGCGACTGGGAACTGAGTAGCGCGGGGCCGCCGCCTCCATGATACTTTTGAAGGACTCCGTTTCCACAACCCTATACGGCAGCATCTCAAGGCTGATGAATTTTGCTATGCGGACGGTTAACGTTTGAGCGTGCGGGTGCGTGGCGGCGTACTTGCGCTTGCGCTCCAACAGTTGCGCAAGCGACGGCTGGACAGTGCGCTGAACTACACTGCTGGATGGGGCCGAGGACAGCGGAGGTGAGGGTGTGGGTGCAGGCCAGGAGACGGTAGTGCCTGTGTCCTGAGAGGGGGGTTGCATCTCAGTGGCAGGTTGGGGCACAGGGGGAGAGGCAGGGGTGCAAACCGGAGGCGCTGAACGGCCTTCGTCCCACCTTGCGGAGTGCTTGGCCATCATATGTCTGCGCATGGTGGTGGTGGTGAGGCTGTTGGTGTTGGCTCCCCGGCTGAGCTTTGCGCGACAAAGGTTGCACACCACTGTTCGTCGGTCGTCAGGCGTCTCTGTGAAAAACTGCCAGACCTTAGAGCACCTCGGCCTCTGCAGGGTGGCATGGCGCGAGGGGGCGCTTTGGGAAACACTTGGTGGATTATTCGGTCTGGCCCTGCCTCTACCCCTGGCCACTGCACTGCCTCTTGCAACCTGCCCTGCTGATGCCCTTGACTCCCCCTCTGCAGACCTGTCGTCCTGAGTAAGCGTTGCACACCAGGTGGGGTCAGTCACCTCATCGTCCTGCTGCTCTTCCTCCGAATCCTCTGTGCGCTGCTCCCTCAGACTTACTGCCCTTACTACTACCTCACTGCAAGACAACTGTGTCTGATCGTCATCGTCCTCCTCACCCACAGAAAGTTGTTGAGACAGTTGGCGGAAGTCCCCAGCCTCTTCTCCCGGACCCCGGGAACTTTCGAATGGTTGGGCATCAGTGACGATAAACTCCTCTGGTGGGAGAGGAACCGCTGCTGCCCAATCTAAGCAGGGGCCCGAGAACAGTTCCTGGGAGTGTTCCCGCTCCTGAGCAGGTGTTATTGTAGTGGAGTGAGGAGGCTGGGAGGAAGGAGGAGCAGCAGACAGAGGATTCGGATTGGCAGCAGTGGACGGCGCAGAACTGCGGGTAGACGATAGGTTGCTCGAAGCACTTTCTGCCATCCAGGACAGGACCTGCTCACACTGCTCATTTTCTAATAACCGTCTCCCGCGTGGACCCATTAATTGGGCGATGAATGTGGGGACACCAGAAACGTGCCTCTCTCCTAATCGCGCAGCAGTCGGCTGCGACACACCTGGATCAGGAGCTTGGCCTGTGCCCACACCCTGACTTGGCCCTCCGCGTCCTCGGCCGCGTCCATGTCCTCTAGGCCTACCCCTACCCCTCAGCATGCTGTATTACCAGTGATTTGATTTCACAGGCAGCTAATAAATTGGCGCAAGACTGCAGGCCAAATATAATTTTTTCCCTTTTTTGAAAACGAAAGGCCCCACTGCCTCTAGTGAATGAATAATCTAAGTTTAATAACTGTGCTGTTTTCCTGCTAATGTGTCACAGAACGTGAGGGTAGCAGAGTTATTAAGTGTGGCAGAGCAGGTATTTTTTTTCCCAATTAAGGAAAGCAAATGGCGAAGCCAGGAGTAAAACATAGCTGGGTGCGTATGATTTTTACAGGTTGCACACGCAGCCGACACGTGTCCACCGGCGTTAGTACGGACAGAGGCAGGACAAATAGAATTATTTTCCGTTTTTTTGCACCAAAGGCAGCACTGCGTATATTCTATGAACATGAGAAGTTTAATAACTGTGCTGTTTTCCTGCTAATGTGTCACAGAACGTGAGGGTAGCAGAGTTATTAACTGTGGCAGAGCAGGTATTTTTTTTCCCAATTAAGGAAAGCAAATGGCGAAGCCAGGAGTAAAACGTAGCTGGGTGCGTATGATTTTTACAGGTTGCACACGCAGCCGACACGTGTCCACCGGCGTTAGTACGGACAGAGGCAGGACAAATAGAATTATTTTCCGTTTTTTTGCACCAAAGGCAGCACTGCGTATATTCTATGAACATGAGAAGTTTAATAACTGTGCTGTTTTCCTGCTAATGTGTCACAGAACGTGAGGGTAGCAGAGTTATTAACTGTGGCAGAGCAGGTATTTTTTTTCCCAATTAAGGAAAGCAAATGGCGAAGCCAGGAGTAAAACATAGCTGGGTGCGTATGATTTTTACAGGTTGCACACGCAGCCGACACGTGTCCACCGGCGTTAGTACGGACAGAGGCAGGACAAATAGAATTATTTTCCGTTTTTTTGCACCAAAGGCAGCACTGCGTATATTTCTATGAACATGAGAAGTTTAATAACTGTGCTGTTTTCCTGCTAATGTGTCACAGAACGTGAGGGTAGCAGAGTTATTAACTGTGGCAGAGCAGGTATTTTTTTTCCCAATTAAGGAAAGCAAATGGCGAAGCCAGGAGTAAAACGTAGCTGGGTACGTATGATTTTTACAGGTTGCACACGCAGCCGACACGTGTCCACCGGCGTTAGTACGGACAGAGGCAGGACAAATAGAATAATTTTCACTTGTTTTACAAGCAAAAGGCAGCACTGCGTATATTCAATGAATAATAACTGTGTTGTGGCCCTGCCTATACAATTCTTTCCCTGCAGTATCAATGGAGGGTGGAATGCTCTGCAGAGGCGATTTTGAGAAGCAAAAAAAAATGCAGCACAGCTAACAGCAGCCTGGACAGTACTGCACACGGATAAATATGGCCCTAGAAAGGACCGTTGAGGTTCTTGAAGGCTACACTCACTCCTAACACTCTCCCTGCCTATGCAGCACTTCTGTCCCTAATGCCGGGTGCAACGCTCTGCAGAGCCGATTTTGAGAAAAAAAAAATGGCACTGCTAACAGCAGCCAACACACAGCTATCAGTGGCCCTAATAAGGACCTTTGGGGGGTCTTGAAGCCTACACTAACTACCAATTCTTTCCCTACAGCAGCTCCGGTACAAACAGCACTGTCCCTCACTAACTCACAAGGCATCTGAGCCGAACCGCGGGAGGGGCCGACTTTTATGTTCGGGTGACACCTGATCTTCCCAGCCACTCACAGCAGGGGGGTGGTATAGGGCTTGAACGTCACAGGGGGAAGTTGTAATGCCTTCCCTGTCTTTCAATTGGCCAAAAAAAGCGCGCTAACGTCTCAGGGAAGGAAGTGAAAGTAACCAGAACACCGCATGGTGTTTGTTACGAATAACGAACATCCCGAACACCCTAATATTCGCACGCATATCAAGCTCGGAAGAACACGTTCGCTCATCTCTAATATTTACGCACCAAATTTAGATGTCTCAACGCATCAAGGGAATATACTTATTATTCTCCCCGCCATAGATCCTTTTCTATGATCAATCTATTTCTAGCCGATAGGTGGACCCTCCCCGGAATATCACGCGCTGAAATAGGAGACACAACTTGGTCCGACCATTCACCTATATACCCCACGCTCAACGCTACTAACTTCACGTCAGTACCGAGAAACTGGAGAATCAATCCCTCTCTCATGAGACTCCCTCAACACAAACAGGAGATCAAGCAACAATTAGCAAATATTTCTTAATTAACGCAAATCCAGACACAAATATATTCTCCACATGGTGCGCACATAAAGCGTTCATGCGGGGCATACTAATTAAAATCAGCACATACCAAAAGAAGAAAAAACTCCACCTAACCAACATTATCACACAAATTACAAAGGTAGAACATAATCTGCAATCCTCTCCCTCAATAGAGATCCACAAAGATCTAATGAATCTCCGACTTAGTTTACAAAGATTATTAATCAAGGACTTTGACAAATCATCAAGATTAACAAAAATGAATTACTACACAGAATTTAACAAACCCTCAAAATTAATTGCCAAAATAATTTTAAAAAATGCCAAGCGGCATCAAAAATACCTTTTCTTATCAAGCAAGATGGATCGGGAACAAAAATAAAACACCCACAGGACATTGCTGATGAATTTAGCCACTTTTACGCTAAACTTTATAATCTCAACAATGACCCATCCACACCCCAACTAGATAGTCTCCAGATCAATCCTTTCTTGATAAAATAAATCTCCCAAGCATCACAGAAGAACAACTCAAAAAGTTAAATGTTCCCACAACACTGGTGGAGGTTCTCAACACAATCAAATCTTTAAAGTCCCACAAGGCTCCAGGTTCAGACGGTTTTTCAAATGAATATTATAGAGATTTTGCTCTGGACCTGGCCCCTTACCTCTCCGAAACATTCAAAGCTATTATATGTGGCACTTTTCCAGAAGAAATGCTCAAAGCTACCATAGTAACCATCCCTAAACAAGGCAAACCCGCAAGTTTAACAGCAAATTATAGACCCATCTCTTTGCTAAATAACGACATAAAAATATATTCAAAATTGCTGGCTCAACGTTTGCTAAATGTGCTCCCACAAATTATTCATAGTGACCAGGTGGGTTTCACAAAAGGGAGGCAGGCACCAGATGGTACTAGAAGAGTACTCAATCTCTTAGCAGTGGCGGAGGCGAACCTTACTCCATCCCTAGAAAAAGCCTTCGACAGGCCCCATTGGGGGTTCGCCTTCGCCACACTAGAGAAATTCGGTTTTCAGGGAGATATCCTGAGAGCCACTCACCTTCCGCGGAGGTTTTGGTGGATGGGACTCTCAAGAAATTTTAAAATAGCAAACGGTACCCGTCAAGGTTGCCCTTTGTCTCCATTATTGTTCACACTGATTATGGAACCTTTTGCTGAATCCATCAGACTGAATTGCAAAATCAAGGGGATCCTGGCAGGCCATAGGCAGCACAAAATCAGTCTGTTTGCTGATGTCTTGCTATTACTTACTGACCCCATAGCTTCATTGAGAGAAGTATGCGACATAATTCAGCAGTTTAGCAGAGTATCATACTACAGACTTAATATTGACAAGTCACAGATCTTGGGAATCAATATAGACAAATCTTTAAAAGACAATATTTAAAAAGAATTTCCCTTTCAGTGGCAGGAAAAAACTATCCCCTACTTGGGAATTAAATTGTGTTTCCCAATTAATGACGTAATCTCGGCCAATTTTTCCCCCCTATTAGAAGAACTCCAAACTGAATTGAAAAATCTCGCGTCCAAGGAACCTTCATGGTTAGGTCGAGTTGTTCTATACAAAATGCTAATCTTGCCTAAAATACTTTATTTTTTCCGTACACTCACCTTACCGATTTCTAGGATGGAAATTTCTAAATTCCAAAAACAACTCTCAAAATTTATATGGGGGGGAAAGCGACCAAGAGTAGCTGCATCTATCCTGTACCTCAACAGAAAACAAGGTGGCCTGGGAGTACCCAACTTGTGGTCTTACCTACATGCGATCAACAATAATCAAATCAGACAATGGGCAAGTGGGGAGACAGGCCCAGGATGGCTCCAAACTGAAACTCATTTTCTAGACAATAAATCTATGAAACCCCTCCTCCTAGCTTCCCTTCTTAGATCCCTCATACCCTCACTTCCCCCAATTCAACATCTAACCTCATTGTCCCCGCCAATACGAGCATCCCTTCACTCATGGAACGGGCTGGCACAAAAAATTAGAGACCATCCAGGGAAAAGCAGCGTTGTGGTGTCCCTCGTGACCCTTAAGTTTTTTATCCCCAATCTGCGCCTGAGTTCCTGGATGGAGAGGGGTATTAAAAACATAGCGGATCTAATACAGGGAGATGATATTCTCCCCTTCCATACCCTAACGAAACGCTACTGTCTACCATCCAAAGAAATGTTTAAATACCTCCAGATTCCTTTCCTCCTACAGAGCTCCCAACTGTGGAAGATGAGAGTACCAAACGAGATCCTAAAGATTCTTAATAACTCTGTCCCGATGTCTCGATACCTAGTGAGAACATGCTATGATGCCCTCTCCGGTAATATGAGAGAAACAAAAAAAGCCCATCTTCTCAACTGGGAGAGAGACATGGGCAGGAGAAATCCACCAAACCAATGGATCTCAGCGTTTGAATTGACTAACAAGTCAACCCCTAACGCAAATGTTCTTGAGGTACACATAAAAGTATTGACCAGATGGTATTATACCCCAATACAAGAAACACCTGTGCGGCCCCCCGGGCAACATTTACCACATATTTTGGAGTTCCCCAAAACCAGCGTTATTTTGGGAAGATTTTTCTCACTTTTGAGGAAAATCACTAAAACAGCTATTACTAAATCCCCGAGTTTAGCAATTCTCTTACTAGATAGCAAGAGCTTCCCTAGCAGAGATGAGCGAGCGTACTCGTCCGAGCTTGATACTCGTTCGAGTATTAGGGTACTCGAGATGCTCGTTACTCGAGACAAGCACCACGCGATGTTCGAGTCACTTTCATTTTCTTCCCTGAGAAATTTGCGCGCTTTTCTGGCCAATAGAAAGACAGGGAAGGCATTACAACTTCCTCCTGTGACGTTTCAACCCTATACCACCCCCCTGCAGTGAGTGGCTGGGGAGATCAGATGACACCCGAGTATTAAAATCTGCCCTGCCCGCGGCTCGCCACAGATGCATGCTGACAGAGATCAGGGAAAGTGCTGTCTTGCTGTAGCTGCTATAGGGAGAGTGTTAGGTGTTACATTTGTCTTCAAGAACCCCAACGGTCCTTCTTAGGGCCACATCTGACCGTGTGCAGTACTGTTGAGGCTACTTTTAGCAGTGTTGCACAACTTTTTTTTTTTTGTATATCGGGCGTGCAGACCATAGCGTCCTCAGTCTGCAGTCATTTTACAGAGTATAGGGGCAGCACTGGTGAGGCAGGGACAGTGGTATACTGGCTATATAGGCAGTGGGCTTTTTCAAAAAAATTGGGGAAAAAAACTATATTTGGGCTGCCTGTGACCGTCTTCAGTTTCCTGCGTGTCTGCTGGGGGTAGTAGTCGCTAATTAATACCCAGTGTGAGGGATTAGCGTTTAGGATCGGTAGCAACCTAGGCATAAGCAGTCAGAGACAGTGACACATGGGATAAAGTCTTTAGTCCAGGCTTTGCCTGGGTTTATTTCCAAGCAAACAAAGCAAAATACAGGCCTTTACTTCAGGCCAACATAAAGTAAATCCTGCTCGTCTGAGCACTTACTAAACATGGAGCATCCCTGTCTACACACTGGTAACCAAATGGTATCTGCGCACAGCCAGCCAGGCTCTTAGACCTGCAAAGGTCTCAGCTCTCCTTTTTCAGGACCTGTAGGCCCAGGCTTTATAAGGCCTGGTACCAGCCTCACCTGGTACGTGGGAATGGCCATCCCACCCATCGCTTTGACCACTCCAGGAAAAGCTGGCCCGAATTATGTGGCTTGGAGCCACTTACACACTACAACGTGTCAGTAACTTAATGTTACTGACACCATACTGCCGGCTTCCTCCACCGAGCCCAGGCTACTCGGTGGCACGTATCTGCCCAAGTGCTCCCTAAAGCCGCATAGGAGAGCATCCTAGGCAAAATGTCACGGCCCTCCAGCACTTTGCCGGTCACTGTCTCACATACCCTCCCCCGCTGTTCGAGCCTGTGGGGTCGGACACCTTTAGCCACCATGCAATGCGTCCTTGACAAGGCATCGGCATTGCCCTGTAGCTTTCCTGCCCTGTGTTCAACAGAGAAACTAAAGATTTGAAGTGTCAGGAACCACCTAGTGACTCTGGCGTTTCTCTCTTTTGCCTGTAACATCCAGGTTAAGGGAGAGTGGTCTGTGATCAGCCTGAAGTGCCGACCTAGAAGGTAGTATTTTAGGGATCCAAGGGCCCATTTGATGGCTAGGCACTCCCGTTCAACAATGCTGTAATTTGTCTCTGGTGGCGTGAGCTTCCTGCTTAGATAAATCACGGGATGTTCCTCTCCCTCTACTTTTTGAGACAGAACTGCTCCTAGTCCCACGTCGGACGCGTCTGTTTGAACGACAAATTCTTTTTTAAAATTAGGTGTGACCAACACTGGACGTCTACAGAGGGCCCGTTTTAACTCTGGGAACGCCTTTTCTGCGCCAGGGTTCCACTTGACCATGACTGACTTACTGTTCTTGGTCAAGTCCGTTAGGGGTGCTGCTATGCTAGCAAAGTTTCGCACGAACCGCCTATAGTACCCTACAATGCCTAAAAAAGCTCTCACCTGCTTTTTAGTTGTGGGTTGTGGCCAGTCCTGAACGGCTTCAACTTTATTGATCTGGGGTTTTAGAATACCCCTGCCTATTACATACCCCAGGTATCGTGATTTTTCGAGGCCTATGGCGCACTTCTTTGGGTTTGCTGTGAGCCCTGCTTTTCTAAGGGAGTTCAGTACTGCCTGTACCTTGGGTAGATGGCTGTCCCAGTCTTCGCTAAAGATGATGATATCATCTAAATATGCTGACGCATATTGACGATGGGGTTTGAGTATGACATCCATCAATCTTTGAAAGGTTGCTGGAGCTCCATGCAAACCGAAGGGTAGGCAGATGTACTGAAACAACCCTTCTGGTGTGGCAAACACAGTCTTTTCTTTCGCGCTCTCTGTAAGGGGAACCTGCCAGTAGCCTTTAGTAAGGTCGAGAGTGGAAAAGTATCTGGCATGACCCAGTCTCTCAATTAACTCGTCCACTCTCGGCACTGGGTATGCATCAAATTTTGACACGTCATTTAGCTTCTGGAAGTCGTTACAGAAGCGCAGAGAGCCATCAGGTTTTGGTATCAGCACGATAGGGCTGGACCATTCACTTTTCGACTCCTCAATTACTCCGAGGTCTAGCATTTTCTTGACCTCCCCTGAGATGGCTCGTCTGCGGGCTTCTGGAACCCTGTACGGTTTCAACTGAATCTTTACCCCTGGTTCAGTTATAATGTCGTGTTTTATGACACCAGTACGCCCTGGTATATCGGAGAACACATCTGAATTACGTTGTATAAATTCCCTAGACTCTTGCTGTTGGGATTTGGACAGGGACCCTGATACACACACCTCTGGGACCCCACCATGGGGGGTGCTCGCTGCAGTCAGGGCTTCTCTGTCCTTCCATGGCTTAATAAGGTTTACATGGTACAACTGTTCTGGCTTCCGCCTACCCGGCTGGTACACCTTATAGTTTACCTCACCGACTTTTTCGATTTTATAGGACCCTTGCCATTTTGCTAGGAATTTACTTTCCAGGGTGGGCACCAACACTAGTACCAGATCCCCAGGGTTAAAAGTTCTCACCTTGGCGGACCTGTTATATACCCGGCTTTGGGCTTCTTGAGCCTCCTGTAAATGTTCTCTAACAATGGGCATGACCGCCGCAATTCGATCTTGCATGAGGGAGATGTGTTCAATAATACTCCTGTAGTGGGTGGACTCGTGCTCCCAGGTCTCCTTGGCTACATCAAGGAGCCCCCGGGGATGTCTACCATAAACAAATTCAAAGGGAGAGAACCCAGTGGAGGATTGTGGGACTTCACGGATTGAGAACATTAAATATGGCAGCAGACAGTCCCAGTCCTTCCCATCCTTATTGACTACCCTTTTTAGCATGCTTTTTAGGGTCTTATTAAATCTCTCAACCAGACCATCCGTCTATGGGTAGTACACAGATGTCCGTAAGTGCTTAATATTCAGCAGCTTACACTATTCCTTCATGACCTTTGACATAAAGGGGGTTCCTTGGTCCGTCAGGATCTCTTTTGGTATGCCCGTGCGGGAGAACATGTGAAGTAGTTCCTTTGCAATACCCTTGGATGACGTATTGCGTAAAGGAACGGCTTCGGGGTAACGGGTGGCATAGTCTACAACCACTAATATATGTTGGTGACCACGGGCAGACTTTACCAAGGGCCCAACTAGGTCCATAGCGATCCGCTCGAACGGTACCTCTATGATGGGCAAGGGCACTAAGGGGTTCCGGTAATGGGGCATAGGAACTGTTATTTGACACTCCGGGCACAACTCACAGTAACGTTTTACATCACCATGTACCCCAGGCCAGAAAAAACACTGAAGGATGTGTTCCCTAGTCTTGTCGCTCCCGAGATGACCTCCCAGCACATGCTTGTGCGCCAGGTCTAAGACCATCCTACGATAGGACTGAGGTACCACTAGCTGTTCCACAATCTCCCCACGGACCTTGTCAACCTGATACAATTCTTGGTTGACTGCCAGGTGTGGAAACACAGTATCAGCCCCTGGGAATTGAGGCTCCCCATTTATCACTAACATTTTCCTTGGCTTTTACTAAAGTGGGGTCTCGGAGCTGCTCAGTTCCGAAATTGGCACGTGAGACCTCTAAGTCAGGCATAGCAACCACTTTGTCCTGTACCTCCATCTCACCCGCCAGTACTGTTAAGGGAAAGTTATCCCCATTCTCTTGGGTCACCCCTACTGCCGGAACCGTACCCTCAGGGTCAAACGGTTCTGGACACACATCATACACATTTGCATCATCATGAACCTTATTTGCAGACGACCCACGGTGTCGCCACAAGTCCCAAAATAGGGGAAAGTCTCTCCCGAGGATCACGGTGTGCATTAAGGATTTTACGACGCCCACCTCATGGGTGGCAAGTCCACACGGAGTCTCAAGTCTTACAAGAGCAACAGGATACTCCTTGGTGTCCCCATGCACACACACAACCCCCATGCGACTGCCGGTGACAGTTGTGGGATCGACCAAGCTGGAATGCACCAGCGTAACCAAACTCCTTGAGTCCAGTAGAGCTGTCACCGCAAAGTCATTCACCTTTATGTGACATAATGGTCAATCAGTCTCTGATGCAGTCTCTGCAGAACATACTGGCCGTGCGAACATCGACCTCCGCTGAGCAGAGTCACAGTCCATTGGCTCCACAGTGAGTGGACAGTTGGCGGCAATATGCCCGGGCTCACGACAGCGCCAACACAGTATGGGGCCCCGGTCCCCTTGGGGTTCTACCCGGGACCGGACTGTCCAGTTGGGACTCCTCTTCTGTCCCAAATGATCCCCCTCTGGACCGCCTCCCTTTGGGACACTTTTGACACTCCTTACATAAGGAACAGTCTTACCAGATGCTCCGGCCGACTTGCTGTTCCCGGGGTTGGAACGTCCAGGAGGCCTGGCTTGCAATAAGTCCTCCGTGGCTTTATACCGCTCGACGAGGTTCACGAGCTGTTCCACGTCCTGGGGGCCCCCTTGTTGCCCCCCGCAATCCAGCGCTGGGTGGGACGAGCGGATAAATTTGTCCAGAACAACTTTTTGCACGATCTCTGCTGGGGTCGACTCCTCCGGTTGCAGCCACTTTCTCACCAGGTGGAACAGGTCGTACATCTGAGAGCGAGCTGGCAGGTGGTCAGCAAAAGTCCAGTTGTGCACCCGCCGAGCCCGCACATGGGTATTCACGCCCAAGCGTGCCAGGATCTCACCCTTGAGTTTAGCATAGTCCTTGGCATCTTGCTCACAGAGGTCAAAATAGGCTTTTTGAGGTTCCCCCATCAGGAAAGGTGCCACTGCCTCAGCCTACTGAGGCATCGGTAACTTCTCCCTCTCTGCCACTCTTTCAAAGACAGTGAGATAGGCCTCAACGTGACCTGTGGGCGTCATCTTTTGTAAGGACGCCTGTACCGCGGTACGGGTGGTGGGAAGTGAACCAGACGACCTCTGCACACTTTGCGCCACTGCCAGGACTTGCTCTTGCAGCTGCTGGTTAGCCCGTTGTTGCTCCTGCGAGGCTAAATGGTTGGCTTCCACCAGGAGAGCATTAGTTTCGGCCTGAGCTCTCATGGCCTCCTCATGGACATTTTGCTGGGTCGCCGTCATTTGTTGCTGCTGAGCCAACGTTTGTTTCTGCTGCACGTTCATTTGCACCAGCTGCTTTATCAGTTCCTCCATCTTGGCAGTGTCTGATTGCTGTGCCGTTGCAGCTTTCACACAGAACATGGGGGTCACAGCACTCTCCAGTCAATCTCTCTTGGGTGGTTGCCCTTAGCAAAGGTTCTCCAGCTGCTGCAGCAAAATGTCCATTAATTGGTGTATGTCTCTTTAAGACCGCTGCCTGCATCCTCCACCATATGTGAGGGATTAGCGTTTAGGATCGGTAGCAACCTGGGCATAAGCAGTCAGGGACAGTGACACATGGGATAAAGTCTTTAGTCCAGGCTTTGCCTGGGTTTATTTCCAAGCAAACAAAGCAAAATACAGGCCTTTACTTCAGGCCAACAAAGTAAATCCTGCTCGTCTGAGCACTTACTAAACATGGAGCATCCCTGTCTACACACTGGTAACCAAATGGTATCTGCGCACAGCCAGCCAGGCTCTTAGACCTTCAAAGGTCTCAGCTCTCCTCTTTCAGGACCTGTAGGCCCAGGCTTTATAAGGCCTGGTACCAGCCTCACCTGGTACGTGGGAGTGGCCATCCCACCCTTCGCTTTGACCACTCCAGGAAAAGCCGGCCCGGATTATGTGGCTTGGAGCCACTTACACACTACAACGTGTCAGTAACTTAATGTTACTGACACCATACTGCCGGCTTCCTCCACCGAGCCCAGGCTACTCGGTGGCACGTATCTGCCCAAGTGCTCCCTAAAGCCGCATAGGAGAGCATCCTAGGCGAAATGTAACGGCCCTCCAGCACTTTGCCCGTCACTGTCTCACACCAGCTACGCGTTACAGCAGGCTTGCGCATAATTGTTTCCTGGCTCTGCTGTGTCCGTTACATGATCGCCGTCATCCCGCCACAGCGAAACAGTATACATATATATGCTGCATACGGTGTCTGTCTGCTTTTTCACCTCACCATTTAAAAAAATTGTAGCAAAATACTTAAGGCCTACCACTGGCCTTTGGCCACTTGACTGGTTCTGCGCTGTGAATTACAGTAGCTCAGTCATACGCACCTAGGTCTGACTACAGGCTTGCGCATAATTGTTTCCTGGCTCTGCTGTGTCCATTACATGATCGCCGTCATCCCGCCACACAGAAACAGTATACATATATACGCTGCATACGGTGTCTGTCTGGTTTTTCACCTCACCATTTAAAAAAATTGTAGCAAAATACTTAAGGCCTACCACTGGCCTTTGGCCACTTGACTGGTTCTGCGCTGTGAATTACAGTAGCTTGACCCACTGCTGAGGGTACCCATGCTGCTTGCCTGTCATCCTTTCAGCGTGTATGGCCGGAGGAGGAGGAGGAGGAGGAGGAGGATCCTGAAAGTGATCTTCCTAGTGAGGACAGCCATGTGTTGCGTACCGGTACCCTGGCACACATGGCGGACTTCATGTTAGGATGCCTTTCTCGTGACCCTCGCGTTACACTCATTCTGCCCACTACGGATTACTGGGTGTACACACTGCTCGACCCACGGTATAAGGAGAACCTTTCCACTCATTCCCGAAGAGGAAAGGGGTTCGAGAGTGATGCTATACCACAGGACCCTGGCGGACAAACTGATGGTAAAATTCCCATCCGACAGCGCTAGTGGCAGAAGGCGCAGTTCCGAGGGCCAGGTAGCAGGGGAGGCGCGGAGATCAGGCAGCATGTAAAGCACAGGCAGGTGAACACTCTCCAAGGCCTTTGACAGCTTTATGGCCCCCCAGCAAGACTGTGTCACCGCTCCCCAGTCAAGGCTAAGTCGGCGGTAGCACTGTAAAAGAATGGTGAAGGAGTACGAAGCCGATCGCATGACCGTCCTCCGTGACGCCTCTGCTCCCTACAACTACTGGGTGTCGAAGCTGGACACGTGGCCTGAACTCGCGCTGTATGCCCTGGAGGTGCTTGCTTGTCCTGCGGCTAGCGTCCTGTCAGAGAGGGTGTTTAGTGCGGCTGGGGGAATTAGCACGGATAAGCGTACCCGCCTGTCAACTGACAGTGCCGACAGGCTTACACTCATCAAGATGAACAAAGCCTGGATTTCCCCAGACTTCTCTTCTCCACCAGTGGACAGCAGCGGTACCTAAACAATACGTAGGCTGCACCCGCGGATGAAAGCATCGTTCTCTATCACCATCAAAAACGGGAACCTTTTAGCTTCATCAATCTGTGTATTATATTCATCCTCCTCCTCCTGCTCCTCCTCATGAAACCTCACGTAATCACGCCGAACGGGCAATTTTTCTTAGGCCCACAAGGCTAAGTCATATTACTTTTGTAAACAATGTTTATACGTTTCAATTCTCATTAAAGCGTTGAAACTTGCACCTGAACCAATTTTTTTTTTTAACTGGGCTGCCTCCAGGCCTAGTTACAAATTAAGCCACAGTAACCAAAGCGATTAATGGGTTTCAACTGCCCTCTTAGTTGGGCATGGGCAATTTTTCTGAGGTACATTAGTACTGTTGGTACACCAATTTTTTGGGGCCCTCGCCTACAGTGTAATCCTAGTAATTTTTATGGGCTTCGCCTGCACTCATGCTAGAGCAAGGTGTGTGGGGTTGGCCTACATTTTTGCTACATAAATGTAACTGGGGCCTTGTCTATACTGCAACTACTGAAATGTGAAAGACTCCCTAAACTGCTGCAACGGGAATGTTACTGTGGCCTGTCTTGACTGCTACTACTACTGAAATGGAACTAAGACTGTGCTCCCCCTATAATGCTGCTAGTGATGTTACTGGGGCCTGTCCCTAATGCTACCGCTGAAATGTTACTAATTCTGGGCTCTGACTATACCGCTGCTAATGCTATGTCACTGTGGTGTGGAAACAGAGGCTTCCCAAAGACATGATTGTGGTGAGGCCATTTCCCACCAACGCGGTTACTGTTAACGTACATATTACCAGTCTGACTGGGGCATGCACTGTGGGCTGAGGCCCACCTGTATTGTATGTGATGTTAGCTCTGCTGAGCAGGGCTCTGCAATGGGATACATTTATGTACCGCTGATGGGTTCCAGGAAGCCACCCATACTGTGGGTCCACAGGGACTTCACATTAGGGATTTGTACCTGCCAGTGTCTACTTATAAAGAACCCCAATCTGACTGGGGCATGCAGTGTGGGCCGAAGCCCACCTGCATTTAATCTGACGTTACCTCAGCTGTCCTGGGCACTGCAATGGGATTTGTTTATGTACCGCCGGTGGATTCCAGGGAGCCACCCATGCTGTGGGTGCACAGGGAATTCCCATTGCGGAGTTGTACCTGCCCGTGACTATTTATAAAAAAAACCCGGTCTGACTGGGGCATGCAGTGTGGGCCGAAACCCACCTGTATTTAATCTGACGTTAGCTCTACTATCTGGGGCACTGCATTGGGACAAACTACAGGAGCAATACAGCGCTAATGAGACGTGCACAGCTACGCTAGCATTGGAGTCCGCTCTAGGCTTGCGATTGCTGAGGGTTTGTGCAGAGGCCTATGTCCTGGGTGCAGTGAAAGTCCGCTTCCTGCCTAGGATTGCTGAAGCTGTGGGCCGAGGCCTATGTCGTGGGCGTGGTGCAAGTCTGCCATGTTTGGCCGGTCAGATCAATTTTTGGTTCATGTCTTGGGTTTTCTAGGACCCACCTATGCTGTTGGTGCAAACTTAGCTCCCATCGCGGTGTTTGACCTGTCTGGCACAAAGACACTGACTGACTTGGGTAGGGGGCAGAGCGCAGACGGCTTTCCCCTGGCAGTGTCGATTGAGCTATGCGACACCTTGACAGAATGAATAGTGTGTGGCACATGGATTCCCCATTGCTATGCCCACGTGTGCAGCTCCTGATGGAGGTGGCACAGGATTGGATTTCTCATTGCTTCTGTACAGCATTGTGGGCTATCGCCCCGCCCCTTTTAAAGAGGGTCACTGCCTGGCCCTGCCAACCCACTGCAGTGTGTGCCTCCGGTTCCTCCTCATGGCAGACGCACTTATAAATAGACATGAGGGTGGTGTGGCTATGAGGCCAGCATGTGGCATGAGGGCAGCTGAAGGCTGCGCAGGGACACTTTGGTGTGCGCTGTGGACACTGGGTCGTGCGGGGGGGTTGGGCAGCATGTAACCCAGGAGAAGTGGCAGCGGAGTGTCATGCAGGCAGTGATTGTGCTTTGTTGGAGGTAGTGTGGTGCTTAGCTAAGGTATGCCTTGCTAATGAGGGTTTTTCAGAAGTAAAAATTGTTGGGGGGGCACTCTTGCCGCTATTGTGGCTTAATAGTGGGACCTGGGAACTTGAGATGCAGCTCAAAATGTAGCCCCTCGCCTGCCCTATCCGTTTCTGTGTCGTTCCCATTACTTTCTTGAATTTCCCAGATTTTCACAAATGAAAACCTTAGCGAGCATCGGCGATATACAAAAATGCTCGAGTCGCCCCTTGACTTCAATGGGTTTCGTTACTCGAAACGAACCTTCGAGCATCGCGGAAAGTTCGACTCGAGTAACGAGCACCCGAGCATTTTGGTGCTCACTCATCTCTATTCCCTATCCAATCGAGGAAGATCGCCTGTCACATCCTCCTCGCAGCTAAACTTCTAATATCAAGAAGATGGAAGACCGTGATGTCTCCCACTATATCAGATTTAATCCAGACAATATCAGACCACAACGTATATGAAAAATTATACGCTCAAAAGAACAGACGGTTTACGGCCTACCTAAACAAGTAGAAGCCATGGCTCCAACAATTCCCCAATTAGCCACTTCTCCCCCCCTCCCACCCCCATAAAAAGTTTACTTATATGTTTTCTATCTTTTTTTTTTTTCCTACTTTTTCTTTCTCTCTACTTTTGTGCCTAAAAATAAGACTATGTTAGTGTATTCACTACTCGCAGATATCACCTAGGTTCATCCGTATGACTGTCTTCAAGAACTACGATTCATCAACCGGACATACGTACAGAAGATATATTCTTGTTGTCACACTCTCTGACATGTATAATGTTTTCATATTCTTGTAATCTGCTGTATATATTCTAAAGATAAAACCAATAAATAACTAATGGTAAAAAAACAACCAACAACCCATTGCCCACTGTTGGTCATATTTGAGAAAGTAGTCTTAAAAGAAAATCAAGAATCTGGATCATAATAGTTTGAAGAGATCCCAAAACATGTCCCATAAAGACGTGGTCATTGAGGTAACTGGACCGCGAGCACCAGGTGAGTCTCCTATTTCCATATGTAGATTATATAAATATCTTGGATACTACACACCTTGAGTGCTATTCCTGATACATATATTCCCTTTGTAAAAGAACTCTCCATGATTTTGCATGGGAATGGAATCTGATTGGAAACTCAGAACTCAAGTTCTAAATCCCTAAATCCCCTAAGGTAGCCTCTTTCTACAGTATATCCTTCAAAAATACACATGGGTACTAATCCACTACGTGGCCATTCAATAGTATCGGGCATCGATAATCTAAGCCAAAATTCCAGCACATATATTGACCAAATCCTGAGACCGTTTGTATCTCAGACTGTATGTGAAAATGTCACCCCACAGAATGTCTACCTCTCACACGCTGCTCATAACACACAGATCATAGATTCCTCTCAGTGTATAGGCAGATGGGAGTGAGATTTATCTCAGTCTGCATGTGAAAATGCCACTACACAGAATGTCCACCTCTCACACGCTGCTCATAACACACAGATCAGATCTCTCTCCTATCTGCCTATACACTGAGAGGAATCTATCTCAGACTATGTGAAAATGCCACTGCACAGAATGTCCACCTCTCACACGCTGCTCATAACACACAGATTGGATAGATTCCTCTCAGTGTATAGGCAGATAGGAGAGAGATTTATCTCAGACTGTATGTGAAAATGTCACCACAGAATGTGCCACCTCACAAACGCTGCACATAAGTCCCAAGGAGATTTACCATACCAGGGGCGGAAGTGACGTCAGATGCCAGTAGCAGCACGCAGAAGCAGGAGCAGAAGTGGGGGGCAGAAGGGGACACCGGAGCAGCGCAGGAGACGATACCGGCACCCGGAGGTTACCAGAAGTCCTAGGGAGCATGGCAGGAGGATTGTCCGCTGCAGATCCAGTGGGCAGAAGTGGAGCAGAGTGGAGGGCAGGAGCAGTAGGTCCCGAAGCGGCAGGAGGGCAGAGAGCGCGGCCGCCGGAAGAGCAGGTGATGTCACCAGAACTGAGGAGGAGCTGCAACAGGAGCCAATAAGTATCTTATGTGTGTGTGTGAATCTAAGTGTGTGTCTTCTGTGTACCTAGTGTGTGTGTGTGAATCTAAGTGTGTGTGTCTGTGGGTCTAAGTGTGTGTGTGTCTGTGGGTCTAAGTGTGTGTGAGGCGGGGGGGGGAATTGTGTGAGCTGTTGCGCAGAGGCGGCAGCGTGTGAGCGGCAGCATGTGAGCGGTTGCGCGTGAGCGGCAGCGTGTGAGCGGTTGCGCGTGAGTGGCAGCGTGAGCGTTTGCGCAGAAGCGGCAGCGTGTCAGCGGTTGCGCAGAAGCGGCAGCGTGTCAGCGGTTGCGCAGAGGCGGCAGCGTGTCAGCGGTTGCGCAGAGGCGGCAGCGTGTCAGCGGTTGCGCAGAGGCGGCAGCGTGTGAGCGGTTGCGCAGAGGCAGCAGCGTGCGAGAGGTTGCACAGAGGCAGCAGCGTGCGAGAGGTTGCGCTTAAGCGGCATTGTGTGAGCAAGTCTATCTTCACTAGTTCCACAAGTAAATTGTAGATCCCTGTTAGGATGAGCTCCACGCCTGGCAATGTCGTCCAGTGTGCTACTTGTGCAATGTATACGG